>NC_010575.1:1279994-1608325 GCF_000165395.2 Babesia bovis T2Bo
ACAGTGTTGCGTGAACAATTTATGCATAGTGCATGTTTTCACATCCCAGAGTATAACATTTCCAACAGAATCTCCACTTGCGATTAAATCGTGTTTTGCGATGTATACCAGTGCCCATACCTGCGGCTCGTTATCATCGGTTGTGTTTGCAGGTTGCGATTCGGTGATATCTAGTGTGTCACCATTCAATTCATCTTCTATATCGCTCTTTGCGTTATGTTTCCTCTTTTTAGCGACATTTCCACTTTGCTTTTTCGGACCTGGTACCTTAATTTTAATGGCTGGTGTATCTGGGTTGTCCTCCACCTTGAATATAATGGCGTCAGCAGTCCCGCAAAAGAACGTATTATTCGGCAGGACGCATACACTGAGTATACTCTTGGTATGGCAGTTATATACCCTATCGAACTCTAACTCCGGCTCTCGTGTATCTTTGTCTGTGGAGCTCCATAGCCTGAACAAGCGTACTCTGCCATCGTCACAGGCTATGAGTACTTTGCTTGCGCACTGAGTTAGTGCTGACGCGAATATAGCTCCACCGTATGAGCAGCATGACCTCTATATACATGTTGCGTAAGTTCCATGATAACGTACCACCGGGAGAAGCAGTTCAAGATCCCAATCTGTGATGACAGCGTGCAGGCCGATGGTCACTATACGGTAACCACTCAAGGTTCTGCCGATAGCACTGCTCTGTTTGGGTATCCATATTATAGATCTTATAGCGGCGTTTTCATCCGCTTCGTGTAGCGACTGCGTGTAAATGAGCCAGGGTCAACTTCTAGGCTTAAATATAGTAGTACAGAGCAAGGATAGTATGGACTTACTGTAATGTGCACTCTGGTTTCGACGTTGTAAATTTCCACGCCAAAGGGTTGCCTTGCTGCCGCTATATACTGCCCACAGGGCGAGAAGGCCACGGCATTAACACTGGAAGTGTTAGAATCATATATTCGCACCAGGGCTAGTTTATGATTCATATTTGTGTACGCTTTGCTGGTGTACCATTGAATTCCACATATAGGTGGCGGGTGGTTACGGTTACTCTATTGATTCCAAAACTGCGCATCGATATAATTGTTTGTTGCGATAATTTGTACCATGATTTTGTAAAAACAATTTGTTTCTTAGGTCCAAGGCGTCGGTGTTCACCCGCCACGCGTTGGCTAAACCCCCGTTGAAGATTCCACCATCAGAACTAGTTCCTTGCGATTCTATTGTAATTTATATAGATCTGGAGTATAAAGCAGTAAGCAAATAATGTATAAACACTTGGTGTATGTATTTGTGATTATAAGTCACGTTCTTTTTTCGGGATACATATAGTGTTATTACCAGTTTGGATACACATTTGGGTATAGATGCTGATGGCAATACCAGCCGATGTGTTACTGTAGGATACACACTATGTTTGTACACTGCTAATACCCTGATATAGCCACCTCGTTAACAGATAAAGTTAATGTACGCAACAAACTATATTATTGCACTTATAAATTTGTATAATCCGTTAGTTGATCTGGTTCATTTGGCGTTAGTATGTCCGCTATTGTAGCCTGAGTCCCGGTGTAGACAGGGTTACCGCGTGGGTATAATGCCATTAGAAAGACTGGTTATTGTACATCCATTTGTGTTTGATATACAGTTCATGTGCAACGGTATTTATGGCTTAATACTACTAGTTCCAGTGCAAATGAGTTTATAAACACATGGTAGGCTGTGTAGCAATCGGAGTACACTTTTTATTGGATATCGCTGCTGGATATATGTTTTTATAATTTGTTTTCACTTGATGTGTTGGTGTGTATCGTTTTTTAACGCCGTGTCTATTTGTTTTGTTATTACTTATCTCCCGAACTGATGGCTGCCAAGAGCACTCCGGACCATTCTGGTTCGTACAGTAGGTCGCTTTATATAGTGATTCACTTGCTGCAGGAAGTGGTCATAATGAGTCGTCTGATGTGACAGAGCGTTTTCTAAATCGCATTCCCGTGGTATGCCTACCACGCAATAACAAGGTGCCTCGTATAGCTCGTTCAAAGTAGGTGGTATCGACAGACTAGTTCCATTGACTTGTTTAGGTTTCTGGTGCCTGGTAACATGATGTACGCCGAGTTCAAGTACATTCTTCAGAAGCATTTAGTAGCCGAGAATGCCAGCAACTCGGTCTATATAGGAAAGAATGCAACGTTGTATTTATATGTTGCCGACAAAGTACCTGTGTCTCAAGCTGCCATTGGCGATCTTTACCGTGAGCACCGTTCTGCTGAGGGCATTCTCTATATGACATATGCTAACGAGAATTCATTGGGTTGATCTGTCTATATCGTTGCCCTATGGTTGTACTTGATTTTTAATATATATACATATTTACTGTATCCGTATCGTTACTTTGGTCCTGTGTAATGCTTTTTGTATTATTCTGCGTTTTGTGGTTTTTATCGTTCCAGTTCTGTGTGTCACTGACAAGGTCCGGTTTACACATTCGTGATTCTGCTAATGTTGCTTTAGTTAGGCACTTGAAACGTAGTAGCATAGATGTAGTTAGTGATTCTAGTGCATTTATTCAAGGTTATAAACGCCCAGGTGTTTACAATGGATGCATTAATTCAACTCGCAGCAGCATACCAGCCTTCGTGTCTGTGACAAGGAATACTGGATCTAGTGCAATAGAACGCCATAGCAGGACTCCATTGAACAGTAGCTCTTGCGATGTGTTAAATGACCATGAAGATACAATCAACCGTATACGTTCATTTGCTTCTGAGCTTACTGCATTGGAAGACCATGATTCTTACGTCCATAAGCTAGTTGAGTTTGGTGCTTCCGTTTACAAAGGCGCTCCGGAGCTTAATTCGATCCTGGATTTTACTGGTTCGGCATACAGCAGAGAGTTTAAAGTAGACAGTGGCCAAGGTTACTTTTTGCTTCCGCTACCTAGAGGTACAAGTTACAAATTAGTTTCCGGGTGTATATCATCTATTGTCGTTGGAGTATATATCAAGGACGCTATTGTACAAGTTGATGGCACATCTGACTCGTTGATCACGAAGGGTATATTGGCCATAATCCTGAGTAAGGTTCACGGCCGCCCCGTGAGTGAGGTGTTATCACTGAGTGCTGATGACATAGGGTTGGGCCCAGTGGTATCACAAATAGGATTCATTAAGCGTGATGGTGTATCTACTATACTGGATCACATAAAGCGTGAGGCTAGCGGCACCCAATTAGGCAATCCATCTCTGCCTACAGTGCTTGGTCAGTCTAGGTTAGTATTGGTATTATATATTATATGTTTTAGGGTGGCATGTCTGGTTAGCGGTGGTGTGGATTCCGCTGTGGCTTTGTGGTTATTGAAATCGCGTGGTTTCGATATTGAGGCGTTTTACCTCAAGGTATGGTCCGTTGAAAACGGGGACTTGGGTAGGTGTCATACGTTGCCCTGGATATAGATACAGGTGACTGCCAGTGGTCGGCTGATCTGGAACATGCCATGGGTGTAACCAAACTGCTCAATGTACCATTGCACGTGGTTCCATTTCAGGATGTGTACCACCAGCGTGTTCTAGACCCATTCGTTGCCGGTGCGAGGTAAGTGTTGTTGAGCTTTAATATATATTGCAGCCTCGGCGAGACACCGAATCCTGATGTATGTTGCAATGAATTCATTAAGTTCGGTGCGTTTTTGGATTATGCTGTTCGTTGGGGGTTCAGCCATATAGCATCAGGGCACTATGCCTCTATCATAGAGGATCTAGTGCCTGGTACCTCAACGCGTATAGCTCGGCTGCGTTTATGCAGGGACCTAAGGAAGGATCAGACATATTTCCTATCACGTTTGAGCCAGTCACAGCTACGACGTGTTATGTTCCCTTTGAGTCAGCTTTACAAGAATGAGGTGAGTGTATACCCTGCTGACACAATGGACACAGGTACGAACAATCGCTCGTACCCTTGGATTTTCTAATTATGACCGCAAGGAGTCCATGGGATTATGTTTCCTTGGTAAGGTTGATGTGAAGTCGTTTTTATCGCATCGTCTTGGTGAGGTTCCGGGGCCTATCGTTGACCACGACACTGGCAATTGTATCGGTAGACACCACGGACTGTTCCACTTTACTATCGGCCAGCGTGAAGGTATAGCGCGCTACCTGAATTCCGTGCGCGACACCAATCAATCGCGTTACGTAGTCGCCAAAGATATCGATACCAACACCCTATATGTAAGCACGCGGTACCATACCAAGTGTTACACTGAACCCGGTAGCGTTCGCCGCCGGTTCCGCATATCAGACATTCGCTGGAATGTACCTGACTTTAAGCGTTTTATCACTGACCCTAGTAAGTTTCTCTGTATGTCACATAACTGTTAAAACAGATAGTTTATCCATGAAGGTGCGACACTCTCCCACGTTATGCCGTGGTGATATTAGCTTCGACGACCTGGATACTGCATCCGGCGCATCAGTACACCTGGAAAAGGCGGACATTGGTTTGGCCACCGGGCAATATGCGGTGATATACAGCGGATTAAACTGTTTGGGTGCTGGCAAGATAGTGGCTAAGCAGCGCTGACTGTCTAGTAGGATCACTAGTGAACCTAATCTTTCTTTGCTAGCACGTAGAAAAACAGTTTGCATCTGTGTGGCTGTAGATTTTTTCAACTCATTGTAATATATACAACTCTATTTAACAACCAAATGTCTATACACGTTTAACTCTTTGTTTTGGGGCTTTGTATATCACAGCTAAGATTAATTAAATTATTTCACCAGGTGTCTTCTTCACGATGGTTGCTGCAGTGCCTCAGAGGCGTAGGCCTAATTTAACGTGGATATTTTCAGTCCTTGCTATAGTCACAGCATCGGTGCTAGTCGGGAGTTTGATATGGTTTTTCATGCCATCGGATATCATTCCAGGACATGTCAACCACGATGTAGATACTGTGGCCGAAGGTTACATGGCGATGGATGATGACGATCGCGTATATCGTAAGGACGGTGCTATATGCAATAAGTGCAGCGGCATGTCCACTGCCTGCAGTTGCGACAGTCTGTCGTTTAAAGGTGTCACCTCAGTCCTCCCCCTGGTAGTTTCAAACATGGGCTCGGCAGCGGATTTCACCCAGAAGCACTGCCTAGACCTCATAGCCGATAAAATCGAGCAGAGTAACAACTTCATTGAAGTTATGAAAATATCATCCAACCATGTATTCATGAAGCCTAAGCACCCCGATCATTTGTTTTGCAGCATATACCTTGACAAGGGCATGCGTACAGTATTATCTGACCTTACAGTCGTGCGCACGTCCGTTTTATTGCAGACTGTCAACAAGGGCAAGATAGTGAGCATATACACCACCAACAGTGCTGGTGAAGAGACCATGACCCAATTGTTCAAGAGGGCTGGATCCGATAGGTACTGCGTCCATGACGACTACTGGCAGCTGATGGGCCAGACACTGCCATTCGAGCCCCTTAATATACGGCTATAAGTGCTAGTTCAAGCTCTTAAGGTGAATGTATAGAATCAGTCGTTATATAAGTGGCAAAAGTTGGCCGCTTTAACAATGAACCCATTTAATTTGTATTTCTTAAGTCCATGGATTAGTGTGAATACATTAGTTGCTTGGCCTTCGCGCGTTCTGCCAAGCGCCGGCGTATTGCATCTTTGGCGTCCACTGCAGGCGCCACTTTGCGATTGGCGGTGTAGTTTGACCACTCACCACCAGTGTTCGAGTAGTAGTCCATCGGGTACACCGATCTGTACTCCTCACCGCTAAATGCCACAAACGACTCGTAGGGATTCAATATCGGCTTTCCAAAACCGGTACCCCAATCGATCGATAACCTAGGGCAACCAATTTGTATGTAGGCATCGACGTCTAGAGCCTCTAGCTTGTCCAACGTTATCTCCGAAAGCATCCTAAGGTGGTATTTGACCCCGCGCTTTTCCAGCATCTCCACAATTGAGCGCATGATGTTGACATTACCCTGCCTGCCCAGCATGCTTCTGACGATACAAACTGACCGTGCAGCCCGAGCTTGGTTTATGGTATCACCCCTAGTAGCGTGTAAAGCCGCCACATCGTAGGATTCCTCAGTAACGGTTTTCTGAAATGGGTCGAACCTATAGGCAGGTATCCCCGGGTTGTGTATAAGTGCACTCTCCAAGTGGAACCTGCCATCAGCGACGAATACTATTTTAGTGCATCCATCCAAAGGGTCTGACATACTGTCACAACAGGTTGTTACAGGGTCTCCAGCTACTTTCTCCGGGGTACTAGCTCGACCATTAAGCTCAAAGCGGCAGTGCTTAAGCATTGGCGACGTGCAACCAAGCACTTCACCAGGCAGTAGCGGTGACACCTGCGGCACTATCACCCTGTACCTAAAATGCCCGGAATCGTCAATTTTACGAGCGGCATCGCGTAAAACGTTGGAGTACTGTATAGTGCCCATAAGAAAAAGACGGTCGTCGTGGTCAAACAGTTTGGTCACCACATCAGCCAAGTAGTCAGATGGAAAGCTGATCTCAACAAAAACATAAAGACATGGTACCAGCACTTGAGTCACAGGAATTAAACACGAATGACCATAATTTATAATGAGGTCACAGCCAATAGCATGAGCTGTAATGTCATCTATACAACAGGCACCATAAGTTACATCAGCCATGATAATAACTTCCTCTAGACAGCTGCAGAAAAACTTCAGTATGTCCGCGAGTTCACAACCCCAAGCTAACAGGCCTTCCGGAAGTTGTAAGGCCACAGTTCTAGCTCCAAGATTCTTGATCCTTTCAATGCACTTGGGAAGTTCAAAGTTATAGTTGCCCGGCAGTGCCTTACGTGCGACAACATCGATGTACGATTTGATGTGCTCCGTACTTGAAGGCTCGCCCTCCGGCCTGTTGGCAACTACAATATCCATAGTAGCGCCAGTAACCATGCGATATCACGACTGTAGTATTTCTAGGGTAGTGTTACGTTCCTAGTGGCAGTCAGAGTTACGGTGTCCCTTACTGCGATATCTTGAGATAATATCTCAGCAAAATGCTGTCTATGCTACACATAACTTATATGGTTGCCTTTATGTACAGTGTGTAAGCATCTGTCTACCACCATGGCACTACGATAGTTCCGGTCTTTAAAAGTGCCAAGTACCCCGCAAATGGATATATTAAACTTATGGAAAAAGCCCTATATACATGCAAAAGTCAACCAGATAGTTCCTGTCTGGTAACCATACGAGATCATGTTAATACTCTATAAATATTCAAAATTAGCGAATTACTCCCGTGATAACAGCAGCTAACAAATGTACATGGTACATAGATATGGACTTAACCTAGTTTAGTCCAAACAATAGACACGGTTAATTCCCACATGTCTATAGGTACTCAGTAGATTTTGAAATTGAAACCCAAAAGGTTGTAATGCGATATCAGGGGAATTCATTGGACCTTTTGTGTTTGATTAAAATATTGCCGAGACTAATGTGTGTGGTTTCTGTACTGTTGTGCTTCATAAGTGGTTGTGGGAGCTCTACTCTTCAATGTGTAGGGCATTCGGCTCATACATACCAAACTTTAAACTACGAAAAGGTTGGTTTGTAAACCCAAAGTTTAATGTGTATATGTTTAATGCCATTCTGGATGGGCTTGTCATACACCCCGCTATCAGTACTGTAGACACCCATTACAACCCAAGGTAAGGTAGACAGGCAAGCTCGTTGGTTCAATATATCTCTACACGTCAATTGGTAGTACTCCGGGATATTCATCGACCAGTGTGTCACGATCTGTTCGTGTCTAGGGCCCCGCGCCCACAGGCCGCGATGACCTTAAATTAACAATATGAGCCGCAACGACAAGCCGTATATACGCCGATCGTCGCCATTGGTGCATTCGCAACGTTGCGACTACATTGTTGCAGCAGATAGACGCACTGTATGCTACCGAGCTTCCTCAGTCAATAAGAATGGTAGCATTAGGACGAGATCAAAGTCACATGATGGCACGCGTAACGCATTCAGCTCCTGGGATGCCTTGGAGACCGTACTGAATGCCTATAACGAAGACACGCATCACAGCAGAGTTGACACTACTTGGGATGAGCCCTCGCCAGCCACGTTGGACTTCAATTTCGGACCCGAGCGTTGGGATCCTTATAGCGATATCGAAGAGCCTTCCCAATTTGCATTGGACAAGGTTGAACCGCGAAGTATATTCGACATATTTTCCAGTGACGTTGAACTAGATACTCCAAGCCCAGAACGTCTGACCACGCAAAGGCAATCTACCGTCAGTCCTCATATGCAAGTCCATCCCGATGCCTTCGACAATGCAATCAACAACCACCAAAACATCAATACAGATGCCCCAAGCGAGGAAGCATCAACTAGAACCGTCACACCAGTCAACCAGGCGCAACCGGAAATATACAGACGGTCACCTGTACGAAGTTTATTCGATCCCATGCGCGGTGTTAGACGCCGGTCTCTAGGACGCCAGATATCGCCAACCACCACTCAACAACCAGTACTTAAATCTACTGGACTTTTGCGTGAACGCCTTGAAGAACGGTCACGTAATGCCGCCATGGGCACAAAAGTACGCAAGACCGAACATGTGTCATTTGCTAGTGACCCCGATACCTCTGCAGCTGAGCTGCTAAGAGGGATTATACCATGTGAGAAGCCTAAAGTACGTCCACCAACGCCATCACCCCTGGCAAGGCCAGGTAGATCCTTGATGGCATTCAAAAGAGCATTACACCAACAGGAAAGTTGGATACCCGAAGATGGTGGCAGCGTGTCGCTGCCACGCAGGGACCTACCACAGCGCAATATACCCACCGAAGAATCAGATGACTATTACCTTAGTGTTGATACCTCAAGGACTGCCCGCCTACTGTTACACAAGTACTACCGCCCAGAAAGAGAAAGTGAAATAAGAAGAATGCGCGATACGGATATATCATCAAAGAGAGAATATATCAACGAAAACTATGCACTTGTCGATGACTCTATAGAACCCTTGCTAAAGCGATTGGAGCAGAAAACTTCAACTTTTGTTATACCAGATTATGATAGGTTTATAGCGAAACCAAATGAACCATCGATATCAAGGCCAAGGTGGAGAGCAATGTCACCAGATGAAGGTGAACGCTCTGATGATATACTCTCGGATATTGAAATATCACGCATGATTTCATCAAACACCATACCGAACGAACAACTGGCATTCAGCCGCAGTATGACACAAATATGTGCAGAAGCAGAAGAGCATATAGAATCCGATGATGAGGATATGAATATAGTCATGAGCATCGGTATGGAGCGCAACAAAATGTACAGCTGGGAAAGGCTTTCATACGATATCAACAATGAACCTCAGCATATCGAGGTAACACCACTGAAACTCCCGCCATCAGCCAGTATCCTGGATCAAATACCACAATTTGATATGAAGGGCACGCTATACGATGAAAAGTACTTCTCCATGGATTACGACCTTATGGGTGATATCGGAACGCCTACACGAGTGCTATCGTCAACACCAGATATGCTGTCATCACTGCCGTCGTATATCTCCTTACCAGAGGCCCAAACCACTCCTCCCGTTGAGCCCGTATTCAAGATGAGTACCGCTGAAGTTGATACCCAGCCCGATAGGATGGAAACTGCTGTGAGCATCCAACCATCAATGTCACTTGATAGAGAAATAACATCGCAAGATGGCATCTACCCAGGACCTACGCCGCAAAATACATTACAGCCCTTAGAACCAGTGGAAGAAGTTATGATGCCACCATCTTACACGGATGCCCTGGAATCTTCAGTTGCTGAAGAGCCCACCCAGCTAGAAAGGGAACCAACAGCAGATTTGGCACATGCCCGAACGACAGGTAACCTGGCCTATGGAAGAACATCATCATGTCTTTGGACTACATACGCCAGTGGTGAGGACAATCAGGATACTGTGGAGACTTTACCAAGCCAGCATATGATAGAAGAAAAACAACCCACAACTGAAATAGAACCTGAAGAAGAAATTCCAACTGTAGAGGATCTCGAACCTGATATTGACATACCAATGGAAGAAGAACCACCTATTGTGGAGGATCCGGAACCGGAGCCAGTGGAAGATACCGGTGATATAATACCACAAGAAGTTGAACAAGATAAAACAGAAAAGAAAAAGAAAAGAAAGAAGAAAAAGAAGAAGAAACCGACAGCAGCAGATATAGAGTCAAGACCTAGGCCTTTAAGGTATCTAGTGGACAAGCAACTAAAAGAAGGCTTTAAAGCCACAGTTTTTATTGTTACATGTAAGTTGTATCTATAGCTACTACATCCCACGCAGCAAAGAAGAATGCTACGTCATCGCTATGTACCATCAAATTCGATTATGAAGAAGATCGACTGATTCTGGAAACACCATCTAACGTATTCGATATCGATGCGTCAAAGGTAGTGGCCGAAGAACTGCCAACGGCGACCAGATCACCGGGTTTACTGAAACTTAATATACAGGGCAAGAAGTCGTCCGCTGTCGTCATACAATGTGCACAGGAACGTAACTTGAACGTATTAGGTGGAACCATTGGATGGGCCAATGCAATGCTAGAAGCAGCGAATATAAATACGCAAAAGAAAGACAACAAAAAAGAAGATAAAACAACAGCGCGCTTAGATGGGTCATCACAACATTCACAAGCGTCAGCAGATGCTACAACTGTGACACCCGAAGAACACAACGTAACGCGTAAGTCATAATCAACTGTAAAACCCATAACACACAGCACCAATGGTACCCGGAGATACTACGCCGCAGAAACGAAGCCTGCTACAAAGAGTGCTTTTAAGACGAAGAATGAACAAGGAGAACATTAACGAGTGATACGACCATATAAAGTCAACTACACGGGGCCGATATATGGATACACCCAAGTCTAATGATCATATATCACAATGAAAAAAATAACACCAAACAGGACGGCAAGAGCTATAGAACACCCATAGCCCAATCGACACATACGCGCCCTGTATATTAAAAAACTACTCACCGCCGCAGATATAAAGTATGGCACACATTCAATAATGTTAATACATCATTAAATGGTTTTTTAAGTGTACATTTCAGGACTGAGTTGACCGATAACTGCCGCGGAGAATCACGCGACGCGCAAGAATCCCCGCGGCATGAGGGTTTACCTCGACGCGTTTCCCTGAACATTGACATAAGCATTGTTAATTATACAGACACACAATGCAACAATCAGGGCTGTGTATAAAATACCCCTTCGAGGAAGCCACAAATATCACGAGGTACTCGTGGTATGAACGTAGCAACCTGGTGGCATACGAACCAGGAATGAGACGTAGAGTGGTACCAAAAAGTGGAAGTGGAACCCAGTCATCAGATATATACGGACAAAAGTTGTATAGCATCAGCCCAAACAACGGAACACCAAGGCAGAACGCGTACAATATAATATACGCGTCGGGAGATACTGGGCAGCATCCCGTAGATATGCTTAACTCAGAAGAAGAGGATGCTGCTGCTAAAGAAGCTAAGCGGAAAGCGATGGTAGCAAATCAACCCAAAGTACTAGTGGAACATAGATGGTCATTCCTCTTCCCACATAGTGACCAGCGAAGACAAAGTAGCAGCGACGAAACACCAAGTGATGACGCTACCTTGCTACAGACACCAAAACATGAGGAACAAAAAGAACCAGATGATGCTAAGGATGCGTGTTCATCCCCGCCAATGCTTAATGTACAAGACGCCTGGACGTCTCCAGAGTTTGGAGCTAGGTCGTCACTGCTCAGATGCCTCATGGTGGATATGGATGTTAGATTAATATCAAGAACACAAATGAATTGTGCATTCCACCTGGCAGCAATTGCAAAACGCCTAGTACACCAAGGGGTGTACTACATGTACAGTATGGGCAAGAGCTGGAAACCAATAGTCAGCAATGAGCCTGTTGATATCCTCGCTGCTCAGAAGCTAACCAGTCTCCTGGAAACTCCAGTCATCGAGACCATGAAATCGCAATATTACAAACAAGAGAAGGATGCTATCAGTAAACAAATTGAAAACGAACAAAATGTACCCAAGAAACAAGTTGATGGGAATGATTATGAACCAGATGAAAGATCATTAAAGTTCCAAAAGTTAAATGAAAGTCATGCTATACGTGGTACTAATCGTGTCAATGCTATAAAAGACAAATTAACCGAGATGTTGGATGACCCAGCTAGTAGCACTAAGATTCCCACGCCAAAGGATGTGTACTTGCCGGAACAAATGATCCACTTCATTCTAAGGGCAATATATTACCAATTAGCAAAAGAGGAGTTGCGTATACCCAAGGAAGAAACAGATAATTTTGCATCTGAGTTAGAAGCCATTATGGAGTTGGTATTCACGTTGATCAAAAGAATAACTGATGTGGACTGCTCTGACGAGCTGATATTGGGAGTAATTGCCTCCATCATGTACAAGCATGATAAGGGCAATGCGCCAGAGCCCATACCGCCATTTGCCAAACAAGAACAATGGACGCTTGCTAAGTCCGGTGTTGAACAGCCTAATCAATACAGCAGTACTAATACACAGGAGGACTACATAGTAACTTATGCCGAGCAGAATCACAAGGAAAGTCATCAGGCAAAATACAATGAATACAACGATATGGGAGCATATAGCAATGAACAGAACGTAACAGCTGATAACCATATTGATTTGCCATTTGAAGATGATATACCAATACCACAACTCAATCTAGTTTGCGAAGTAAGAGTAGCACCTTTCGACCCGGTAGGCAAAGATATACCGTGCTACTTCAAAGAAACCAAACAGCAAAGATGTGGAGAGAGTGGTGACAGTTCCGATAAATACTCGATATGCAGATCCAAGTACGTTTTGTGCCCCAATGTTTACAACGAATATACCATATTCGGAGGTACGCCAGCAATACCGCCGGACATGGAATTTGGTAAGTGGGATGTATGCGCATTAATTTTGTGGCAGGGACGTGGATTTTCGATACACCCTTCGTTAGACTCAAGGTCAGAGATATACCTGTGCTGTTCCACCAACAGGTCCAGTATTCCACTAAGAAGTACTTGACACTCGCGGATATAAATGAGACTACAATGAACGCACGAACCCTCAATCTCAAACTCGAATTCTGTGGAAGAGGTGATTGGGTTTTCGATGACGGGTCGCTGCCAACGGATGATGCTGATAAGGAAAAGGTCGTTCATATCAAGTCAGTGACTGCAGACGAATTGCTACGCCTTGAGTTCAATGGGAGCCCAAACCAAGTAGCGAAAAAGTTCTTCACGCTACAAAAATCATTCCTGTCAACAGCCAAAGAAGGAACCTCCAGGTATATATTCATGGACCCCTACGCCAACATAGACGCTAGCATATGCGATGATAAAGACTACTCAGTACTGATATCGGAACTGGTATCCATGCTTTACAAACATAACCCAGACTACTACCTGGCGTCATGTAACGGGTACTACTACCATGAAGACGGTTTCCTCCCGGAGACACCTGAAGTACAGCGAATCAGGAACACTCTATTTGCAGTGGAAATGGCCCACTACAGACAAACGATGCTAGCGGATATAATAGCTGAGCAGCGACAATTACTAGGATTGACTAATAAAAAACCCTTCATGGCCAAATGTAAAAGAGTCATTATCGGAAAGTCACGAGTACACGGATATGGACTATTCGCAGTGGACACCATCAATAAGGGTGACCTAATCATGGAATATGCAGGCGTGGTCATATCTGACTATATGGCAGATATGCGTGAAGTTATGTATCAACGACTAGTATGCGGAAGCATATACATGTTTAGGCTCGACCTTAACCGCATTATAGACTCTACATTCTATGGAAACTGTGCAAGGTTCATTAATCACTCGTGCGACCCAAATACAGCCACCTCAAACTTCAGCGATATAGATGAAGATGTTTTCGGAACACATGTAGGAGTTTACGCGTCCAAAGTTATACTCGCGGGTGAAGAAATATACTACAACTATCGACTGTCACTGGGTTCAGAGAATCCACAAATATGTAGATGCGGATCGTACCAATGTACAGGTTACATGACACTCATTAAGTCGCCGCAGTAAATAGATGTAATTGTTTTACGGCACAGATAATCACCGCTGTGAAGTGGATGCGTTAACCAACCTAGTGATGTATGATTTTAAATGATTTTTCAAACTTTTGGTGGTAGCCCCAATCGACTGTGTTGTATATATGTTGTGCCAGTGTTACCGATATAGTACATTATTAAAATAATTGTATTGCAAATAACTTTACACATATATGGTATACGCTAAAGGTGATTAGAAATCGATTAACCAGGAGTGATAGAAAACGACATTAGTAAACATCAACAATACCTCCATTTCATGTAATATATGTAACTGAATACACCCTAACGAAGGTAATGAACACCATAGTAATGTATCAATGTAATTAACACCAGAAACGTCTAAACAATCGTGGAATCTTGTAGCACATGGATACACATCTAAGGATACAAAAACAAACAGTATGTAAACCTATTCAATCAAATTTCGCCAAATACAGTGTACAAAATGAAATCACAGTAATTTTAATAAATTGTATTTTTGTAGAGATTAGTTTCTTTAGTCAATATACGCCAACCCCCCATCCAAGGTAAATACTAATGTATAAAACAGCCATAAAACATTATAAACAATATTTTTCAACAAACTAAATACCGGAAGTCACTTGGCTTCCGGAATCTAGCGGATAGGTTAATATCCCAACCGACTTCCGGGGTCGACGAGACCGCGTGTCTTGGAAGCACTTCAATGAAAACATGGCTGGGAAAAATACACGGATGCAGCAATGGCTGCAGTATAGAGTCAGAGTAGCCATCAAAGATGGACGTAAATTCGTTGGCACATTTATCGCTTTTGACAAACACATGAACCTCGTGCTGGCAGATTGCGAAGAGTTCCGCATTACCAAGGGCAAGGGACCTGATAAACAAAAAGTGGTAAGTAAAAAATGTTTAAAGTGCAACAGTATACAGGAACTTAAAAGAACATTAGGTTTCATCATGCTGAGAGGTGAAAATATTGTATCATTCACAGCAGAGGCGCCGCCAGCAGCACCCATGGTACCGTACTCAATGGGTGGACCTGGTAAAGCCACGCCAGCAGGTCGTGGAATACCCATCGGAATGGCAAGACCGGCACAACCAGGAATGCCACACCTACCACAAGGAGCAATGCCATTACAGGCACCCATGCGCGGATTGGTTGGAGCTGCACCCATGAACATGGCACCGCAACAAACACCAGTTGGTACCATGCCACCAAGACCAATGTAGCGACTTTTGGAATACTAATTTATTTGCAATATACAGCTACTATCTAGAGCATAATGTTAATGAACATGATTTACAGGGTCTATGGTTCCATTAAGGACTTCAGCGATTTTGTCCAGGATTAAAGATACAATCAAGACAGCAGAACATCTGAATTGCAAATCCAAATCAATGCTCAAAAACAGCATCGTAAACGTCGTCATAATTGTCCACATAAATAATCGACAACCTCGAAACAATACTTTCTTCCAACTCGCAGACGTCAGGTTCATTGCTCTTAGGAAGAACCACAGTGGTTACACCCTCACGAATAGCAGCGATAAGCTTCTCCTTTATGCCACCAACACGCAATACCTTGCCTGATAGCGTCAACTCGCCAGTCATGGCCAACTGCGGCTTCAGGCGTTTCCTGGCAGCCAATGATACCAAGGCAGATGCCATTGTAATACCACCACTAGGACCGTCCTTAGGCGTAGCACCCTCAGGAACATGGATGTGGATGTGAGCCTCGTCTAAAAATAAATTCCGTGGCTGGTGTTTACGAATGAAAGTCTTGCAAAATGTAAGCGCTATCTGGGAACTTTCTGTCATGACGTTACCCAGGTGGCCAGTAACCTTAAGAGTCCCGTGGAATGTTCCAAAACGATTCTCAACATCAGATGACTGTACCTCGTCTACTTGGGTGTCTGGTGATAACGGGATGGTATCACGATCAGGCTCTACCAAGTTTCCGCGTTTGTCAACCATCTGGCCCCGAGCCTCAACGTACATTGTAGCGCCACCAGCATTGGTCCACGCAAGGCCCATGACTACACCGTAAGGTAACGGATATGGATGTAGACTGTCCTTGGTATAAGTAGGAACACCTAAATAACCCTGCAACTTGTCACTGGAGATAACCACCGGGTCAACACCAGTTAAAAGTCCACAGTTATCAGACGATGTCTCACTAGATACAGCGACAGTCAATGTGCTACCAGCGTCGCTCACCTTCCCAGCATTGTCCATCACAATAGATAACGCAACCTTGCGGTATATCTTTTCGATGCATCGCAGTAATGTGCGCACACCAGCTTCACGGGAGTAGTGCTCCACAATAGCACGGATAGTCTCATCAGGTAACGATATAACATCGCTAGTCAAGCCAGTTGACTTCAAAGTCTGAGGCACCAAGTAGTTCTTTGCAATCTCCAGCTTCTCCTCAGGTAAGTAACCAGGAATGTTTATAATCTCCATGCGGTCGATCAAAGGACCGGGAATAGTGTCAACGGCATTAGCAGTACAAATAAATAGCACACGTGATAAGTCAACAGGAATGTCCAAATAATAGTCACGGAAATACTCGTTCTGGGATGGATCCAAAACCTCCAAAAGAGCTGATGCAGGATCACCACGGGCATCACGACCCAGCTTGTCAATCTCGTCTAGAACTATTAAAGGGTTCATAGACCCGGTGTACTTAAGAGCCTGAACAAACTTGCCAGGAAGAGCACCTACATAAGTGCGCCTATGACCGCGCAATTCAGCAACATCAAATAAACCACCTAAAGAGAATCTATATAATTTTCGATTCAATAACTCAGCAACTGCAGTTGCTATAGACGTCTTGCCAACACCAGGGGGACCGCACAAACAAATTATCTTGCCACTGGCATTGCCCTTTAGTATTGATGTAGCCATGTACTCCATCAACCTAGTCTTTACATCTTTAAGACCAAAATGGTGTTTATCCAGAACCTTCTGGGCGTTTAGAATGTCGCTAGAGTCCTTAGTGTACGTGCCCCAAGGTAAACCCAAAAGCCACTCTAAATGTGATCGACATACACCAAACTCAGCACTAGAAGCCTCAAGTTGACGTAAACGAGATAAACTGGATTTGAAACTATCCTTAGCCTCTTTAGACATGTGAGACTCCACACCACTGAATTCGGATTCAAACTGCTCAATCAAACCACCCTTGTCATCATGGTCAAGACCAAGTTCCTTACGTATCATCTTCATCTGCTCTGTTAATATGTACTTCCGCTGCTCACGAGACATCTTCTCCTCTATCTGAGTTTTCACCTCAGCCTGTACCTTAGCAAACTCAAGGTCAGTCCTGGCAACCTCAAGGACCATTGCAAGACGCTTGTCTAGGTTAACCTCAGCAAGTATAGCTTGCAACTGGTCACGCTTGGCCATTGAAATACCAGCAATCAAATCAGCAATGCGTGATGGATTGTCAAGGTTGTATATACGAATTATGTGGTCAAAATGCTCCTTGTAAAAGTTAGACGTTTTTATCAACTCTTTCACTGTAGCGATGATCTCTAGGTGAAGCGCCTTAGTAACACGAGAGTCCTCAAAGCTCTTAGGGTCATCCTCAACGTAATCAATAGATACCCGGAATAGAGGATACGAATCATTAGGCTCAGCATGGATTCCTGTCATCTTAATACGACGATACGGCATAAGAATAACCTGGCCACCCTGATGTGATACGTGAGGTGTGATTGTAATAATCTGTAGCAAAGTACCATGGCGGTGCATCTCCTCATATGAGTGGACAGCACCAGCATCGTCACGTAAGACAGGTAACCCAGGATTGTGCAAATCACGAGAGTGGACAGTCTTCGTCAAAAAACCACCAACGTATTCATTGCCAGAACTTTGCTTAATACTTGATAAACACTGAAGAACTGCTGGGTTCTGAATATGTAGGACCTGATAGAAACCAGGAAATGCAGGTTTCTGAAACATAGCCAAAGCAGGTAAAGCATGTAAACGAGTGGTAGTATGGAAATGAAGTATGGGTAACTTTATATGAGCGGGAGCAATGATTTCATCACTAGAGCCGTCTGCAGGCTTGCCATCAGAATGGTCTTCGCCACTTTGTATTGACGTAGAGCCGCTCTCTAGATCCTTGTCTCCATCAGACACGGGATCTTCAGAAATGTCTTTCAGAGTATCTTCCTCTGACACCACAGCGTCAGCGGTCCCATCATTGTTGCCATTTCCCGTACCTTCTGGCTCAGAGCTTCCCTTGGGTTCAACAGAAGAATTGTCACTGTCACCCTTGGAAAATGTATTAAGAGTGTTCATCCCAAATGAAGAGTCACTAGACAATGTGCCCACAAAGTCTTCTTTTATAGGTATAGGTAAACGACGGATTTTAGTACCACCAGCATTGCGTCCCATACGATTCTTGCCAAACTTCTTACCTGTTATGAACTCAACCACTATACTGGGATGGCCCTGCAGCATTGATTCAAATGATTGCACAGGCTCTGTAGTGTCATTCGTATCACTCTGAGCTTCTACATCCTCATCAGAGTTACCATCATCCCGCTTTCCGGATGAGAAGTGCCTAGAACATAGGGAACTACTTAAAATACCAGAACATTGCGATATTCCAGTAATACATACTTTATCTAGGCGGTGATTCGGGTAGCTATAATCCGGAAGTCTTGTAACGCCAGCGTTAAAATAACGCCGAACCAATAAAGACAACGCACGTTCGCAATGAACGGAGCCATTGCATCGTTGAAGAAGCCACATAGCCAATATAAAATTGTCTACATTTAGAATTATTGTAATAATTTAAACAATGTGTGGCACTGATCAATAGCTTTGAGGTCTTGGGGCTGAACAACTACGCCTGGTGGGTTTTGCGTAAGGTTTAACTAGAATACCAACTGAAGTACACCATTAAATGTGTATTAATTAATGACAAAGTTAATGACGTGATCAACATCAATGGAAGGTTTACGTGTTGGCATCAAATTGAAGAAGGCCTAGAATGCTCCATGCACATTCAGACATACAGTGATATTGCCTTTTTTGTAACAGAAACTACGATAATTTCGAGTTGACGAGTTTTTTAATGCAATTCTCAAGCTCCAAACACTGAGTCTCCAGACTTGACAAACTAGCGTCGTGATATGTAAGAACTTTGGCAACTGTGTACAGAGGCTCCGGCTGACATACAGCAGCCGTGTTCTCAGCATCCTTATACGCATGAGAAAACTGTTCTTGAAGATTTTGTAGCTGCTTGGTTATGTTCTGAACAGTTTGGTAACTGGTACTGCGGCCACGACGACCCTCAAGCTTGGATTTTAAAGAGCGTTCCATACTATCCAGTGTGTTAATAGCAGAAAGCTGCTCCTCCTCCAAATGCTTTATCTCAGAGTCCATCTTCTTGAACTTCTCAGCCAGTGAATTGTACTCCGTTAATAGCTTGTTGAGGTTGTTACTATGCAATAGAATGTTGCGGTCAACTCCAGCAACCTTCTCAGCCAATTCCTGGTAAGACTTTATCTTTTTTGATAAGCGGGAATCCCAGCTGTCAAGTAACTCTACAATACCTTGCTGCTCAGTAATACTATACTCCATATCGAAACAGGCCTTAGCATCGTCTTTAGTGGTACCCGATTTAGAAGCCGTACTTGAAGCAAAAATAGATGTATTCGAATCCGTTTTAGAAGTTGAGTTACCGATGGTGGTAGTAGTTGCAGTGCTAGAGCTAGAGGCAGCATTTGTACCAAACAAAGCATTAGCAGATGTACTTGCGTTGTTATTTCCAGTTGAAACAGGAGCACCAAACAAGTTAGAGGTACCGGTGAATGTAGCGGGATTACCACCGGCAACTTTTTCAACGGTGGTGTTTGCTGGAGTAGTGTTAGTAGCCACAGTTGTTGCCGTGGTACCACCAGTAGGTGTAGAATTGTTGCCTTCAACTTTCGACAAAGCAGTGGGAGTGCCAAACATAGGTGGTATCACATTAGTAGTAGAAGTAGTACTAGCAGCAGGCTGAACGTTGGATGTCGTTGAAGGGGTTCCAAATAGATTTCCAGTAGCCGGAGTGGTGGAAGTACCGAAGACGTTTGTTGTTGCACTCCCAGTCGTATTATTTTGTGCAAGGGTACTTCCCGTGCCAAATAAGCCAGTAGTATTACTTCCTGTATTGAGATTCGTAAAGGGGCTTGAGCCCTGCGTACCACTTTTGTTTGCATCACCAAAGAAATTGGACGAACCGAATAAGTTCGTGCCGGTCCCCTGCATCTTGTCAAAGCTGGCAAGTCAATGCGAAGTCTAGATAAATATCGGATATTCACAGTGTGATAGCAATGGCTCTATATCCCTAAGAAGTCCAAACGTCTAAATTAAACCAGCACCCTTATTGTCTATAAAAATAGTAGATGTAGAATGTTGAATAAAATCTTCACGACAGCAGCAACAGCTACTGCGTCCTAGAGAGCGCTACGGTCAGGATTATCCTCAATGAACCATATATAGGCCAGCCAAACCTAATACTAAAACTCCCTGGTCAAATGGAAATACTTTTTAATATACATTTGACGTGATTACGTCCTGGAAGGTAATTGATACTCCAATTTGTAAATGTGTATCCAAATTATGGTCTATCATTAACCCAAGCGATTTTTTATGGTACGGGTATATCTGTAGTGAACTAAATTGAAATTTTTTGCAAGTTACGAATGTAAATATGGTACTATAATTCAAATAGTTTCCCCATCCACCGCCCGTCAAGGGTCGATGTCCTGATGAGTAACATTAGATTTGGTACTTTATAAGTTTTAATTATTCGAAAAGCAGCGTTAATTGCGCTGCTAGTATCTGTAATCTGTTGTGTAGTTTTTATTACGATTTCTAGTATCGTAGCCATCCATTTTTATAAACATATCCCAGAGAATGTGTACCTTCTGTACTGTTGCGGCGTAGTTTGGGATTGCCATACTACCGCGTCATATAAAATCGCATTTGATATTCTATACAAACGTTTATGCTAGTGGTAACCCAAAGGTCAATTTGAATTCATGGATACGTGGAAGGAATATAATCAGGTTGAGGTGGACGAGGAACTGAAGAATGCCAAATGCCTCAACTTATGTGAGCTACACCTTATTTTGGGTGATCAACTACGCCTGCAACACAAAAGAAATGAAAACGCTAAACAGTAGGTAGTGTCCATCCTGGTGTATATTCCACAGGTTAATCAAGACATCTCACGAATATGCAAGCAGATTTGCCATATTAAAGTTTAGAAGTGCTATTGTAGATATTAGAACGTAGGTTTAACAAAGGTCACAATAGTCTTGATCATCACCGTCATGATTACACCATTCACAGAACCATCGAACGAGAAGGGTCTTTGCACGAATTTGAGATGGCCAGCGTGGTAAATCTGCTGCCCAAATCAGTGGATGAAGCAAAGTCACTCATACCGTCACTCTGGCGCATTCCAGATGAACGTATTGACGACATACTGGAATTGCTAGAGGGATACAGAGCTCAGTCGTGATTAATCTTTTCACGTAAGAAAGTCACAGAGAACATCAATGTTCGTGCTTTATGCGTAAAATCTGACTTATCACGAGAGAATGCCACAATCCACGTCATAGTTTATTGGCCGAATGCAATAGAAGTGTTACCAACACTGATATATTACGTTATCTCCCGTTGTCTAGTTATGATACTTTATGGTGAACCTTTGCGATATGTTATCCACATGAGTTGAGGACTATACGTCCAATAGAATCTTAGAGTACAGATGAGCTTATGGGTGGGAAAGGTTCGATGTTGCTAAAAACAATCATCAACCTCTCCCATGATAAGTAACCTTTGATGAGCCCACGTCTAATCAGGTTGACACATATGCATAGCATCTCTTGGTCGGTAATGCATGGCATCTGCCATTTGAGTATATGAGTAAGCAAGTCAACCGATAGCATGTTCTGCTTAGACCCGGGAACATTGGTATTCCACCACTGTTTGACGTTTTTGATAAGACTGCGATAGGCGATGTATTTAAGCTGCTCCACACAGAGCACAGTGCCCTGGGAGGTGAATGTATCAAAGTACCTCTCGATAGTTTCTGTAAACAGCTTGATGTCTCCAAGTCTCACTGCACGTATAATATCACAGTACGCCCCAAGGTCATATTTTTGTAGTAGCTGTATTGGCGGCAATTTGCCTAGGCCAATTCGGACCACTACTATGCATTCCAGGATTTGCCTGCATCAAGTGAATCCATCTCCTCTAAACCTACTTCCTCATCTTGATGGAATTAGGCAGTGTATTGGAGAATGCCCAGGATAGGTGTTCATTGGCCTGGAGCAGCATACAATATTCTCTAATATTACTACCTCCTGATAATCCCCCTTTTGCATGTGCAACTTGCCTAGATAGTAGCGATAGTTGATTAGCGGCCCCCTGAAGGCTCTGGAGTAGTTGATAGTGCTAAACGGAATAATCAAAGTTCAATTGCCACCCACTGCGATTCAATAGTCTTCAAGAAACCGGCTGCCATTTGCATGTTACCAAGCTGTGAAGGATAACACCTAAGAATGACTTCCTACCTGAATGCATCCCTTTATAGAATGGCAAAGCAGTATGATATAGGCTGGGTGCCTGGTGTCGTCATCTCTGACTCTACCCATTTTACTTCGTATATTACTAAGGACCTGTTTCATATATTTGTCCTTATCTTCGTCCTCGCCACTATCTTCTGATGAACGATCGGCCTGCATATGGTTACGGTGTCAAGTACAACACACCATTAAACCGATTCGGGAAGCCAGGTTACAGAGAGTATGAAGAGACGGAACTAGCCAATTGTAATCGATGTTAGTTTGGGATAAATACAGGTCCATCCACATATCAACCAGCTTAAATGACTTCTTCAATATATCGTCCCAGGACGCAGCGTTATTTGATATAAACAGCGCCACTTTGGTATAATGGGTCAAAAAGTGTTTCATTTCTGTTCCGTATATCCTGTCGTATCGCTGGAATATTTGGTAGCAGCCATTTTCGATTGTTGCCTGTCACAAATGACACAATATGATGGTCCCACTACCTCATCCAGTTCTCTGGCATCGTTACACCGCAGCTTATCGCAACTATGGCGTATCAAGTGTGCTAGCGAGGTGCCATCCCGATTGTCCACAGCACGAACAAAATCCAAAGTCCACTGATTTATCAGTGCACTGGAAGATGGCATTGTATTGGTATATCACAGTATGATCATTAGTGACGGCATGAGTTAGTGGTGCTATGGCTCAGCTATAATTATGCCGTTGTCTTTTATCGCGACATAGACAGAATCCAAACCCGTTACCGGGATGTCTAATGCTGTCTTAAGGAAGGTGCCGATTAACAGTGACTAAATATAACCCTGCCGGGCATGCGAAAACACAATGATGTTTGTAGATTAGTAAAAAAGAAAATATATGTCATGTGTAACGGTATCCCACTGTTATGGTATGCTTTGGTGTAGCCCAAGGAGTGGCTGCATCATTGATCGATTAACAGCCAAATATCGGTACAGCACATTTCAGGCGTGATATCATATATGTATAGTTTGCTATAGTTGTTACAACAGAATCTTAGGCTCATTATTTCAGTGATAACCGATTGCTGATGGAATCCAATGTTAGTAACAGGTAAGTATATCGTAATGTAATCATTTGAGAGATGTTCAGCACATTGTGCTATTGGTTGATCGTACTGTATTAACGGTAACTTTTTAATAATGTGATGTGTACAAATGCTAGAGTAGAATGGCTAACTATGATGTGATATTCCACTCTGTGTTGTTAACGTTGCCCCTTTAAAGTGTTATATCTATGCATATATGGTTATAAAGCCTATTTTAATCTGTGTTTTTATAACTTCACAAAGAAGGTTCATCATTATATATCATTGCGACTGTAGGCTAATTCATTGGTTTTGACAGTGGACATGACATGACCCCTAAGCATACTAACCCATACATTGAGTGCCCTTTGCAACCTTGGTGTATGCATGTTCAGCACTATAGGTAAAATGCCAACCCATTGCAGTGACGGTGGTAGTCCAAATCCGGGTACGGGAGTCCCCGATGTGGCATCGGAGGTTACACATCTGAGAAAAATGATACACTATCCGACATATGCAGAATATAACCACTTTACACCATGTAACAGCACGGGACATACCATACTATCGCAATATTTAGAATATAGGCGTGCTAAATATCGTACCATGGATGTTTTACAAAAGGATGTAGATGCATGTTTGATGGCATACGACATTGAAGTGGATGTAGAGAGCCGATTGCAAAAGGAAACCCATGTAGATGCTGAAGGATATATTTTGGTAACACAAGGCCCAGCCCCTGTTAAAGCCCATACAAGAAAAGATAGAGAGCGTGGGCTCGGTACTAACATTGCGGTAATTGATTTCTATCGCTTCCCAAATGAGGAACGCGAAATAGCGGCGTGTCTAACAACAGACAATGGTGGAGAATGATATGTTGAACCTTGCGGTGGGACCATATTCCATTTCATGTTTGGCTAATTACTCTAAGGAAATCATAAAAATGTGTTGAAATGTTTAACTCGTTTTTTAAAGCTGACTCAAAATTACCTAATCCATTATATGAACCAAATAGTCACATCCCTTCTCAGTACCCTAACTACATTACTACAGTCTCTATATCCATTACACATAAAATCTATGGAAACATTAGCGATATCAGTTATTATTCTGCGGTCTATTAAACATTAAATTAATCCTATCTGGCAACGTATTGGTTCAGCAAATAGACAACCGGCTTATCGGTACTATGTATTTGACCTCTAGCACTCCAATGGCAAATGTATCTTATATTCCCAGGGGTCAGTGGCACTACCCAGCACCCCAACCCTTTGCTCCGGATAACAATACTGTCCTTAGTGTACTATTGTCCTTTTTCACTTCTCCCATCCTTTCCTTACCAAAATACTCCACCAGTTCCATTCCTTTCCTCCCCGTCATCACCTTATACCACATACATTGCCACTGGTGTGCTCCACCCCTTAGCCAATGTGACCTCATATGTGTCCAGTCCAGTGGCCATAGGGCACCAAAGGCCAGGTAGAGCACCGCTACTAGCCAGGCTAGGGTCAGAACAAATATCCAGGGGAGCCGTATGTCGTATTGGAGTTGGCCGACCTGGGTGAGGAGATTGGTGAGGGGGTGTTTGTCCTGCTGAGAGGGGTCCTGCTTGTCTTTCTCAGCGTTCTCTATTACCTTCTTCAGGCTATCTAGGAACTCATGACAATGCCTAGGATTATGTTTGTTCACTATGTCGAACTGCAAATCCTCCTCCTCTTTCTGTTCATACCCCTCCAGATTGAATGGGTTACCATAGCTGAAGCCATGTCTGTACAATACTGGTAGCACCCCGGTACATGATACGATTGATTGGCATCCACACTGTCCACTTCCCTGTCCGTGTTCTCCCTTCTTGCACTTATTGGGGTCACAGTCTCTACAGCCCCGGCATTCAATCTGTTGGAATGCCTCAGAGAGTGACTTCAATCCACCTTCAAGTGCATCTGATAGATACAGTACCCATGAGAGGTATGTTCCTCCGAATGTGGCACTCACTGCGGTATAGAGTTCACCGGTTAGGGGAGAGAGGTACTGGCAGTTCTCAGTGAGTCGTGAGAGGGAGGTAGTGCCTGTCTGTTTGGTACCACTGGTGTCCTTATCACCTTTAATATTTATCAGTGCTTTACCGACAGTCTCCCTGTACTTCCCTCCATCCGTTCCATCCCCCTTTGGAATCCACTCTATCTCTTTCACTACATCCCGTAACCCAGAGGCACACCAGCCGCAAAAGTAGTCCTCATCCCTTTTCTCGGCGACCGGTTTACTGTGATCACATTTCTTGTTCTGGTCCTTGATCATCCCTTGTTCCTTCTCTCCTACACCCCCCCTAAAGAACCCAAAGACATCACCCAGTACCTGTGGTGTCGTGGCACTGAGTGCTGCAGTTACTCTCACCAATGCATAAACACACGACTGCATCATGTTCTCGTTACTGAAGAAGTACAGTAGACCATAAAGGCGGTGACCAGTATTGGTGACACCGTCCTGGAAGTTATTTCTAAAACCCATTGGCAGTGGGCAGCACTGGCCAGAGCCATTACAGTGCCATAGGTGGGATGCAGCAAGCGGATAGTCTGGGTTCTCGGTCTCAGGTACCTCTTGACAACTAAAGCCTGGTAACCGGTCCTCGAGGAATGCCTGGAGGGGGGAGGGGACACCAGTGGTAGTGGGTTGGAGGCACTTCTCACAGATAGTGGACTCTGCTTTTTGGCCGCACTTGGTAGAGTGTTGGTCACATGCGCTGCACTTGGGAGAGTTGCAGATGGAGATGAGTTCTTTAATGGCTTTTAAAAGTGCCTCTTTGTGACCGTCGAGCCTTGTCGATGTATCCTTTAATAGAAGCAATGCTTCCAATACCTTGTGTAACCCATCGATAGCGGCACTCACTGCATTTTTACATCCATCAACACCAGCACCACCACTCTCTATTTTCTTGTCAGCCGTCTCCAGTGCCTTCTTAGCATTATTTATTGCCTGTGATGTCTGCCCATCATGCGTTTGTCCACCCGCCTTCCCTAGTTCCTTCACCTTCTTCTTCACCAATTCATCTAGTACCTTCTTTAGTACAGTCCTGAATGGCCTCGTCCAATTATCCACTGGTACTGCATTATTTAGTGCTTTCCTCACTCCTGTTAGATCAATCTCTCCCCTATCCAACCTCTCCTGGGCATTACCCAATTGTACCACTACTTCACCAATCTTCTCTAGTAGGTCCTTTAATGCCTCTGGAAGATCCCCTGAATTCCCCTGGGGCACTACTTTTCTCAACTCCTCCTTTACCTTATTTACCCTACTTTTCCTATCATGTTCCATGGGGTCACACCCCAGGCACATCCAGCTAATAACCCCCTTGGATACCACATCCTTGCCATACCTACATTCACGCCATTTCCCTCCCATAGCCACTTTAACAGCACATTGCTTCCTAAGGAAGTATAACTGGTAGAATAGAGCCCTAATGTAGTGGACCACCTGGTTGTATGCTTGGATGGACACAGTGGGATAGGTGAAGTTGCACTCCGTGTTGGCATAGAGGGAGTGGATAGGAGGTTCCTTGGTGCCTTTAGTGGCACTGTGTAATCCTCCTTGGATACCTATGAGGACCAGCGGGCAGTACTGAGTCACTGCTTGGAAGTGGGCAAACAGGTTGAATTCATGGACGGTAATGGGAGCCCAAAGTTTTTCTTGGTAAAACTTCAGTTCTTTATGTTCGTTGTCGGAGACAGGGGCAGTGTCTCCGGGCTTCTTGAGTACTTCTGCTAGCCTTTCCTTGCCGTGCTTCAGTATCTTTGGATATGCCTTACTATAGGGCAATGCACTAAGCCAGTATAGGATTTCCCGGATTGTCTTGGGATTCTTAGGGGTACTATTCTGAGTAATAGGCTTCTTCTGCAATCCAGTGAAATAGGCACATGATAGAATGTAGAGCTTGAAGAGAGCACCCCTTTTGTGTTGATTAGTGTCAGTGCCATTAGGGAACACTTTAGCTTCATTGTTAAATGAATCCCTATGTGCAGTATGTATAAATCCAGGATAATTCATACTCGTTGGATTTCTGGCTGTGTTACCCCAACCGTCCCTGGCACTATTGTAGTCAGGCTCCTTAAACCCTAGAAACAGTTTTTCCATAACCTCATCGTTAATAATTCCATCCAACCTATTTCCAGGGCCACTGTTATTAAGCATATCCTTAGGGAACCCTAAGGCCTGAAGCCATTGGAACAGTGTACCATCATCTAGACCACTGCCATCTAGGATGTGGTTGTTCCATCGGGGACTAGACCCATGCCACTTGCCCGTCCAATACATATAAGTAATGCCACTCCAGATGAGGCATACTGACCCTAGGAAAATACGGGCACATTGGTGGCGATTAGAAGCACTACTAATAAGATCTTTCCAGGTGGTTATAGTATTCTTTATCTTTAGGTAATTGTTATTTGAGTATGATGACATATAGCTCTTCATGCTAGCCTCTCCGTAAGTCGTTCTGATGAGCGTAATGCTCTTCTCGGTGGTGCAACTACACTTTGCGTTTTCCTTACACCCCCTACAATCCTTACAAGAACACTTGCAGCATTTGCCTTCTTTAGCGCATTGACACTTGTCAGGACCCTTGCAGGTACCACTAGTACCACACTTACACGTATGCTTAGGATCACCACTATCCTTACACTTTGTACACCCCCTGCCCAGGTGACTACTACTGCCTCCCTTAATACATTCACACTCATTGCACAAGTTCTTTTCTAATTCATCTATATACTTACAGCCTTTGCCACCATGACTGCAACAGCCATTGGCACAGACGCCATTCTTATAGTTGGTGCCTTTGCAACATTCTATACCAGGATTATGAGTATCACCCGTGCCGCAGCAACAACTGAATTTGCTGTGACCACTGTTGCGACCCCTTGTACATTTTTTCGCCTTGTCACCCTCGCACCCACCATTCTTACACTTCTCTATCCTACTCCACCCAACGAGTGCACTGAGTACCTGTGCCAGCTGGTCTATATAGGTCCGTACCACTGCAGTGCCACCTAGTCCCTGGACTAGGGAGAAGAGTCCATTAAGGTGGCCTTTGACTGTTTCAGCATTGGCGCGATTGTCGTTGCCACTACTGTCAGTAATGCCTTCTTTGACATCACCCTCATAACCTATAATGGTGCTGAAGTACTAGAGTACTGAGTACTTACCATAGTACTCGAGTTCTACTGACTGCAGTAGGTCAGTCACTGCCGCCGCCAGGCCACATATGCATTCTGTACAATAATGATTTCCATAGCACTAAGGCGCGCCACTGTAACGGGCACTGACAGGGAGCATCAATACGGCGCGCGTACTATCTACATGTCTACAGCAACGTACCTCCATCACTCAATGCTTTACCATCCCTACCAGTTACCCTCAGGACCCAGTCAATGGCCTCCTTCAGGTTGGTGGGAGCCTCTGTCAGGGACGCCTTCGGCGTGAAAGTGCTATTCACGGCCATTGTCAGTGCCTTTAGGAGTACTCAGCAGTACTCACAGTGGTGAGGCAGTGGAGTGGCTATCGGGGTGGAATCCTATATATACTGAGCGCGCCCGTAGATTGGTGGCGCGCATACTATTCTAGGGGATTCCACCAGGTACTGCCTTGGAGATGATCCCGTTGTTATAGTGGAATCCCCTAGGACACTGTCGCGCCGAAGGCGCCACTGTATTATATAGGATTCCACCCCGATACATTGACCTTGACTACCACTGACTTTCACTGGACACTCTCTCAACAAGGGGTGGTAAACAATGGCCGCCTCAATCACTTTCACGCCGAAGGCGTCCCTGACTGACGCTCCCACCAACCTGAAGGAGGCCATTGACTGGGTCCTGAGGGTTACTGGTAAGGATGGTAAGAAGAACGTGGCGGCGAAGCAGTCGCCGCCAGCAAGCACTAGTAATGGCCCCCGTAAGTCAATAGCACTAACACTAGCTCCCACACGACCACACAGACTGTCTGTGCTACTTGGCCAAGGCAGTGAAGGACCTACTGTACGACGCCAGGTGCCCGGGGTCCCCTGGTCCTAGCCCTAAGAGGAACTGGGACGACATACTCCTACTAGAAGAACAGTCCATAGTCAACCCAGTGCTAGAGGACCTGGGACTCCTTAGTGGTGAGAGTGGTACTGTGAGTACCACCTTTACTAATGCTGGTGGCACCGAGGTCATAAGGACACTGATAGACCAGTTGGCACTGGGACTACAGAAGTGGGTTGGGTGGCAGGAAGGGGAAGTGGATAAGTGTTGTCTTAAGGGAACAGAGGGTATAGGGAAGAAGTGTGATTGTCAAGGTGGTGGTGGTGGTGGTAACTGTTGTAGTACCGGTGTTCCTAGTACTCCTTGTCATCAGTGTAGCACGTGTGGTACCAGTGCCACTGGCCACAAATGCTACCAGTCGGCCTACTGCAAAAAGACTGGATCTTCTGGTGCTCCCAGTAGTCCCCCTGAAGGACAATACTACTGGCCCACCCTATCCAGTGACTCCACTAAGGTCCACCTCCTGGCCCGTATTTTCCTAGGGTCAGTATGTCTCATCTGGAGTGGACTCAGTCAGTTGGGGTTCCTAACAGCGAAGGGGACTGGTGGCACAGAGAGGTGGAGGGAGAAAACATTGACTAGTGAGAGTGCTGGTCTCGGCTCATTCATGGCGGCCATGGGCTACGACCTGGATAGGTTGAATAAAGGGAAAGGTGGAGCATTTTTACAAGAACTTTTGAAAGGAGATAAACCTGATAAAAATGTCATAAAGTGGCAGGAATTCAAGAATGGTAATGCTAGTTCTAGTAAGTCCACCTCCTCTGTAGTACCAATGTACCCTAGAGAGTGTAGCTGAGTACTACAGCAGTATCTATAGTACTGCACAGAGTGCTGCCAAGGACAAGAGTACTGAAGACATTTGTAAGGAGTACCCCCTATTGGTACTCCACATCCTGGCCAGTGGGTACTTCAGGGCAGGCAGTGCCGGGGCCAATAAAGTGACGCCGGCGAAGCCGGCCACTAGTGATACCAAGAAAGAGACTCCCTCTCTTAGGAAACCACGCACTATCCGTGAGATCCTATACTGGCTTAGTGCATTGCCCTATAGTCAGGGGTACAAGGCACTGGTAGAGAGGATGCAAGGAAAGATGGAGAGTGACACACTCACACTAGAGGGTACTACCAGTGGTGGCAGTACCACCCTCAAGAAAGACTGTATTACCCACTACCTACTGGCCGCCTGTGGCTACTGCCCACTGGTCCTCATCGGTATCCAGGGGACCATAGAAAAGGAAGTGACGAATACAGGCAGTGCTGCGACAGGTAAGTACATTAGTCTAGTGCTATATATAAGGGCGCCAGGGGCGCAACAGTGCCCTAGGGGTAGTCATGTGGACTAATGGTGTAGTAGGTGCCGGAGGAGTTGCTGCTGGTGCTGACAAGAGGTGCAAACAACATAAGGAAGACCGTAATCACAGATGCGATCCTAAAAATATAAAGGAACACGCATCAGATACTTCTGGACAGTCATCAGCATCTTCCGCCAACGGAGAACTCCAGGCCGGCCAAGTCTGCTACGGCGGGTACCACCTGGAAGTGTCCTCCTTTGGTAAGTACCCTAGTAGCACCAGTCAGTGACACTACGTGTAGGCCCCCTCCATGGGATGTACGCCAATGGGTTATATGGGTTTGACATGGACCTTTCGGCCGCCCAGTGCCTGGACCAACTGAGGGTATATGTCTACCACTGCTTCTACCAGCTCTATTTCCTGAGGAAGCAGTGTGGAGCGGGCGCGATAGCGGCCGTAGGAGGAGGAGGGAGCTCAGTAGTGCTGGGCTGGAAGAGTTGTAGGTATGGTAGTGGAGTTGGTACCACCAGTACTACCAGATGGATATGTCAAGGTGAGTAACATGATAATATGCGCGCCACAATAGTCATATGGATTAATAATGTAGTAGGTACGGGAAGCAATGGAAATGACCACAGCAAGAATTGTGGATTACAGAATGCAGCAGGTAGTGGTACAGGCTCAGGTTCACCGCTTATGGCATTTCTGTGTGATACAGTGACTGGGTTGCATTGTGGAATGACGACCGGCAAAGATCTGAATAGCGGTAAACAGGATTATCCTTCCATCGAGGACCACCTAGAAGCCAAGGAAACTTCTCCTTTGGGACATTTCGGCAAACCGCCTATGCACTGCCCTGTTCCAATGGGATGGAGCAAGGATGTCACAGGCAGTGGAGCGAACAGAGTGAATCACTTTAAGGGTAAGTAATAGGGCTATAGTAATCACAGTGACTCATGGTATGCACAGATTTGAAAGACACGCACAAGACAGGGACACTGACAGGAGGTACGTCCCACCCTAGTTATATAAGGGCGCCTTTGGCAGTCACATGGACTAATCGTGTAGTAGGCCAAAGTCCTGGCACATATCCTGTCCACTGCACTGGGAATACACTATCTTATCTCCTGGAGTACTATTGTGACCCAGTACACTGTCAAGGCACCCTAGTGGTACTACTGAGACTACTGGCATGTATTACTCCCACGGTGCCACGGACCCTGGGTGACCTCTTTGGGTTCTATTACTATATAGTCTACATTGGGGGATTTCAATCGTGGGATTTTAAACCGAATGGTCTATGGCATTTAATGAAAGGCGAATTAAATCAGGTTTCTCTCAATATGGGTAGTAGTAGTGGTGATAAAGTGATAAAGGCACTGGATAAGTTCAGTGGTGTTAGCGTTGATTCGGCAGACATCCACTCTACCGTCATTGATGTCTCCCTAAGGACCTTATATAGTACTAATAACGGCCCATACTTATGCCCCCTCAGTGGCCAGCAGTATGGCCAGTTGAGTCCAGCGATGGCCGGGACCTACCTGTCATGGTTGGTCTATTTGATAGAGGGGTTCGAGGAGGGGCTGGATAAGTTGAAGGAGGAGTTCACGAAGGTGGATTGTAGGAATGATGGGTGTAAAAATGGTATGTTTCAGTGCTATATAGGGGCGCGCCGTATAGGTATAGAGGCGCCTTCGGCGCTACAATATCCGTTACGGTGGCGCGCAACAATAGTTATATGGATTAATTGTGTAGTAGGTCCGGGAAGAAGTGCTGGATGTAGTGATAGTGGAGAGTGCCAAAAAGGATCCCATGGTGATCCATGTCCATCTGGTGGTGGTAGTGGAGGTGCTAATCAAGGAGTCTGTGGATGTGCCTCTGTCGTATCATGTACCGGGGTACTACCGGTGTTGTACAGGTATGGCTTTGGGTATGGTGATGTAAAGGCGTTGCACAAGGATGGAGGTAAGTTGTAGTATAGTAGTATGGATAGTGTAGCTGTATAGTTGGCAAAAGTTCTATAAGGGCGCCTTCGGCGCAACTGTGCCCTAGGGGTATTAAATGGTGTAGTAGGTGATAGCAAGAAGTGTCACGACTTCCTGACTACACTGACAAAGGTCCTAAATGGTGACCACCTCAAGAAAGAGGGTGCCACTAGTGGCCTTCACTATGAAATCAATAAGCTCATCTACACCACCAGGCTCCCCTGGATCTTCGTGCTGACCTTGGCCTGGCTAGTAGCGGTAGTGTACCTGGCCTTTGGAGCCATATGGCCACTGGACTGGACACATATGAGGTCGCATTGTAGAGGATGGTTCAGGAAGGGCAGTCTGAGTCCATGGGAGGTACTGATGGTGGGCAAGAAGAAGGGGAGGGGTATATTGGAGTTCTTTGGTGGGAAGTAATTGACAGGGGTACTATAACAGTACTTGATTGGCACTACACGTGGTTAATATCCTTTTATACTTATGGCACTGTAATGTTTTAGTTCTATCATGCCTATGAAAGCGTTTTAGTGAATATATAGCTTTGGTTGATCCGTAGTCTATCGCAGAGATGACCACAGTGTAGATGATGTCTAGGAGAGTCAATCAATAGTGGAGTTAACTACAGTAGATATAATCACTACTATAGATAACTCCAGTAGAAATAATTCCAAGACTCACCACGACATAGCTGGTACTGCAATACTGGTCATAACAGGTGCACATGAAATAGCAACCCATGGACAGTATTGCTACACATTGTAGCACTCAGTTATAAAAGAGTTCCTGTAATGATTACATGGAATTCACAATGACATTCTAGAGAAATAACTAATAGTGCTGGAAATGTGCCAAGGAACTACTATAATTTTACTGATAGCGTCAATACGGTTAGTGAATATTGACGTGATATGCACATTCCAATATGACACCCCTGCCGTAGGACTAATCTATAACCCTGTGTCCGCTAATCAAACCACAACAGAACAACATGTCAACGTGTTTTTTGCTATAATCTGTACTCTGTATTATACCATCAGGTATACTCTCACTACTGCACTTTTGAGATGTTTCTCCGGATACCACCTACACATCACATTAAATTGTGTCCAATATGGTGGTTACATTACTTATATTTGTTTCTTTTTTGTAAAAGGCTTATTTGAAGTTACGAGTCCAACGGTATGCTGGTGGCTTTCTTATAGCAAAGCAATGTGACTAATTCATTACCGTCTACTGGTTAAAAAGACAATAATAAAGTTGACTGTTCAGTAGCCATTCTAGACCACACCAATGCAGATCAAAGTCGCAAATAAACATGCCAATAAGTGCTATACGAACAGCTATGATGTTGTGATGCCCTGTATATGGCATTGGTTGGGCTAAAACCAGATATGGAGCGATGTTAGACCCTCTCATTGAATTACACAATGTTGCCAAATCACTGAGATATAGTCGCTATTCACGTACAGCACTCTAGACAGCATTAACACTACAGTTTTGCCCATACACATCTACTACGATTGCTCTGGATGCTATATGTGTATCCATATATTAACAGTTTTGATTCCATTGAGCACGAATTAAGCGTTAGACGTCGTTCTTACTATAGCCTCGTTTACTATATCCGATATGTCATCACTAGTAATGGCGTTGCTTTCGCATAAATCATGAAGCGAAGACTGAAAGCTTGTTTTGGAAACTTTGCGATTGACTTGACGGGTGCCATCAGATTGGGGACTGTCTAACAACGAACGTGCACTGTTTGGTCTACTTCCATCAGTTGCTGTTGGCTTCAAGATAGTTCTTTTTGACAGGTCAACATCCTTGACAGCGACATAAGTGTTATCATTCATTGAGTAATTCCTGGAAAATATACGTCTGGCTGATCTATTATCGGATCGCGCTGAACAAATCTGCTTTTCGTGTCCACCTCTAGCGTTACGTCTGTTGCGCTCCATTATTGTTTGACCACTAACTAGCTTTTGGCAGCTATAGAGACACCATTGAGGTAACTTGATATTTACTGGGCCTGTATTCCTGGAGAGACTCAAGGTGCTCAAAAATTTAGCAATGGGCACGCAAAGATCGTCGATGATAGAGTACATATTGTGCTTCGAATTCGGTTGGAAATCTGCCATCTTGATGTCACTTTTGTATGATTCATACAAGGTCTGTCCATGGTACACCGGTACTATTTCGTCAGCGAGACCATGGATGATCAATAGGGGCGTTTGAGGTCCCATATTAGCCAGTGACTTTTCAGTATCCCAGAAGTTGTTCACCAGCCAGGTACCCAACGCAAAATATTCCTCAATGATACGATGTATAGATATATATGGCGATTGCAAAATAACTCCGCCGCACTGTATCCCCCTTTTCTTGAATTCAGCAGCCAAAGCGGCCGCTGGACCTGTTCCTATAGATCTGCCAAAGAAGATAATAGAGTGAGGGTTTACTCCAAGTGACAACAGGAAATTGAAGGTTGCACGTACACGGCAGTTGATGAGTTCACCCGTTGCCACAGAAACTTCTGGTGACACTCCATATCCAGGGTATTCCACCGCCAAAATGTTGACATTCAGTTCATGGGCGACTAGCCGTAACTCTGGCTTCACCTGGCCAATATCACATGAGTTTCCTGGGAAATATATTACACACATGAATCAACATACCATGTAGATAGATCAATATCGTGTTAGAAGGTACAGGTGACGGTAGATAGAGCACAGGAAACGATCCAGGTGTCGGATTCCGGCTTCCCTCTGCATCATATCCAAACCGCTTTGGGATCCATATAAGCTCGTATAATTGGGATGTGTACTGTATAGATGTTAAAAACAGCTTCATTGTCACTTACAGAGGGCGGTGGAGCTGGGAAAATAAATGAGTTGCCGATTGAAAGCGTTTGTCCCATCTTGCTTTGTTAGTACAAGTGTGTTGTATTGTTAAAATAAATTAGCGCGTATTTAGCGCAATAAGTACACGTGAAACATGGCGTGATACACGCTCAGATGTAGATTTCGAAACCTATGGGACTGGATGCTGTTGTGGAAAGTGGTCACGCAAGTGTGTCTACTCTGGGGGCCGTGCACATGGCGCTTGTTACTGTGGTCAACAATCACAGAACAGACGTTTTCACTAAGATGTAGCTACGCAGACTAAATTGTACGGTATGTGTGTATTTGAAATGGAACAAATACGGCAATGTGTAAAGGTGTGTGCCGATGTCAAGACACCTATTCATAGTTCGTCATGTCTCGCGGAATCAATTGGCGCGAAATTAGGCAATTTATCACCCTTTACAAGGGTGAATCTTGCATCACCTCCTAGCACCTTTTCTAGCATCTCTTCAATACCCTTTCGTGTCACTGGTTCTTGGCCGTCGAATAGCATATAGCGCAGTCGTTTCTTAGGGTTGAAAATGACCACCGATGGGAGTTCCCCTATCTGGTTGAACATTTCGGCAAATCCTTTTTCAGATTCAAGGTCCATCCACATCCATTTCCCTGTGAATTGGCCTGTGTACCTTGAGCTGAGGTCGATCATCATTTGGCGATCTTCGTTCGATATTTTACCGTTCACCATATAAATCACACAGAATCCATGTGACTTGTTGAAACAAATATCCATGTGAGATTCTATTGTGAGTTGTGGCAGTTGGTCGTGTAACCACGGTTTTGATTTGGTGGCTTTGGTGTTACCAACATCATATCCACTTCCGAGCAGAAATGTTTCGGCGTAGACGTTTAACCAATCGAACATGGATTGGTAATCAAATGTACCTTCAAAGCGGTCAACCTTGGTATCGGGTTTGATAACAATCAACGAAGGTAATGACTTGATTTTGTATCTTGTTTTAAGTTCAGGGTTCTCATCAACGTTGACGAAACCTAAAAGCAGTTTCTTGTCCATGGCCAAACTGAGTGCCTTGTACATGTAGTTAGGTCCAGTTTTATCACTAAATAGCAGTGCCTTTGGCATGGTTTCGAATTTGCCCATGAAATCCGGTAGTTTGCCGGAGTTAATGATTTCAACCTGAGATGCAACATGTTTAACCAGTTCACGTTTGACTTTGGCACTGGTCAATTCACCACTGTAGTTATACGCAGGTACTGGCAATTTAGGATAGACACGAAGAATAGGCGTTTTGTAACCTGATCCTAATTCAGCTTCACAAATTGATTTGAGCGTTCTGTTACTGCAATCAATAGCAACAATGGTGAATATTCCCTTTAGGTCACGACTGACGACATCAATTTCCTTGTCAATCAACTTCTTAATCCCACTGTCAGAGGGTGTGTAGAAGAAGGCAGCGGTTGATGTGGTTTGCCTGGCTACTTTGACCTTTGCAACGAAGGTGGTCTCGTTGCCAACTTGTAACTCATGTTGCATGGGATCTACTAGCAAAGTTGCATTCGCAGTAAATGGTTGCAACAACGCAGCTAGCGTTGAGCAAAAGTGTAGCAACTTTAGATACACCTTCATCTTGAGTTCCGATGTCTCTTTAGGAGGGTGTATACCAACCGTTGACAGTGTCTATCCTACACAGGGGTGTTTAGGTGTACTGAAAGGACTATTTATATTAAAAAGCCCAATCGTCAGTAGAAAATACTACTGAGATGTGGAACCGTCCCCCTTTAAAGAAGGCCAATAGGAGCAGGCGGTAACACTCCTCCGTGTTCCACTATACGTTTAACACATGCAGTCTATAGCACAAATTATGCTCAATCTAAAATATACGGGGAATATTATGGGTGTATAATGTTTCTTGTTATATTTTAGGTTCTACGATATTGTAGGTGTGCCAGGTGCATCAGTGACCTGCAAAAGTAACGACACACTTTGGTAGTTTCATTAACATTTAGGTTATATTATACAAATACGAAAAGTGAGGGATATAGTTGCTTATCTCGTTTTTAGTACATTCTACACATTTAGACAACACATTTGGTTCTGCTTCTGCCTTATACATTCCTCTTTATTGCGAATAGTATTTATTGCTGTTGTACACAGAGTTACCGGTAATACTACTTGGTTATGGAGAAACGCTGAGGTGTTTCACTATGTAAACAAACATGTGCAACGCAGTTATTCATGTCTAGAACGGAGCCAGAGAATACTGCTTGTTTGGCAAATATGATATGTTTTTAATGACTATCTATTAAACACTGTTATGTGGTTATAATTTATAATTTTTGTCCCTGGTAAACCGAATACAGGTGTTTTGTGATGTACTTTAGATGCATTCACAGAAAAGGGCACCAGCATTATTTTACGCTGTACCCCTCTGGCATTATGCACTTATTGTATAGTGGTATTTTCCCGTTTTTATGAAATAGAGCAAATTCTTCCACCAGCATCTGCAGAGTGATATCGTCCTCAATACTGGATTTTACACTATCGACAACATGGAGGCTGTTTGGCAACTTTTTATCATCACGTATACGTTCGGCGTACCATCCACCCTGGACCCACGTTCCATTGTCAAAATCGTAATCTGCCCTTCCATCATTCATGCTATTGATCACGCTGTCTTTACGTGGTTTAACCTTTGGGATGAAAGTCCAAATTCTTGCGTCTGTGATCCAAGAACATTCCACGATAAGCTGGGTAATCTTGTTGCTAATAGCCATCGATAGTATATGTCGATATACTTCCCCGTATGGAGCCAAGTATTCATTATAGAACACGCGTGTGCCCTTTAACATTACGAACAGTTCAACCAACCTTGGTGTCTTATGTTCATCATACAGAACATCTACACTGAAATCAACGGTATTTAGATGCGGAGGTTTCCACTTCAGCAGCTTGTTGCACGTACCCGGTAAATATGGTAACCTCACAGGAGTAAAAATGAGACCGTCACTTACGTGCGGCAACTGCTGTGCTAGATTTTCAATATGCGTGATGTGTGATATATCAAAGAAATCCTTGAGGTATATGGTCAGTGGCGGCTTTGCATTTTGCGATTTAATTGACTTAGCATATGGTTGTATGACATCGGTATAGACAATCGATATTCTTTCGAGAAAGTTCAATTCCTTGAGTGATCTTCGTTGCACATATATACCGTCATAGCACATAAACCTTGGTTGCTGTGTCTCGATGCCATCTATTTCAACTGTATCCAATACGATTTCTCCATCCAAGAGTGTTATTTGTTGCGATTCTGTTAAGTTGCCACGTACTGGTAGCCTAACTGGCACGTGGTATACCCCCTCATCTCTTCCTATAAGATATATAGCACCAGAAGCAGCCAGCAACAGCGCCCTAATACCGTCTGTTTTTTCACATACAACATAGTCGCTACGGAAGAGAAGCTGCAGGTCATTCCGTGTTAACGATACCGGTTGTGCTCCTGGAAAGGTGTCATGCTTCCATCCTAAGAGTTGTCTCACCCTTTTCAGTACTTTATCTCGATCTTCTTCAATTTGTATACAATCTCCCGGCATGCGCATTAGCGACTTTGGTGCTACATCTGTTTCTGGCGTATCCATTTATATATACAATTGAGACTAGAGTTGCATCGTAGTATTACCACGGACATAACTGGATGGTTGCATCCTGTCTATCGCTCGTCTTTACCTTTTATTGAGGTTTTAATGTTATTATAATTGACCCTTGTATGTAATAGTTCAGAATTCAACGGACGAGAATCTTATTGTGTTATAACGCTGCTTGCACATTTCCTGTGGATGTGACTGGAGCGATCTATGTGCAGGCGTGGGATGTGTATTGCCCAAGATAGCTACATGTTTACAATATATAAAACACTTGTTTATGAGGGTAGAATCATTTGGCTGTGCCAATGGCTTGGCTCATGTAACCTCTACGCATGGAAGCCCAGGTCTGAATGACGTTTGGTAATTATGGCAACAAATGACGATAAGTATACGGGCTCCAACCGCGTGGTTCGCACTGAAAGCGTTAAGAGCGACAATGGCGACAACGGTAGGACTCACTTCCAAAGGTCTATGGATGTTGTCTTGGCCATATCCAATTTGACGTTTGAATGGAACCGTAAACTCTTCATGGGTTCATTTGTATCTACTGGGCACAAGAAGCAATACTGGAAGGATTCCCACCATGATATGGCTCAGTTGATAGTTGAGAAAATCAGGAACTTGAAGGGATGCTGGGTGAAGGTAGGCCAGATTCTCAGCACTAAACCGGGTTTGCTACCCAAGTGTTATGTGGATGCCTTTTCGCAACTGCATGATCAAGTTGGTCACAGTGACTTTGCTGAAGTTATTGACATCATTGAGGAAGAGATTGGTTATATGGATGAAGTTTTTAACAACTTCGATTCTATTCCTTTGGCCAGTGCTTCTATAGCACAGGTACACAAAGCGAAACTACATGATGGCAACCCTGTGGCTATAAAGGTGCAGCACAAGTGTAGTGAGCGGAACATGCGAAACGACTTGGAGATATTGAAGATGATATTATTTGTTGCTCAGAGTGTTGGTCACTATAAGCGTATGTTTGCATCTATTGACGATTACACCGCAGCTGCTATGAAGGAGGTTGATTTCACCTCTGAAGCTGATAATTGTAAACGTGCTGCTATAGATGCTAAAGTATCGGGGATACCCATTTGCATCCCTAAGATATTTGACCGTTACTGTTCTCGGCGTGTTGTCACTATGGAGTTGTTTGAGCTTTACAAGATGACAGATGCGTCATTTTACGAGAAACACAATATAGATCCATGGGTTGTGGTGTATGATATTCATGACTTTGCCATTTTTCAGATTCTATCTGTTGGTCACTTCCACGGCGACCCTCACCCTGGTAATTTATTACTGACCCAGAACAATGACGATGGCAAGTTTTATCCCGTGTTGATTGATTGGGGTATGACACAATCTTTGACGACAAAGCAACGTGTAGGCTTGTGTAATTTGAATTTAGCACTTTGCATGGCTGACACTATTGGCTGTTTCACTGGTTTTGTCGAGGCAGGTTTTGACATGACTACTCACGAAACATTGTGTTACGAGCAGTTTTTGGAGTCATTGGTTAATATTTTTGCATCTGATTTTAACAAGGTTATGGACTTTTGTGATGAAGAGGGTTCTATGAAATCGATGAACGATACCTCTGCTCCTGGTGAGTTGCATCACAACGGCCTTTTTATTCGTGAGTTTATTACCAACGCTCCAAACTTCTTCCCCATCTTACTTAAGGTTATTTCTGAATATCGTAATTACGCCATTGTGCTTCAAACTCAGGTTCCTTTTATGCAGATTCTATACAAGAATGCTGGCAATGCACTGTACAACATGTATAGCAGCCCTCTATCGCATATATTGTCTTCTGAAGCTTCCAAAGCTGTTTTCATGAGGAAGATACGTCGTCTCAAGCAACTGTTAGCCAACGATTGTGTGGATGTGACTGAGACCCAACTTTTGAAGCACCTATTCTCCCGTTTTAATGGAGGAGAAAAGCACAATTCAAAGCTTACGGGTACGGCTGCATTTCGCAAACCAGTTAGCGTTCTTGAGTCTCGAATTTCGGGGTTATTACATTATATCGCAAAAGACAGCAGTTTAATAGTTGCTGCCCAAGTTGTTGTCATTCAGGGCAACAATGTTGATGTTGATTTATCTTACGGTTTCATGGGTCAATACGAATGTAGACCTATAAACTCCACGGCTTTATTCCAGATTAGCAACCTAATGAACGGCCTCGTTGCAACAGCGGTGTTGCATTTGATAGGGAACTCTGATATGGATATTGATGACCCTATTGCTAAATATTGGCCTGAATTTGGTCAAAACGGCAAGAAATCTATAACCATTAGGTCAGTATTAAACCATTCATCTGGTTTGCTGCTACCATATCCTAGGATATTGATGATTGAGAACATTGACTATGACACTATGGTACGGGACATTGCTCAATGTGAGTTCCATAAAGAGGTTATGGACCAAACGCAGTATGGTTACTTATACTTTGGTTGGATCATGGCTGAGTTGATTCGTCGTGTTAGTGGTAAATCTATTGAGGAGTACATTCTTATGATGGCTGCATCAATTAAAGTTCCCATGAAGCAGCTGATTTTCCCATGCATAGATGGTGGTGTTGCCGCCTATATGCAACACAGTAACGACGAGAACGCAAACCCCGATGACGCCGTTCCGGATGCAGCTAATCAGACCATTAATGCAACGCATGACTCTGGCGATCCCGTTCCAAGAGTTGAGGCTACCAGTTCTGCCCATGCTTCAACGGATACTTCATATGATTTGCCTAGAAGATCCAATTCATTTGTCCCAACAGGTGGTCCGCCAGCACGAAACACTGAGGGCTCAAGGTCACTGGACAGTGAAGGCGTAATTCTGGATATTACTTTTGACAGGCCACAATGTAACGGTGACTTTGGCGCACTGGGATTAAGCAATAACATATCCCTAAACAACGGTGGATTTAATGAACACTACAGTGATCAACGGTTAAGCTTGGAGTCGGCTCTAACATACGAATCGCATATTAAGGCTAAGGCAAAATCTCTTGTGATGGCAACCAATGCTGACGACTCATCGCTGTCTATGGAAACAATGACTATTGACGGTCGAACGATTGAATCTAAACGCGTGTTGCTGCCGGCGGCGCAGCCGGAAGAGTTGACATCATGTGAGCGCACGGAGACTGTGAGCACTTGTAGTTTGGAGCAGCCGGATACTGATTGTACACTGGCAGAGCCAGATACATCTGCGTTAGATGTTACTGACCTTTTGATCTCACAGGAGGAGTTTGAGGCCCTTCCTGATACGCCAACTACCATGCCATCTCCTAGCATTAACATATCCAAAGCTAAACGGATGCCCTCTGAGCTTCAGCGAGGCTTTGTTAAGCGCTTCTTAGCTAGTTTTGAAAATGTTGTGGACAAGGAGACACATGACGATTCAACTGATATTTGCCTTTGTGGTATAAACTCTGAAGATGATGAGCAATTTTACAATCGTTGCTTTTCTCCATCTGAAAGGTGCCCTCTTGCTACACGCCTAGTTCGTGCTTCCAGACTTCCTTATACTGACCTCGATGATATTGACTTTACACAGGCCGAGAAGATATTAAACCCTATTCGCGACATTGGCACTAAGAAGCGTTATCACCCTATTTTGGTATCTGAGGAGCATGTGATTAGTAATGACGATGAGTTGGCTGACCTTGATTTGGTTAGTGATGACATTGTGGTAACTCGTACTAGGCTCCGGAAATTCATAATGAAGCGTCCCGTGCGTGATGCTGATTACCATTACTGCAACTACGACGTCATAAATCACCGATGTATTATCACTGACTGTTTGACTATGGACTACCCATCTATGTACAGTAAATCTATCCCGTGTTTGAACGGTCGTGCTAGTGCCATGGCATTGGCCATGTTTTATAAGGGTATATTGGACAACTCTTTGGTGAGTCGTGAGCTCGTTGCTGAGGCTTTATCTACAGTATCTTTGGACTGTTCTGTGCTCACTAAGATGCTTACTGCCCTCTACACTCCCGTTTGGGGTTTGGGTTACCAGCTTTTCTATATGCGTCGCAGGTGTGACGATAAGGCACTTGTTGGTCTGGGTTGCGTTGACATTTCCGGATCTCTGAACTTGGTGGTGCCTGACATAGAGCTGGTTGTCACTATTTTATTTTCTTGTGGTGACAGCATTGCTGTATCTCATCAGGTACTGGATATGATCCTGGGTCACTATGGCCTGGATCTGCTTTATACCAATGTTAGTGTCGGTGACTCACGTACTTTATACAGACTGTTGGCTACAATTAAAGTTTAGATTACTTCAGTCGCTTGCGGTCGACGGGTTTGAGTATTTGGAAGGAGCACATGAGTGTTTTATCTACGCTCATCATTGCTCCTGCGTTGTCGAATTCGCCGCAGTAGTTCGGTGCGCTAAACAGTGTCACCAGTCTGCGTTTGGAGAAAAACTCATAGCCGTCTTCCACCACCTGATGTGCACGGCATATAAGATCTAGTTCGTGTTTTATTAGGAAGTTGACCACGATATCTGAGCCGAATGTGAAAGACACTCCCCTGTCATTTTCGCCCCAACCTGATGTATTTGGGTCAGGGTCACTCCATAGTAGATCGCATAGTAATCCACTATCAGGGACATCCGTTGGCCTTGCAATTTGGCGTATTTGATCCATGGAATTAAGTTCTGGTGATAAGCCTCCGTGCATACAGAATATTTTATCATCTATTATGGCTGCTACTGGCAGGCAGTTGAAGCAGTCTGTGAATACTTTCCAGAGTTTGACGCTGTAGCGTCGTTTACATTCATCATAGAATCCGTAGATCCTGTTTATAGACGCGCATTCGTGGTTACCGCGTAGTAAGAAAAAGTTTTCTGGATACTTGATTTTGTACGATAAGAGCAAGCATATGGTTTCCAGTGATTGTTTTCCACGATCAACATAGTCACCGAGAAACAGATAGTTTGACGCCGGTGGGAACCCGCCGTACTCGAACAGTCGCAGCAGGTCGTAGTACTGTCCATGTATATCTCCGCATATTTTAATGGGTGCTTCAAGTTCAAGGAGCACTGACTCTGAAAGGAATATTTCTCGGCTTTTCATACACAAGCCTTTTATTTCGTCTTCACTGAGTTGTACTGTGCGTAAAGGTCTGTTTCCTTGTACTTCAAGAAGGCGTGCAATGATACTGTCTACGTCCAACTCCATGTTGTCCTTTAGTATCTCTTTTGCCTATAAAATGCGATTCCGTCCGCGGCACGGTTGGTAATCCGATACGCGACGTTTAGCCTTAGTCCATCCTCTGCTGGGACGCAGCTGCCGCGGTGCTGCCAGCCTCAGGCGGAGACTCGACACCGCAACGTGTTGGGGTGAGAGTGCTTTATTCCGCGAACCCTCGAGCAACCTCGCGATCAACCGTTCGCGTTTGCTGTAGGGCATGAGGCAGAATTTTATTTTGTTGACTGTTGTCGTTTTTGGAATATTATTTCTGATTAAAGGGCGTCTGTCCTGCGCGCGACGTAGCACTATATTTTGGTGGTCGCCTTGGCACCGGACAGGGAGTAAAGGTATATTACTTTACCGTAGCGTACATTAATCAGATTCCTGTATATGGGTTTAAAGTTTGGGTGATAGGTTAGATTGAATCTACCGGTGGAGCGCACCGTGTTGATGTTCCATGTCGCGCTATGCAGCGTGTGGATCGATGGGCGCATATTGACTCTATTCCGCATATACATTTGCTTCTATGTGTGTCTTTCATTTGGTATATCATTCTGTATTTATAGTAATGTTCTTATAGCGTATTTCCTTTTGTGGCATGCTATTGCCGTTGTGTATACTGTGGACACATCGACGCATTGGCCAAACTTTAAAGTGTCTATATGTTTACACACCCGATTTTTATTATTACGGACTAGATAGACAGCTTTATACGTGGTCTCTTATGATTTTATTTCGCTTGTTATCCATGACCATAGGCGGCATTTATTCCCTTTGGTATTGTACTACCATTCGTTTTGGTTATGTACATTGCATTCGTGCTATTTGATTTAACATAAAGATATTCTACTTTCTTCCGGCTGTATACGACTAACGTTGGTTATACCCCTCACAGAAGTATTCAGTTGGACGGTATAAATACAAACGTTTACAATTAACCTTCTTTAGTGCGATAGCCCTTTTATATGTTACAATGCTTATGTTTTTGATGTTGTTGCCTAGCAATACTTAATTCGTAACACTGCGAGGCCCTAGTCTTGACAGGTAGTTTGTTACTACAGCTCTTTGCCTGATACATATGATTGTTCAACACATCTACATACCTTTTAAAAAACTCGTGATCCAGTTCAATTACGCATCCAGCATCTGACGGTTTGGTCGATGATGCGGATACTGACCTAGGGGTAGTTTCTTCCTTGTGTAGGACCAGTGATTCTATGGCGTTCTTCAGGCAGGTATTGGCCTGCAGGTCTGAGTACCGCATTTCGCTTTTGCATTTTGGGCAGTGGTAGACATAGCTCAATTGGTTGTTTGTTCTTGTGCTTGACCTGTCTACTACGCAATCGAGGCAGAACGACTCCCCGCAGCACATGGTCGTCACTGGGTTATTGAAGAAGTTATTACACACAATGCATCTTAGGCTTTTTACCATGTTCTTTGACATGGTTTCGGTGATACCTAGCTGGCATTGTATCCGTTGGTCGGCTGACTTGGTGAAGAACGCTCCTCCTGAGACCTTGGACATATCCTTCATAACAGCGAATTCTCCGGCTGTGCCATATATATTTCCTTGGTATAAATAGCTTACTTTTCATGTGATAGACCTCGTCATAGTTGTTGATATCATCTTCGTTGATAACTTGCAAAAAGTCCACTGGTATACCTGTTGCCGGTCTAATTTTCTTATGCAACCTTTTGCCATCTGGTTGTAAGCAATTTTTGATATGGTGTCCTCTCTGTCCACACATGTGGCATATATAGTTTTCATCAACCGGTACAACATCTTGGTTCATATCTACGTATGCCCTTGAAGGTACTTGAGTCCAAGGTATTTTTGCCGGTCCTTCACTATCGGCCTCTGTTGCCGTAAACGTCCTTTTGCGATAATATCGATGTGACAATGTTTCCGTGGATTCACCGCCATAGAAGTCGCGCTGTTGCATGACTGCTTGTATCCTACTATCTTCATCTGATTCGTTGGGGTTTGACCCCGAATCTTGGTAATACTCATCTCCATATTCTTCGTTATAGCCATGGTCGTTCATATCATTTGGGTGGATTGTCTCTTCTTCAGGCAATGCCACATTGATCATATCCGCAGGATCACTCGATTCGTTCATTGGGTTTGTTGATGTATCGATGTTGTCTCCGAGATCAACTTTATCTTGAGTAGAACTGGTTGACAAACTTATCCCATTGCAATCCTCGGCTTCATCAAGTGACTCTTTAGGTGAATAGTCACTTTCTACATGTTGTGGCCTGAGTTTGTACTGCTCATCAGCTTGTTTCATTAACTCCTGTGCGTCTGAACTTTTGCATCGTGCAACTTCTACTTGGCATGCATCCTGGAGTATATATTCGTTTGGTAGCACTTCGTCATCATTGTAGAGTATGTACTCAATGGCTGTTACGTGTTGGAGTCCGCATTCTTCCTTAAGTTTTTGCCGTGCATTTAGCACTGCACATGGCAAATCTACTAACCTTGATGTTGTATAGGGGACGTTAGCTCCCTTAAGCTTCCATTGCAATGTATGTCCCATTTTCCCTAGCCTTGTACTACACTGGCACTATAATAACTCGGCAGTGTTGCTCATGGTATATTAGCACGTATCGGTCTCTACTTATTGACATTAGATATCTTTGTGCAGACTTGTAACTTAGAACAGTTGTTGGATACTGTCAACACTAAAAAGCACACTATTTAAACACCACTTGGCTGTACACATCAATAGACAACATGTATGCACCCTATAGGTGTACAACAATAGATGTATCTCACTATATCCTACGATATAATGGCATGTTCAAAAACAGGGCAGATGAGCCCAAATTGTGGTCTAGAGTGGAAATAGCTTTCTTCCCTTGTTATTCCAGTGTATTGCTGGACTCACTAGCAATTTGCTGTAATTCACTTGAACAGCAAACTGTTTTGATGCGATAGTTTGGCAAATCTTGTGGAATTAATATTGAAGTACCTGAACAGAATATGCGTTGTGAAGTGACTGAGTATCCCTAGATGATACACAAACACTTCTAAAAGCAACTATAGTCTAGACATACGTGGCGCTGGTAACCAACACCTACACAGTACCTTGTACTGCTACTATTAGCACTAGGTCATATTCGCTATTGCTAGATTCCAGTGCAACAACTTACTTGGTGTAAAATCGGTACAATACAGCAAGTGTTTATGTAGTTATTAAGTGCAGTTTGCAACATCGGTCCCCATACACATTAGTATATAACACTGTATATAGACTATAGGATTGACATTATGTTCAGTACACATCTGGCGGTCTCCGTGTAAATTGGAGATCCATGGAATCCGGGTTCGGGTGTTCCGGTTTGGCGAAAGAGCTGACGTATGCGTTGATGCATTCCTTGAGTCTTGTCAGTTCATCGTTTAGTGCTGTCTTTTCCTTTATTAGGTCTTCTATTAATGCTTCTTTGGCTTGCAATTGCCTTATGGTATCGTATTGGTGTCTGACCATATTTTGCAGCACGGTGTTACGTTGCACTAGGCGTTCAATGCGATTTTCTAGGTTTGCCTTGTTATCTTCCACACTTTGATCAGCTTCAGATCCTGTGGCACACGTATCATTGTAGAAGTGTGTTAAGTAGTTTGCCAGGGGTTCTCGTAGGTCACGCGTGCTCTGCACGTTGCGCAGGCCCTCTATAATTCTTTCACTCCATTCCGATACCAATGTTCTTATAGTTTTTGGTTGTTTATGGCATTCCACTTGTGCTTCATTTGCTGATGCTGTATCACATCCTGGAAATGCCTGTACATCCATGCGCAATGGTGACGAAATTCCATATGGCGTCCCTGGGTGGCAATGCCGTTTATGAGTGACTCTTAGTGGTTCATCATAATAACTCGATTCTGGCAGCCCAGGTTCGGTGGAGCATAGTATCTGTCCACGCTTCAGTGCCATCTCATTACTGATTGTATAACGACTATAATGCAGCACTGCTGTACACTGGGTGGGTTTCTGCTTCAATGATTAAATCCGATGGTACATATCAAACGACCTCCTGGCGTTGTGTTGGATATTTCTGGGACCCAGTCCTTGCAGTTTATATATTTTTTGTACTAAAATATTGTACATATCCCTTGGCATAGAAGTGAAAACCACTTTATGTTGTTATCCGATTAGAAAACACAATTATATGATATAGTTTCAATCACGCGTGGCAATATTTTCCACAAAAATTTAACAATTAAAACCACATACATACAATGTTTCTTTATTACTCAATGGTCACGAAGTCCTGCTCCAAACATGCTATACCTGCATAGCTTTTATACTGAACACAATGCTCAACTGGGATATAGAACACAAATCTCTATCTCACAGTCGGGAGCTTTGGCATATAATGTTTGGTCACCGCATGGAAAAGGATCACCAAATGCCCATCATGGTTTGCGTGGTGTTCTTGTATTCTTTTGATTGTTTTTATACTTTAGATTTTTTTTGTAATTTTAATTTATGTATAATACCTTTAATTTTTTGTAGTCGTTGGCGATCATGTCTCCCCTCGCGTCACCCGACAGGGTACTACAAGGGATCAACATTAGCGGTGTTTATATTTACTATTTTTTGCTAATAACACTAAAAGAAAACAATACTTGTTAGTATGTTCATTACACTCTGGCCATTGCAAGCCATTTGATTTCTATTAGTAGATCCTTGAGCTGGGACTCCATTTGTTTATATAATCTGTGTATCTAGATACATTCTATAGTAATTTTATCATTTTATATCCATGAATCCAAAGGACATCAATACTTTGTTTTATGTCCTCTATTATGCTTGGTATTTACCTAGGTCATTCCGGAAGGGTTAACTCTTACCTTTATAACACACATTTGTGTTATATTGCTTAGAGATACTGACAATGGTCTAATGGATACATAACTACAATCCAGTTCAGTTTACAGTGGTTGTGTATATCCTTTAGGATTGTTAGGTCACACACTGTTTTGTTGTATTTATTGGCACTTTTTAAGTCACTCGTATAAAACTATAATACTGAGTTATACTATTAATGCTAAGTGAGTATCTCATATATGCTACAGGAACTCTCTACAGGGGCTGGGCATTGTATGGTGTTTACAGTCCTTCATGCAAATATTGGATTCTATTTCATATTGATGTGTTATTAGAGTACATTTTAGGGTAATTGGTTATATATACTAGATTATAAATGGCGTGTTCGATAATGATGGAAGACGTCATGGCTGTGTTGACTCGTTTCTAGTGATGGTGTTGTTTATTTCGTGTTACTGCCTTGTGCAATTATATTTCATATTCACTGTCCGAGGATATCGTATATGTCGTGTGGAAGACAGGTATAATGTTGTTACTAGGCATTCTGTAGGCAGTAGGTACGTTTTGTCTAGTTTGTCTATTGACATTTTTCTACAGTTACTCGTGTAATCATGATTCCGGAACCTGTCGAGGGACATTATCAATACGTTGCTTGTCATCTCTATGTGCCAGGCCTCGGAAGTCAGAGTCGGCCACTGCTGGGCAAGAACAGGGGAATACCGAGTCTCTAGACGAGCCAACGAATGCATCGTCTGAATTAGATATCCAAACAACTCAACCGCCAACGGTTAAACGCGGCAGGGGCCGACCTAAGAAATCAGCGCCAGACTCTACAACATCGGAAAAGCAAGTTGAGGTTACCCCTATTAGTGACAATGCTACGGAACCTGTGATTAATGAGCATTCTGGCGATACTGAATCAGTGGAATCACCAGTAATTCAGGATGATGACGCTGTTAATAACCAATCGGATGATATACCCATTGACCCATTGGAAATCGGTTCTGATGTGACCGACGGTGGTGAGGAATTCCACGATACGGCAGATACCGATTTGCCTGGTGCTGTTCCGGAGGAAGCGGAAGACGATTATGACGGCGTGACATTCGTTAAGATGCTGGAACAGCAGCTGAAGTCACGTCGTCGTCGGCTTCCGCAGTCCTTTTATGGTGATGACACCTACAGTTCAGTGGATAACGAGAAGCTTCCTGAGGGCTGCAAAAGCCTGATGGATTTTTTTAACATCCCTAAGAATTTTGATTTCAAGGCTTTGGTTGATGTTTCAACACAGAGTTCATTGTCTGGGAGGCTAGAGGACACCGATTTATCTAGGAGTGTTTCAGACCCTCGGTACACTGGGAAGTTTGACGATTCGTTTTTCGAGCACGTATTCAAACCCAAGCCTCACAATCGGCGTTACAGCACTTCAGAAGGCGAGCCTGAAAGCTGCGACCTAGATCAGGTATACGACCGCATAAAGGGCAAGGGCCCAAGTGAGCTAATGCCGCCTGAGAAGCAGTCCCCTTTGGACCGCATCGGTGAGAACTACTTGATGTTTGACGACTATGGTTACCTTCGTCATTACATTTCAGTGCTTAATCGTTACAACTACCGTGCTCTCAGCAGTCACCACAGACGCGATACTACTTTGAACTACTATTTGAACAATGAATACATTCAGAGGATGCGCACTCAATTTCCACCACGTCGTGACCATACGGACCGCGTTCGTGCTCATTTTATGGCCATACTACCTGAGATAATGGACAACTTGGTGAATCTGATCAGGAACGACCCTAACAAGGACCGTACGCCATCACCGCCTCTTCACGACATGACACTAGCTCCTGGTTTCTCACTTCCAGACTACATGACTGCTGGATACGAGACTGATGACGACCGTGAGAGTGGCTTTAATGAATCTGACTACCTACGATTCTCTAGTTTAAAGGGTCTTCATGAGCCTGAGCGATATTTATCATACCCCTATGCGGATCTAGAGCCTTTGTACCAGCGCCAGCTGCTGTCGCTATACCTTGAAATATTGAAAAGCGGGGACCTAGGCCCGCCTGAAACTTACAAGAAATTCAAGTCGCATGCTGCCAGTATCCGTAACGAGTTATATCAAGACCAGACGAAGTTACCTCAGGAGGTTTATAAAGGCGGCCAAGGCTTGGGTAAGGAACCACTTCCACCATTGGATGAGCCAGTAAAGTTCACCAAGGTATACGAGCGTGGCAGTCGTAAGACCAGTGTCGCGGTAGTTTACCTTGAGCCTGGTAATGGCCACATAATAATTAACGATCGTGATGGATATCAGTACGTCCGTTATTGCACGCATCGCCTTCGTGAGATTCTGGAACCCCTGGACAGCATTTATGCGTACAAAAGGTTTAACATCGTTGCCAGGGTGAATGGTGGCGGTATTTCAGGTCAGTCAGGTGCCATCAGACATGCTTTGTGTCGGTACATATCACGGGTTCTGGCTCCCAAATTAGACTCTTATCTATCAATGCGTGGCCTTGGTAAGGCTGACACGCGTCAGGTTGAGCGCAAGAAGACTAATTTGCGCAAGGCGCGCAAGAAGGAACACTATTCCAAGCGTTAGCGGGTGACTTCTTCATTGCCGCATCTTAGTTTTTATACACACTGTAAAAATACGCCATGGCTCCTAAGAAGAAGTGGAAGCGTATTGACGTTTCGTCTGTGCAAGAGAGTTTGTTTGAGAGCAACATCGCACAGAATGTCGCCAAGGGTGGCCTCTCTGAGGCCATGGTTATTGATACCATTGGTACGTTATGTTTGATACGTCACACATTGTGTGTTAGGTGAGGCACCTTCACGTCGTTTGGCTAAAAAGATTAAATCTCAGCGACACGGCGACCCTATAGCCTCCAGGGGCACTGTCGAGCGCGCGAGGTTACAGAAGCTGGTATCTAGGTTGAAATCAGAGCGCGCTCGCATGGATATTGAAGAAAATGCTCCTCAGGGCAATGAGGTATCTAATAGAGTGTCCATTTAACGGTATTCAGAGGGTGATCGATGACATTTGGGGTGATAATGCTGAGCCTGCGGCGATGTTGAGGCCCTCGATGCCAACTCTTGCTAAGGTTATTCCCGCTGTGGCAGCACCTCATTCAGGGCAAAGCTACAACCCAAGCCCTGAGGCTCGCGAGGAGTTGATTAACAAGGCCTACGAGTCGTTACCCCAAGAGGAGGACTTTTCTGATGAGCCTTTGACTGACATGATTCGTGAATGTTTACCTAATGTCGACGTTGACAATTTAACATTTCGTCAGAAGCAGGTTTTAGGCAACTTGATTATTCAGGACAAGTTGGATGAATCCAGTATAATGGAGGCTTTGGCGGCTGCTGACCAGGAAGAGGTTAGTGAAGAGGAGATGGACAACACTGCCACTGCTAATAAGCGCCGTGTTACTACTAAGAAGACGCGCGCTAAGCGTAACCGTGAGAAGCTTCACAAGGCCTCTATAGCTCAGGCATTGATGAGGAAGCGCATAAAGCGTTTAGTTCATGACATTGACCATTTTAAGGACACTAAGCATGAGAATGACCCTCTGGAAATTGAGGAGGCCAAGAAAGAACGGTTACGCAAATATTTACAGGATCTGGTCAAGGGTCGAATCACACCTAAATTTGGTAATAAGGTATATCGCGTTGACCCACCGGAGGTACCCCTGTCTGATGAGGTGACTTCAAGTTTACGTCAGTTGGCATCACCTTCTGAGGCTTCCGTGCGCTGTGTTGTTGACTCTATATATCGCAGGGGTCTTGTACCTGCTCCTCCTGTAATTGATGAGCAGTATCGTTCCAAGGCGCGTAGTAAGCTGTTGCGTCGCACTCGCAAATTCAAGAGCAAGCTTCTACACGGTACCACTTGATATCTTTTACACACATCGTCTATAATGTAGCTTCTTCGATAGCCTTAGTCACTATGTTCCACTTTTACGTTGTTGAGGACTTGATATCGTTAGAAGTTGGTGAGTACCTCAGTGACGCGCGATCGCATCTATCGGCTAAGGTATCCGATAAGTACGTTGATAAGGTAGGGAAGCACTTTAAATACTGTTAATTCACACAGGTAATCGGTGGTGTTGGCCTAGTAGTGCTTGTAGATGATATATTGGTACAATCCGAGCCTAAGATCATGCCAAATGATGCCTGTGCTATGTTTACACTCAGGTTAAGGATATTAGTATTTGCTCCGGGTCGTGACGAGCTTTTACGTGGTATTGTGACATCATCTGATGTTACTGGCATATCTGTATCTTTGGGATTCTTTAATGATATCAAGTTGATACCGTTGTTCATGCCACCAGTATCAGCATTCGACGCTGACAGCAGCCAGTGGTACACCGAGGTTGACGGTAATCGTCTTTACTACAAGCATCAATCTGAGATATCATTTCGTGTAGTTGACATCAGTTACAATGAGTTGAATGGTTAGTTGCGATGTTTGTTTGTATTGTATTGCAGACCTTTCTGGTGACGAGCATCTGCCTGTGATGTTGATTATTGGCGCTCCCGTGGAGACTGTATAGCTGCCCTGCTGGACACTCGTTTAGCAAAATCGCAATGTAATGGCACCCATGATGGTTTCTGTCCACAATTCTATTTTACCTTGGCACTGATATAGTCACTACGATTAAATTGTTGCACATATACAATTTCGTGTATCAGTCAGCTTCTTCACGTGGTATTTCTAGTGAACGTTCTTTCATGTATGCCAGGTGTGCTATGGCACTGTTTCATTGGTTGATAGCTACTAACCTTGGTACTGGTCATTATCTATAGCTCGTCGTATATCCTCCAGTGAGTATTCATCGGCGTAGAATCTATGCCATATGGACGCCGTATATCTATGAAATACCTGTGCGATACTTTGGAACACAGTGTAATTGTTATTTCTGGGCGATCGTCGTAGCTATTGCAAGTTTAGTGCTAGACATAGTCCTTACCTCAGAAGTTCGTATGTATAGTTCAGGTTAGGGTATCTCCTTGATGTTTCTGGTCGTAGCAGCGACAGCAGGAACTGGCGGCAAGTCTCACTATTTCGCAGGCCTGGGCGATACCGTACATGTACGCGGTCCACATATGCCAGCAACGGTAGCTTGGGAAATAGGTCATACCTTGGCATTATGTTGCTGTTGAACCCATATATGTCCTTCTAGGATGTGTATATAGCAGTATATCCATAGTGTGTATGATTTTTGTTTGCTGGGTAAATGTGTGTTACCTTACACATGGCAGGCAATTCTGGCGGGTACTTTAGTATAGCCCTAGATGCTATGGCGGTATGTTATACATTTTAATGTGAACATTTTAGATTTGAAGCTTGGCAGCTTGTTTTCATCTCGGGTGTATTTACACATCTTGGTTGAATAGGGCACTTTTTGCTACCTTGTTAACTGATGTTACACCCTGTGTTTAGTCATTTGTTTATCTTTGATGTTAGTTAACATGTTACCATGAGTTTAGAGAGCAGGCGTGGCAAGCGCTTTGTCCTTCAACTACATGATCGCAACATTAGTTTTATCAAGTCTTCGGAAGGTGATGAACCGTCTGACTTAGATCAACAGTCCGTTGGTTATTTTAAGGATGGGAAACTGCATTCTTCTGGTAATAGCAAGGCATCTCAAGATGCTAAGCATTCATTTAGGTCTACGCTTGCGTTGATAGAGACACTTCAGGGCAGCGATGCTTATGGCGTAGACATGTTACCTAGCGCTAAGCGCAATGGCCAGTTTAACAAGATGGCTGGTGGTCTTCATAATCCTGGTATTAACATTTGCTTCATGAATGTTATTATCCAGGTACTTACTCATTCTCCCTATTTGGCACCTGCTATGCTGCGTTCAGGTCACTCTAAGGTCTGTCCCAATGCGAAGCGTAAGATGGTTTGTGTAACTTGTTTACTAGAGTCCCACATAAAACGTGCTTTGAGCTCTCCCTGTGCTTTGAAAAATAACTTTGTCTACATTGTGCAGAAGTTAATTTGGAAGCATTATAGGCTAGGTAGACAGGAGGATGCCTTTATATTTTTGAAGCATTTTTTTGAGGCTCTCATTAAAGGTTGTTACGGTTCTAAGTACCCTTACACTTCTAGTGTGATAATACCTTCTAAGGACATGATGCAGAGTTTCATAGGTCGCATCTTTGGTTGCTTTCTTTTGAATGTTGTAATTTGCAAGGTCTGCAATTACCGTTCGGAGAAGCTCGAGACATGTTTTGACATATCGGTTGACATATACCGTGGTAACAAGCTTGTTGATTTGTTATCTTCGTTTGTGCAGCCTGAGTTACTGGACAGTGCCAACAAGTACAACTGTCCGTCTTGTAAGACACATCAGCGTGCTACCAAGGCCATGTCTATTTATCGTGCACCTCGTATAATGAATGTAGTACTTAAGCGTTTTGGCATGTCTGAAACTGGTTGTGAGAAGTCTAAGAAGGAGGTATCATTTCCTTTAAGTTTCTCTATGTCGTTGAACACCTCTAAGCATCCGCAGCCTGTATGGGTTACTTACGAGCTTTATGCTGTCGTATGTCACCTTGGGAGATCATTGAACATGGGCCATTACATAACGTTTATTAAGGGCCAGCATGGCTTTTGGCACAGCTATAATGACTCCACTGTGACTACCGTATCGCAGAAGGCGGTGCTCGGCCTTCGGCAGGATGCCTATCTTTTGTTTTACGCTGTTAAGGATGAGTGCGTTCAGATTTGTGACATGCTTGTTAATGACAGTGCCATAACTAACAGTTTCACTAGTGACGTTGTTTCTGCCAATCGCAACATGGGATCTACGTTAATGCAGTACCGTACTGATATTCTTCAGGCTGAGTCTGTGGCTGAGGACTCTGGTCAGCAGGAGTGGCCTGCGTGCAACATTGACGAGGGTTTGTACCGTCGTGTTGAAATTTCAAAATCAGATGACTCCGACACCACCCCGGGTGGTGACCCTGTTACTATAGACACTAGCACTGCTCTGTGCACCAAACCAGAGGATGCAACAGACTCCCCGGTATCAGGGCCTGCGCTGGAACCTGACCTTGCAACCGACACGTCCCTGGAGGACCGCCATGGCGGTCCTTATGAACTCAACAGAATACGCAAGCGCTTCGTCACCAGGAAGAGGCACGGTTACAAACTGAGGCTAATGCATCTCTTCAGGCAACACCAGGTTGCTGCCGAGGCTGTGGATGAAATAATGCGCATCAAGGACCGGTTGATGCAACACATTCACGAGCAGGGTAGCACCTCGCCAGAGGTCGAGGTGGAGATCAACCCCGGGTTGCTGTATGCCAAGGAAGACAACGTGGGTACATGGTCCGATGCGGAGCCTGATGCTGCGTATCACGAGCTGGATGCCAGCATCCACCCACCACTACCCAAACGGTCCCAGGATGACATAGACTACGACCGGGGCAAGGTCAAGAAGGTACGCGTTGAGCCTCAGAGGCCTCTCGGCATGCCTCAAATCGTGCAGCACAGGTCTGGTGTCAACATTACGGTGCATCAGAAGGACGCTTTCGATCGACTGGTGAACGGGCGCCACAACACGTTGAAACGGGGTGGCGCTCGATTCAGGGGTCGGCGAAAGCGCTGAGTGCGTGCACACACAGACACATTTAATATATAAAATCCATGGAAGGTTGCATACATACTTTATTCCAGATTAGGGCTGGTAAATGTCTGGTAGAAGGCGACCTTGTGCAGCCAGACTTGCGCAAGGGTACTTTAGCGCTGGTTCGGGTAGGGAATGGCATGAACTTCTTCTTGATGATTCATATAGACTGAGGACCAGTTATTGCGGGTACAATGGAGTTTGCGCGACAGTCTGGAGCCTGAGGTTAGACATTGGTCCGTTATGTTCAACTGTTGCAGGAGGCGTTTTATGTCTTTGAGGATGCCTACTTGGTACGGATTGACGAATGCACTGATGGCCACGTATACGCCCTAAGATTCACTGAGAACGACCAGGAATTGTTATACTGGATGCAGGAGACCTCCATTGGTATTATCAAGGTAGGTCACATCACTACTCCACGTGCATTTTCAGGGTTTTGTTGACATGGTGAACCATACTATCGGATATCGTCAGGATAACCGGGAGTGTACCATGATGGACTTGGAGTAGTCCTAGGTTAGTACCGATCTTTTTGGTATCCACAACCACGCTGCGTGGTACCCCTAAAAACATACAACTGCTTAATGCTAGCTTTCAGTTTATTACACATATAGTTGGCTACTATGCATCGCCGTTAAATCAAATTCAACATTGCTAGTGGCCCTAACTCTATGTTATGAGCCACAGTATGGCCATGGTCATAATGAATATGAACACTGGGAAACCACCTCTATCAAGTGCATGTTCCTGTATTGTTCTATATTATTACATGGTAAACCAACCGCTTGCCTAATGAATTTACGTAGGATATTTCGATTCCTTGAGAGCCATAGGATGTTACGTTTCTCTCTCCTATTGCAGAACTTGGCAACAACTCCCTGTGGCAGTTATACAGACTGTATCCAGCATACCTCATTTGTAAATTTACTCTTGTCCACTGACTTTAGTATAGCGGCATTCCATATTTCCTCGTAGTTTTTTTCTACGGTAGGACTTCCACGCCATGCTATATCGCTATCTTCTGAGGTGGGCTTCGAGGTCAGCATGGCATTCATGGTGGTGATATGGTTGTCCAGTACTTGTATCGCTGCCACGTTGTTGCGCACTACTGACATTGCTGATTTCAGCTGGACTTCTTTTTTATCGTTGCCCATAATATTGGAGTAGTACATGAATATAACGCGGCAAGACCTCATGAACTGGCACATTGTGTTAGGAGCAAATACAACACACCTCTATCAACTCAAATACAGTGTACCTATTGAGTATGGGCACTCCGCATAAAAAGTCAGTGGCGTCTGGTGAAAAGCGCAGGTATACATCTAGCAGGAAGCAGAATAATTCGTACAACAATGCTCCGTTGTTGATCACTGAGCTGCCGTGTACCAATACGGTGAAGCACATTCCGATCATCGCTGTTGCGCTATTCATGAGAACCACGTACAGCACGTCCATGGGACCTATGTCCACCAGTTTGTCTATAGATAATGAGTACATCTACCTGAACATACCAATTTTCCCGCGAAAAATATCTCCATATCTGGTGTACAACTCTCTTTTACGGCGATTCACCAGTTGCTTGTACATTCCAGATAGCGTCACATAATCCGTGGTTGCTGTATTTGAGGTGTTCCTGTCCTAACACCGGATATCTCGGGGGTGACACAACCTACTGGGTGCAAGTGTATGGCCAGACTTTTGAATGATTTCTTAATAGCCTCCACTGAACTGTGAGGGGTGACTTTCAAATGCTCAAAGTAGTTTAGTTCAGCCTTTAGGTTGAGGAAGCATACCAGTGCCACGAGAATCAACAGAGCGAGTTCACGTCCTGCAGCATATCAACGTGGACAAAACACTACTTACCGGCGGTTGACCTATAACGGTTCCATATGCGTTCTGTGGATTGATTGGATACAGACGATGGAAACCTACTTGGGTTACCCAGGTAGTTGACCATGGGTGTCACCAAAAATGAGAGCAAGAAGAACTGCATTTTGACTAGCCGGGTCAATCATTTAAACTGAATCACTGTGGTCTAGACGACCTCATCATAGGCAATGAAACAGACCACTTTGTGTCGTTTCTAATAACCCTAGTATCTATTGACTCCAGTGTTGTAACCCTAAGACATATTCACACTTGGCTGTGCCTTAGGGTTACACAGCCATGTCTAGTAGCGTATATAAAACTTGAAATGCAACCTCTGGGTCACTCTATAGCATGCTACTCTAGTATTCACTGGTATATCTCCACATTGGTGTGGAAGGGCAGTTGTATATTACTTTCGCCAGTCGCCAGCTGACGTTTACATACCGTGGACTGACTAAACCAGGTAAAATACGCTTAAATATAATCCTGGACCAATATGTACCGTGTATGTCTAAATGTGTTTATGAGTAGGAGTACTTTAGGCGCCGGGTGACCCATGCGAGCGCACCAGAGAAGTGGCCACAGAAATAATCCCAAATAGTTACTACAACAAATAACAATCCTTTTTACAAATACAAAAACGGTATAAAATAGAACAAAGGATTCCTATAGCTTATCGGTTGATATACGTCGGCGACGTTGTGTATAGCACGGAGATATCGATATCCCTAGGCGGCGAATAATACTGATAATTGGACGTACGCAAGAATTTTTATATCATCACAACAATGATAACTTCACGTGCATTTGTAAAGGGTCAAAATGACGGATCTGCATAAGTCCGACGGTGACAACGGTAAAGAAGTGCTACAAGAAGGTAGGAGCAAGCTTCCTTTTGTGTCTTTAGTGGCTGTTGGTACTGTATTTTGGGGTTACGTCCTTGGAAGGCGGATTAATCGCGTGTTAATATCCAGATACAGTGACATTGTATATCAGATTAGGCGTCCTGATTCGTTGAGCAACCGGTACACTGCTTTTAAGTACTTCGTATTGGGTGGAGCACTGGTTCCTACAGTGTTGCTATCTGGGACCTACTTCCTCAAGATTCGACGTGACCCTGATAGTGGCATATTACTATTTAAGCGTGTAAATCAGGAGGCTGCCGCTGCGTCCCAGCGTCATTTTTCCGGCTATGCCAACAATGCCAGTAGAAAGCTTGAGTTCCTGGCTGACGGTGTCAAACGTTCACTTTTGGAGCAGTCAGGTCCTCGTATGGCAGAGGACCTTCGCAAGGACATAGCATCGGTCAAGCGTTGGATCAAGGGTTTGTTCTAGGAGCATGGCTGAGGAGGGTGCTGTGGAGACCCCTGAGCGGTCCGCGCAGTTTAATGACGAGTATGTACCATTTGGTTTTGCTGATTCCGACTTTGGCGGCTTAACCATCCTAAAGGGCCTTGCTGACTTGCCATTAACGGGTAATGTAAATTCTGGCAGTGTTTGCTCCGTTTATAACGAATCAGCTGATACCTTCGATGACACTTACAATGACCCGTTGGATTCAGATTCTAGGAACAACTCTGGTCGCAAGGGTGACAAGAAGCGCAAGGCTGACCTTGAGAGGAGCCGCATATCTAATGACGCTGTGCGCATCCTCGATATGTACCACCGCTATGGTGTTATAGACACTAATGACCCAATTCTCCTTGAATTGGAACCCGTTAGGGCCTTTTTTACTCACATAGATCGGCTGTACAGGACTCCTAAGATATCACTTGCTGATGCGTTTACTCGGGCTTTGCAGCAGCTGACCAAGCTTCCCAGGCTGATCAAGAGGTGCAGCACCCATTTGAAAAAATCCAAGGAAGATGATACAACAGAAACCACGGACACAGAACACCGCAACGTCGTTGTATGGGAGAATGTGAAGATGCAGCGCAACATCGGCGGGGTCCAAGTTCTATTCCACTTTCCCACTATGCAGAAGCCTCAGATACAGTTACTAGCAAAGTTAATGCACGCCTTGAAGAATTCGCAGCATGTCGTTTTGGAGTCTCCCACAGGCACCGGGAAGACAGCTGCCATATTGGCAGGTGTCTTTTCTTGGATGTTCCAAAACCACATCAGGGACGCCTCAATGGTGAATACCGATACCAAACCCGGTGAAGGCTCTGCTGAGAAGCCGAAGAAGCAGGAGCCGCGGCTACGCGTGATCTACTTGACACGTACTCACGCTCAGATAAAGCAGGTGATTCAGGCTGTGAAGACCTGTGGCTTCCGGCCGAGGAGTTGCAGCATTGCATCAAGACTACAAATGTGCATATACAAGTCCAACAGGGCCGAGGCAGAGGGCGCGAACTCCAGTGACAGCGGTGAGGACGTCCCCAATTTACAGAACCGCATCAACTTACAGTGCCGGAAACTCGTTGCTAATGCTGATAAAGGTCGCTTGAAAGCCAATAACGGCTGCACTGGGTGTTTCAGCAGTAACGCTAATTCATATAAAAAAGAGAAGATGTGCCCATACTACTTGAACATGGGCTCGAAGCACTTTGCGGTGGACACTGCAATGAAGGTTCTTGGTAGGACCGAATCAACTTTTGACATTGAGGACCTGATGCGTTATGGCATAGAGGGCACTAGTGAGGACGTCGACTTGCCCTGTAGCTGTGGCAAAAGCTTTGGTGGCAAGTCCAAGAAATTAGCCAGGAGACTGGCTTCGCCTGCGCAGGACATCACTCAATACTTCTCTCCCAAGGCCATGATGGGTCTCGATGACCCCGTTGAGCTGGGTGTATGTCCCTACTATGCTGCTAAGAGCATTGCTCAAGTATCGGAATTTGTGGTATGCCCTTATCCCTATGTCCTGGATCTCCAGGCTATGGTTAAGGGTGTATCTATATCGCAGAAGGTGGCTGGCATCATACAGACCGACCCTAGGTTCAAGAGTGTTAAAAACGAGACCATGGAGATTATGAACGACAAGACAAATGTTAATGGTGTGCCCAACTTGAACATTTTCGGTAACCTGAATGACACGGTCCTGGTCTTTGATGAGGGCCACAATGTTGAGAATGCATGCCAGGAGGAGGCTTCCTGGGACATTAAGTTTGACCTTATAAAGCGTATTTTATCCTGGATTAAGAAGATGCGTGAGGAGGTGATTGCTTCTTCTGGGTTGAGTTACGTGGGTGTTGATGACTTGAAAACTGCTGAGAAGTTAGGCCAGCAGGCTCTGGGCATATTGTTGCGGGTCACTCGCTTTTTGAATGACCTGTTGTTATTCTTACAGGGCTTTGTTTCTAATCTAAAGATTCCACCTAAAAAAGGTGTGGACAACCGTGGTGAGAGTATTCTTTACAGTTGGGACACCTATGACGACAAGTCTAACCCCCTGGGTGGTGCTCAACGTTTTATTGATGCCCTCAATTTGGACATCGCTAGTATGTATGTTCTCTACTGCAGTGTGATGCAGATGAGGGCTTTTGTTAGGCATTTACGTCCCACTACAGTGCGCCAGGTAGAGGAGTACTTAATCCATTTGGAGTTTATGACTGCCACTATGGTAATGCTTTGTCACAAGCCAGAGTGCTACAATGTATTAATCCTGGTTAATGCCAACAAGTCATATTCCTTGGGTCTATGGCTGATGAACCCTTCTGCAATGTTCAGCGAGCTTGCGGCTAATGCTAAAAGTATTGTTATAGCTTCGGGTACACTATCGCCTATACCTGCCATGGTAAGCAGTTTAGGCCCCGAGTTTGAGAGCCGAGTGAATGGCAACATTATATCCACCACGCAGCAACTAGATCCCGGTAATCTGGCGGTGTATATGGTAACTCACTTTTCTCGGTCTACTAAGGAACGCATTCAATGTGACTTCGCCAATCAGAAGGATGAACGATTTCAGACTCAGTTGGGTCACTCTTTGGCTAAGCTTCTGGAGGTCCTGCCTGGTGGTACTCTTATATTCTTTACCAGCAAGGCCATTTTAACATCCTGCATCGAGCATTGGCGCGTGACTGCGTATAATGATGCCTCTGTTCATGGCGAGTCCAGGACCATATATGACCACATAGCATCGCTTAAGGGTGGCAACTTATACCAGGAGCCAAACGAGGCTTCGGAATTCCAGAAACTACTCAAGGAACTGCACGTATTGGACATGTTCGTTATGTTTGCTGTATGCAGGAGTCACTCTTCGGAGGGATTGAACCTGAAGTTATCGTCACTCATCCTTGTTGGCCTTCCCTACCCTTCGACCATTGCACCTCGGGTGGACATTGCTCGGAGGTACAACCGCGCGAGTGGTCAAAAGTACAACTGGTACTTGCGGGAGACATTCCGTGCGGTTAATCAGGCCATTGGCCGTTGTATTCGTAACAAGAAGGATCGCGGTGTCATAATTCTTATGGACAATCGCTACAAGCGTGATCGTGAATACTTGCCGTCATGGACCAACCCCTTTATACGTTCTCATAATATTGTTGACGACGTGAGGCATGACATTCAAACTGGATTTACATTCTAGGCCTACAGAGTGTTGTTAAACTGCTTTTGTATCATCCGGTAACAACTCCGGTGTGTAACGGTGTCTTTTGTTATACTGGCATATAAAACTAGATGTCAATATAATGCAGTCTTTAGTTATGCTATTAAAGTGTAACACTAATCACTTGTGTGTATTCACTGGGTGTTATGGAATCCTGGTGCCGACCCTAGGGCGGGTGGTCCATGTCCACCATTGGGTGGTAGTTCCATGGATCCCTGGCAGATGGATTTTGTATATACATAACAATGTCATCTCGTTCGGTGGACCCGCTGTCCCTGTATGACCGTAACCAGGAGGCAACCTTGTACGTAGGGAATGTGGACACTCAGGTTGACGAGGAGCTTCTCTGGGAGTTTTTCGTCCAGGTGGGCCCTGTGAAGCACCTACACATCCCTAGGGACAAGGTTACTGGTCACCATCAGGGCTACGCTTTTGTGGAGTTTGACACTGACGATGACGCGGACTACGCGATCCGCATTCTTAACTTCGTTAAGCTGTACAACAAGCCTCTGAGGCTGAATAAGGCATCCAGGGACAAGCAAACGTTTGAGATTGGTGCTAATCTGTTTATTGGTAATCTAGATCCCGATGTGGATGACAAGCAGCTTCACGACACCTTTGCTTCTTTTGGCAATGTAATATCGGCGAATGTAGTTCGTGACGGTGACGCTACTGATCGCAAGGCTTTTGCGTTTGTTTCTTATGACAGCTTTGAGGCTAGTGACGCTGCTCTTGCGGCTATGAATGGCCAGTTTATTTGTAACAAGCCCATTCATGTATCTTATGCTTATAAGAAGGACACTAAGGGTGAACGTCACGGCAGCGCTGCTGAGCGCTTAATCGCAGCTAACAGGCCACATGAGTACTTGACACAAATGGGTGTGGCTCCTTATGGCACATCTGGCTCAAATGCCATGCCTGTGTTCCCACCGCCTATGGCGGCACCGGTGGTAGTTCCCCCAATAGTGCAATTACCTCCGGTCGGTGCCTATATGACTCCAGGGGCAATGCCTCCTCCTCCTATGGCACCCCCTGCTGCCATGCATCGGCCTGTGGTACTGCCACCACCACCGCCCATTGCTAAGTAGTTCAATGGACACTATCACATTAACTTTAATATTTACATATTACGGTGGCAGCATCCAGTCTATTGGTTTCTGCTTGGTGTTGCGCAGGTACTCATTGCACTTGTTGAAGTGGTCGCATCCGAAGAATAGTTTTTGCGATAGCGGTGATGGGTGTCCGCACTTCAGTATACAGTGGCGCGTGGTTGATATTTTACTGCACTTCTGCTCTGCTGACTTGCCCCAAAGCAGGAAGACTACATTTTCTCGGTGCGTGTTGATCAAATCTATCACTATATCTGTGAACTTAGTCCAGCCGTAATCCTTGTGTGAGAACGGCTGGCTGTCAATTACTGTAAGGACAGTGTTCAGCAGGAAGACGCCCTGCTGTGCCCAGTAGGTCAAATCGCCGTGGCTGCGCTCAATACCAATTTCCTTGTAGATGTTACGTAGACTTGGCGGTATTGCCACTCCCCGGGGTACGGAGAATGATAAACCCATTGCCTGCTTCGGCTGGTGGTATGGATCCTGGCCGACTATTACCACTTTAACTTTTGACAGCGGCACAATTTGGAAAGCGTTGAACACCAGGTGTTCCGGTGGGTACACTCGTTTATTTTTACGATCTTTATTAACCTTTGCCCAGAGGTTCCCGAAATAGGGCTTCTTAATCTCGTTATTTAATTTATCTGACCATTCTTCACCTAGTAGCTTCGACACCAGTGAGACCACTTCGCTATCTCCAGTAGCAGTTTGACCTTGTAATTCTCCAGGGCATTCCCCGAGGGAAGGTACGGTTGGACATACTACTGGATCACTATCTTCCTTGTCTGGATCTGAGTTCCTAGACAACGTAGAGCCTACATCACGACGTTTAATGTTTGGCCTTGGAATATCGAAGAAATCAGTAATTAGCCGTTTAGACATTGTTATATACCCAATTCTATCTAGTGAGATGCATGAACTAACAGGATGTCCACAACACAGTAAACGAAGGACTGAGCCCAGGATGTGTACGTGGCGCGCTAACATTCCATAGAGATATTCACGATAATTAATATATAAAAATAAATTCTAGCAATTAGGCTTTACGCTACGCAAATGTGTTATTAATGCTATTCCCGAAACACAGATAACGCCTAGTAATCCTTCAGAGCCCTTTTGTGGAATTCACACAATGGCGACATTGTAAATATTACTAGTTGCTGGAATCTCTACATGATGGATTTTTATGCAAGGCTGACGGAATCACACGACGATGGCGAGAAATCCGTGGAAGCACCCAAAGTGAGGAAGTGCAATGTACTCATGTCCTTGGCGTTGAGTGTAGTTAAGCGTGAAAGTGAAAAGGCGGCGCTACTGAAGCTTAAGGGATATGAAAGGGCTGACATTGAACGAAACCGGGGGAAGCACTCTGTTGTATGCCGCCATTGGTTGAAGGGCATGTGTATGAAAGGTGAATTCTGCGATTTCCTTCACCAACTGGTCTACTCCCGTATGCCTCCATGTAGACTATTCGAGAAGAATGGTTTCTGTATCGACAACCAGCGTGGCAACTGCATATTCCAGCACATTGTTGAGCAACCTGAATCCATCACAGCTCAGGACCCTAGAATAAAGGAGGCTATCGCAAACGGCATCAACTTTGCCGAGATATCGCATGAAACAGACCCCGATGGTTTTGCCACTGCATTCATATTAGCGGTGGCATCAGTCTTCCCTAAGATAACGGACTGTGCCATTATGGAGGAGGCCATACCACCATCACCGCAGCCGGTTGATATGCTGGACCCCGTTGAAGCCGTTGCCACTGAGGCTAGTATCCCTGAGGACTCCAGGATAGATGACGCTCCTGTTATAAGTGCGTCTATACCTGGGTTACTTAAGTTTGATTCTGCGTCTATGATTGATGCTGATCGGCGCTTACATTCATCATTTGATGTAAATAGCAAGAACACTAAATGCTTCATGATCAAGAGCAACAACATGATGAACATTTACTTTTCCATTTGCTATGGCATATGGGCTACGGGTATCAACAACACCGCCAAGCTGATTAACGCATTCCAATCCTGTGAGCACGTGATACTCATATTCTCTGGTAACGAGAGTGGTGGCTTCCAGGGATACGCCAGGATGATGACATTGCCCATAAGTGGGCTTTACAAGGGCATTTGGGGCAGTTTCCAATCTAGGCTTGGTGACAACTTTAGGGTCAAGTGGATCAAGCAGTGCTCCGTGGAATTTGAAGTACTCAGGCACGTGACCAACCAGTATAACCAGAATTTGCCTTTGAAAAAATCAAGGGATGGTACCGAGCTACCTCTGGATGTAGCTGAGATCATATGCAACACTTTGTGGAACGCACCAGATGACGACTTGCTGAAAGGTAGGAAACATATATGCTTATACACTATCTACAGGAACGCCCATGGCAACGTGGGAGCGCATAGACCACAAGACATACTTCGAGGAGCTAGAGAGCAAGAATTTGCTATACACCACTTTTGGGCTATCGTTCTCACCTATCAACCGTTAATGGCCTATAGATATCTAGCAATTGCATAACATGGTAAACATACACTAACAAATGTTATGCTAGTACATTATAGATTAAACGCTATATCGCGGGAGTTGTTGTAATGCGATGGTAAAGGCAGTACCGATTAGATGTTAAACTTTCTCTCGAGTAGAGAGTGTACTCCGCCTACGCCAAAGTCGTTTCGTGGCCTCTCGGTGTTCATGTACTCGTAGGGCTCCAGGGTGTCCAACTTGTCCATCAATATTTCCAGGGACAGCATGCTGCTCTTTATACCTGGCAAGCGAGCTGATTTAGCACACATGTTCAATTCCACGGAGTTCCTGAAGGCAGCATGGTATCCAAATGCCTTTTGTATACGTTCGGATTTAGACATTTCCTCCTTTAGTAAATGCTTGTAATCGATGTCTTCAAGCTTGTGGGCTGAGTTCACGTCGCCAAAGGCCGTACGCACTCCTTTACCATCAAGTGCGCTGTACGGAAACTCATTTAGGTCGATATTTAAAGAATCCAATTGTTTCGGTACCTCCATGGTTATTTGGCAGTCCGAGTAGCAATGTGATGGACACCTAGATGGCAACAACTGATGGACACGATAAGGCCAAAGTCTACTGTAAAATTACACACTGTAGATATATAATGATCTAGTCAGGGGTGGCCGATTTATTAAATATGTAGGCACTCCCAACAGGGGATGATGGCAGCATATAGGGGTCACACATCTACACATACGCCCACGAAATGACTCTATGTTGATTGCTTCATTATTATTATGTCTAATAGAAGTGTTTCTACTGTCTAAAGTGGTTCTATATATAGATTGTGACTCGCTGTGGTCTATATTAGCAACTGTACAAATAGCAAGCATGGGTAAAACCAAAGAGTAAGGTACAACACACTGTATAGTGATTCTTTATAAATATTCTGTTGTTGAGATAATAGCAAAACAGTGTATACAACACGGTAATGTTGTATCCCTGTACAACCACCTCAGAGATGGAAGTTAGGTAACAGAAAAGCCAGATTAGTTCCTGTGAAATATACTACCCTAGATATAATATATATTACGTTTCAATATGCATTAAAAGGTATTAACATGGCCTTTGACGTGGCTGAGTTACACCTCCCCATCACGCCGAAACGTGCCCCAGCTAAGCCGAGGCGTAGAAACGTACTTAACACTGAATATCGGTATATAGTAGACGATCGTGTCGACAATACAATTGATTACGGTACGTTTTATCTGGTTTTTATACGTATTTCTGTTTCTGGTCCCACGTATTTATTCGTTCACCACATGGCCACGTCAACCCGGGGCCTATGGAAGCCATATACAGGCCCTTGGGTGTAGTTCCGTAGTTAATTAGTCCTGCTGTATTCTTTTGGACCGAATTTGTTAATTACCAACTTCTAAATCCATGTTAGGTATCGTCACCACTGCAACACATTACAAGATGGCCCTTAAATACGTATCTAGTTACTTGTTGGCTGTTGCTGCAGGCAACGAAAATCCCAGCGTCGATGACCTCAAAAAGATTCTTGACGCTGTTGGTTCGGATGTTGATGAAGAGTGCCTTCAGGGTCTCGTTGACTCCATGAGCGGCAAGACCGTGCATGAGGTAAGTCGTATATTCCGGGTGTTACTGTCATTGTGGCTCTCTATGAGCCCATTTGCATATGGGATGATGTATATTCTGTAATTCGTTTAACAATACGTGCAGACCATCGCAGCCGGTATGACCAAACTTCAGAGCATGCCCGCTGGTGGCGCTGCCATGCCTGCTGCTGCCGCTGGAGGTGCTCCCGCCGCTGCTGAGGACAAGGCTGAGGCTAAGAAGCCCGAGGCTGAGCCTGAGGAGGAAGAGGACGACATGGGTTTCTCTTTGTTCGACTGAGCTTATGGCGCGTTGAGCGGGTATTACACTCTGCTTATAGACAGCCGTACATGAAATCGTCTTATGTAAACCCGTGTCTTAAACTTTGTTCAGTTATGTGTTGTGTATAGTTTAGGGTAGAATCACACATGGCAAGTGTGTAAGCAAATAAGTGGTGTCTACTAGGTGTTATTCCTTATGTGGTGGCAGTTTTTTTAACTATAAGCATGACGGCGGATTCGGCGGCTTTGGAAGCGACCGTCCGTAAGGGACTAGGTATGCTGCGGCATAGAGTTCCACTTACACATGTGTAGACGCTGGAAAGGTTGCCGTTGTGACGTCAGGAGGGACGTGCGTCCCACTGGATGGATTCGGAGTGAGAACCATGGACAACTTCTCCACAGGGAGAAGGGGCTCACGTATCGCAGAGTGAGTTTATATATTCAAGGATCTTGTAAAACATCCACAGGGAACTGCTTCGTAGGGGATACTACGTTATCTTCATATACAGAACTGGCAGCCATTTGCCATTCCTCAGGGCTATATCGGAATGCGGTGGAGCACTTGGTCTTCTAGATGCCATGCACCTAGATGACGATGGACAGATAAAATGTGGGTATAAAGTCACTGCCATTATGTAATCCACAGTTGTACCTCCCGAGGAAAGGATGCCACAGATAACTAGGGCTGTTAAGGATTACCATAAGGTTGGTAGTCTATGTGCCAGACACCATACGCAGTACAAGAGCAAACTCTTTACAATCGCATTTAAGCTAGTTTCTGAATATACCAATGCACTGGAGTAGGTGGTTACGTGAAATTGATATCTTACCCAGCATGGTATGTAGGATAATTCATGCCAACCCAAGTGCTGCCATGTTCTTCCTGGCAGCTGCAGTCTCGGACTTTAAGGTAGCAGATGATATGCTGGTATGTCTAGGTACCTCAACAACACACTTTACACACAGCCGAGGAATAAAGTATCCTCTGGGAGTGATATGACCCTGTACTTTACCAGGATGGATAAAGTGAGGTATGTCTGGTGGGAAGAAACTAATTAATCCTAGAAACATTGTGAGGGACATCCTGGGAAACAAGCCTGTACTGTGCTGCTTCAAGTTGGAAACAGATGAGTCCATTGCAGTGCAAAAGGCGAAGACACTACTCCAGGGGCCAACATATGCCGATGCAGTGGTGCTCAACATGCTAGACCAAAGGTACAATACAGTCGAGCTGATATTTGCACAGGGCGATTCCATACGCCTGGAAGCTAAGGTGGGTACTCTAGAGCTCAATATCATAGATACAGAACGGCGATATAGATGAAGGCATTGTAGATCTCCTGTTAGAGCTACATGAGCGCAAAAAGAATATGTTACATAAGGAATAATATCTGTTATAGTGCATGGGACATAATTTTTATAGCAAGTCGTCATTACGATTTGGGGTTATACCGCCCAAGCTCGATTCAACCGGTAGCTTGTCCACTTTAGACAGTTGTATCTGGAATGCGGGAACCTGTAGGTAGCCACAGGAACAACGACGACCGTGCCAGCAGTAAAAGCCTAACTTCGCTGAACAGCGCCTGTTTTTGCATATAATCTTCCCCGACTGGCCGTCAACATCAACCATCCAGTCCATAGGCTCTACAAATACACTGCTGCAGGGTTCTGTATTGCCTATAGTATCTCCAGGTACATGCGGTATGACGTTCTGGGCATAGAATAGAGTCTGCCTACATTTAGCGCATCCGTATACCGATGGGCTGTTGTCTAGGTCGGCATTTGACTTCTTTGTCTCAAAGTACTCAAGACGATCGAGGTCGATCGTGGACAATAAGTTGCGATAGGCACTCCAAAACTCCTTTTCATTTCGAATTGTAAAATCCCTTTGGTAGAATAGTATCAGCTGGCATACGAAACCATCACTAGGCATTGCAATAGGGTGTTTCCTCCGAATTTGGTTAAGCACCTCGGTGTATGGGCTGTCGTACTTCTTCATGAGGTACGCACATACCAAGGAGCAACTGCGTGACATACCCATCATACTGTAATAGAATATATAAACAGTGCCACAACATACCAGTGAACGTAAGTAGCGCCATTGGCAATGGATTCCACGGATTCAATAAACTCAAATGTCATGAGAAAACCACGGTAAAGTGGCTCACTACGAGCGTCATTGGCCTTTATTGACATGTGAATTACATAGTTGTCATCCTCATCGGAATGACGTGGGATGCGATCTATATGTAGATCAATGTAACTAGGGTCGTAGTGAGGTGACTTGATTAACCGTGAATAAACTTCATTCTGGTGGTCACACCTAGAATAGTCATTACACCACCTAGGGACATCGAAGCACGCAGATATCACGCCCTTGACTTCAAGGGACGGGGTCTCGTCACTGTCCCAGGATTGGCTTTCTGGTTCAAAGAGGCTGTGAGCCGTGTCAACGTCACCAACGTAGAGGTAAGGCAAAATCTTCGACATTAGGGATACCAGGAAGACGGTGTCTAGGCATATTGCGAGTGCCGATATTCTAGAACAGGTATTACACCTGTTTACCTATAGACACTAGTGTGTAACATATTGGTAGATTGTGTTACATAACGGTGTAATTACTAAGAATTGCAACACACCGCTGCACTCGTGGCTGTCTTATACACATCCCAACAAACTAAGGGCGAAACCTATACGTGACAGGCCAGGTTTCTTAAAAGTGCCTCGGATATGTATATGTAGCGGCAACAATGGTTTTGATGATAGCCAACACATCATTGATGACATGAATGACAGTGGGTGAATTATGACATTTATCGCCAAAATAACGTAAGATTCCATAGAGAAACTTATTATAGTGACTGTATTAATTATGGATGCATTATCACCGGAAGTCAGAGAGGAGTACCAGCATTTCATAAACGTTGTATATGCTTTCCTTACGTACAAGAACGATGGCTCCATTGATGCGCAACGCATATACAGGTCCATGCAGCTGCTGTCGGATGATGACAAATCACTGCTTATCGAGAAACCAGCTGCACGTGTCATGAAGGTGATACACGCCCTTTTCATGAACCAGCGCTTCATCAACGCAATGCTAAGCTGTTTCTGCGGAGAGACCATACAATCAGAGGATGATATAGATGACGGCATAACGCCCCCGGTACTAACCAAGCGCGATGGCAACCCCCAAAATAGGAAATCTACTATTTTGGGCCAGCTGAGGACAGTTGTACGCAATTCACCCTTTTGGAAAATGCCACCAGGAGTTAGTGACGAAGAGATCGTACCCACTGCTGACCCCGAGGTACTCGCCAGGAATATGAACTGGGTTAGGACTACACTAAGGCAATTTGTACGCGATTGGTCCCATGAAGGTGAAGCGGAGCGCCAGCAGGCTTTCGCACCATTGTTGGAAAGCCTGCTGCGGTACGTACCAATCACGGACCCTAGGAACCCACCAAAGGTGCTGTGCCCAGGCTCTGGCCTGGGAAGACTGCCGTATGAGGTACTCATGCTGGGATATGAAAGCCAGGGCAACGAGTTCTCAAGTTTCATGCTCATTGGAGCCTATTTTGCCACTAACTTCATGGACAAGCGGTACGCATACAAACTGTACCCATACTGCCTCTCCACAAGTAACCTCGTCAAACACGAAGACCAGATGTACGCCTGCCGAATACCAGATGCAGCGCCCGCAGAACGCGATGGAACTGGATTATTCAGCATGTGTACAGGCGAGTTCACCGAGGTCTACGCTAATTCAGACAACACTTTCAACGCAGTTCTCACATGCTTCTTCCTGGATACAGCGAAAAACGCTGTGGCGTACATACGCACGTGCGCTAGAATAATCGTCCAAAACGGACTCTGGGCAAACTTCGGGCCTTTACTGTACCACTACGCAGATTTCAACCACAACTCAGTGGAACTATCATGGGAAGAGCTACGGCACATAATATCGATATGGTTCAATATCGTAAAGGAAGAATGGCGTGACGCCAACTATACATCAAACCCACTGAGCATGATGAAGACACATTACAGATGCATATATTTCGAGGCCATAAGGAACGAAGTCGAGGTGTTTGGCTATTCCAACCCGTTTTAAAATGGGCTAGAGCCAGGTGGCATGAAATGTAGCAGGCCCACAGGAAACTGGTTTATTATATACAAACCACGGAACATTAATATGCTTTATCGCAATATATCTATATGTCATATTAGACCCAGGTTAACATAATGTGTAAGTATGTACTACACTTATGCATCACGCGGCGTAACGGAGTGCAGCCTTCTAGGGCGAAATAAGTTCACTAAGACACACACATTGGTTATTGTTTATTTAAGGACTCACCGACAGCCGTCGGTATGAGTACCTTTTGTATATCTCCACTCCAATTGCAAAGCAGACACACTGGTAAATCAAGGATACACAATCGTTTCTATCTTTTAGTACGGGTACTGGCAGTGTATACATATTTAACACTTGTTATAATACACTCCTATGCACTAAGATTGAGTAGGAACCGCTACTATGCCAGTGTTACTCACCAGACATACCCCAAAGCATTCGTCGCGCCGTCAATATCGCAAACGCAGGGTAGGCATATATCGCCATTAAACGCACAAAGGTGGAGTTACACCAGAGTTACACTGCTTAAGGATACGCCACAGGTAGGGAAGGAAGGTGACGTAGTCCTGGTTAATCGGAACTATGCCTTTAACTACCTAGTGCCATTTGGATTCGCTAGGTACACCACCAGGGCTGAATTAATAGGCCTGACACTCCAGAAGGACTACAAAGATGCACTAGTCAATGTCAGGAAGGCCAGTGCCATGCATCTAAAGAATAGACTAGGTGATAACACAGTGCTACAGTTCGAGGTACCAGCTGAGGCCAAAGGCTCGGATAGAGTCCTAACACCAATACTACCCATACATATAATAGATCACATGCGCCAGAAGAGGATGCTGCTAGTAGTGGATATGTTGCGTGAACAGGATGTCAAAATAATCACAGAAGAGGGAGTTATCAACAGATTTGGGGAGCACCGAGTACAACTGAATGTAGACCCAGATGTTAATATTGAGGTCATAGCCAATGTCAAGGAACAGCCAGTGGATACCAATTTTTTGCAAGACGTAGTCCCATTCGGTAGTTAGAACTGGTATCCAGGACTTTGGATACATTTGGAGTACCATGGCGAAACATAGTCACATAAACGGTGCTATTGGCATGATTGGGTACATGCCACGTACAAGGCAATGTATATTTAGGATTCCTAGGGTTAACATCGCATCTTATATCGTGGATGGAGTTACTATTAAAGGTAACCACCAGAACTCACAAATGCATATTTCCCGGAGGTTTTCACACCATTCCGCACAAAAGGGGAAGTATTACACCAATAGATTCTACATGAAAAAATGTAGCTCATGCTCATCGTGGAATAACCTGGTGGTAACACAATGCGTACACTGCCTAACACCACTGGGAGATAGTGATATTAGATTAAGGACCATAGACCCATTGTGTCGAACTGCAAATGCCAGGAAAGGCGAAGCATTTATTGAACATGAGAATTACGTCATACTCGAAAGATGCTTCGATTTCACTATTATGCTATATCCACAACCCTCAGCTGCAATACATATATCAGCAGTGCCAAACGGTACTTTCTATGATATAAAAAACTTTAGGAAAACGCATTTAACAATGATCAAGAAGATGAAAGAACGTTGTGATATGTTAATGAAGCATATAATAGCTGGGCGCGCTGGACCTGAATATTTACAAAATGATGACTTAGTCAAGCACCTAAGGGAGTTAACAAAGGAGGCACGTGTCAACCAACAAAAGATTACAACCAGCGATATTGTACAGCATGCAGTCTATGGCTTTAACTACCCAAATAGATACTCACATGTAGGAATGCACGGCATGCTGCCGCCATTCAAGTCATACAGTGTCTTCCAAAGCCCGTTCTTCTACCCACTGTCCAAGGTCATATCGGATTTACACAACCTATCACAGGTGAAACCCTATACACCAGAGGAAGCCAAGGAGCTGTAAGTTGGAGTATACATTGCATATACCACCCAGGTACAACCACGATATCATCATGGAGGACATAGTCGATCTAGATAAAACATTCAGGGCACAATATGGCCTTGAGTGATTGGTTACACCAAACATGCTTAGTGCTACCTAATTCACATTAAGTCGGTTAAAGTATAGATTATATAGAGTTGTGCTGTGCAATTGTGTAGACAGCCTTAACGGCTGTCAGTCGATCTAGAGCGCCTGTCACGGCGTCTGCGTGAAGGGGAGCGAGAGTAATCAGAAGAGGAGTATGACCTAGGGCGCCTGCGACCCCTTCTACCGTCATCACGGCGACGATCACGCGAATATGATACGCTGCGTTTACGACGAGAGTCAATAGAGCTATATGATGAACGACTTGAATAGACCGATCTGGAGGAATGTGGGCTTGACGTTGATGAATGACTGGAGTAGGAACGACGAGGATGTGGTGACCTGCGGTCACCAGAATATGACCTCGATGATACGCTGCGATGTGAAGTCGAACTGGATAATGTACGTGAAACGGAACGCCTACGAAGAGTACGGCGATATGAAGCTGAACTTGATCTAGATCGACTGGACGAATAAGATCGTCGACGTCTACGGGTGTAGCCACGATCACGATAGCTCCCGGCACGCCGAGTACCACGATAACCCTGTCTGCGCGAGTTGTCGTACTTACGTGTTTCGTACCAAGCTCGCGACCGAGATGCTTCGCGAGGGTGATGTTCCACCTTGGGTGAGGCGTCACGCTCACCGCTGTGGTCGTGTGCTAGATCAGCCCTTGTACCAGAGGGCTCCACAGGAGGTGGACTAGATACACGCTCATGCCTACGCTGCTGATTAGCAGCAAGCTCACGCTTCTTCTCGTCAATAAATGACTGAGGCATGCCGTGCTCACTGTCCTGAGCCGCTAATAAAAGATCCCAAAGCTCCTTGACGAAGACGCGTGCATTCTTTGCCATGAAACCAGTCAAGTTAATCTGTAGCTTCTTGGGATCCAAGTACGGCTTTTCATTCAGTACCTTGCCACCGTCACCTGTAATAGTGTTATAACATAACTAAGGTAACATACCTGCATTCTCTGCATTGGCCTTGGCATCCGTCTCACCAAAGAATTTCAATTGGCTGAGACAGTACTCCACAACAATCTCATCCTCCACGCCCATAAGCTCAGTTACACGACGTGATATCCATGGCTTGAAGGCGTCAATCTGTACCTTCGTTATATCCACAGACTGCGAAAAACAAGCAGGCCACTTTTTGGATTCCAAAAGCTCACGCTCCTTGCCAGCAAGGAATGGCGTCTTCAAGTCGCCGTGGTCACGGCTAAACCGAGAGCCATGCATCATTCAGTAATCAATAGCATATAGTCCCAAGAAACACATTCGACTGTACTGAAAGCCACTAGATACAACGATGTGTAATCATGGATTGCCTGGGAAAAGATTGGACTATACAAGATTCAATAGGCCTAATCCCCACCATAGACAATGGAGCAAATAGAGGCTAAACTAAACACACCAAATACACACAATGAATATGGTTATAATATCTCTGTAATCTTTTGATCCGTAGAGTTACAGAAGACTCCGTGCCAAGGCATATACTAAAATGATACACAGTATGTACCATGGAATCTGGGCTTTTGGCGCCCTAAATGTTATAACAGTGACCCTGTAAGTGTTCATGTGTCTAGTAAATTAACATGGATCTTGGTGAATATTCACATAAGAACGTCGATCATAACAAAGCAAAAAGTATATGTAAGTTTGGTCATTCACTGTATGAACCTGAACAGATGAACATGGAGTAAACGTATATTACATTGTTAAAAGCTTCTCGGATCAAAATGTACGAGCTGCGCTGATACACAACGTATGGGCGACAACACCAAAAAACGAAGTCATCTTGGACAAAGCATACCAAAAGGGAGGCAACGTTATATTGGTCTTCTCTATCAACGGCAGCTCAAGGTTTATCGGTTATGCCCTAATGCAATCTAGGCCTGGGCATGCATCATTCAACGAAAGTGTTTTCTTCATGGCCAATGGAAATAAATTCAACGGCAAGCATTTCGATATATTGTGGATAAGGGTCATAGATCTGCCATTTACAGCATGCGCTAAGCTCAAGAACTCACTAAACGAGTACAAACCAGTGAAACTAGCAAGAGATGGACAGGAAATAGATAAAACTACTGGAAAAGCATTATGTATCATTTTTGAAGAACACTACACCAAGTGCAGTGATATAACATTAAGAGACGAAACAAGTAAAACTACTGGATTCACAATACCAACAGGTGTTCCAAACACTGTAGGGCCTGGATCACCATTAATCCCTGGAATAATAAATCCACAACTGTTTCTGGGCATATCTCAAATCGGATCTATACCAACACATATATACCAAGGTATGCCCACTTCAATGTTACAGTCACCAAGGACAGCAACTAGCAAGCCAGGGAAGGATACTCAATACCACTTTCATATCACCAAGGAACAAGCACTCATCGCAGCGGAATTTAACCCAGCCATATCTATATTCCCAATAGATCTGACTAACATGTCATATGACCAGTATATATCACTGTATAAGGTATCACTGCATCACTGGGAAAACCAGCAGGTACAACAGATAAAAGAGGAGAATGATGGGTAGTGTATATAGGTTCTCCACTTTAGTGGGACTCACACGACTTAAAGTGCTGTCCAGGGGTTCATTGGGGCACTATATGAACCCATTCACCAATTACAACCATAGTTACTTGTCATCGGGTGTATATAATAATGAATTTGCAATTGAAAAAAACAGAGCAATAATGCGTATAAAGAATACGGGAATGAAGGAACTAGATATTATACTAACTGATTATATAAACAAAGTAAAGGACGTATTGGATCCAAAACTAGTCAATGAACTCCACGCAATACTAGATCTCGATACACCCACACTTTACCAAACTTTTGTAATACAACAACAACTCCCCAAGGAATTGATACAGAATGACACAGCAAAACAAATACTTGCCCATGCCAAAAGTAGGTGCTCAACACAAGGTTAATCGTTCGTACTATATACGATAGTATTTGCATAGAGGGAATACATTTATAAAGCATTATATTTCTTGGACATAATGGGTTGCACTTTATAGAGTCACGTTTTAATATGTATAGCCAATATATAATAGTTATGTATTCAACGGAGTAGTTAGAACATGGTAATCCCGATTATCGGATGTATATAGTGGTCTCACGAGTGCATTTACCTCCAGATGTAACGGATGGATAGAGTGATAATCTGATACCTACGGGGTAGCAGCAGAAATCGTACATCAGAAAGCTGGCATCCAATAACAATGCAATTAGATGTTTAAAGCAATTTTATCACTTATTAGAACAAGTTTCTTTGATTTGACCCATGTATATAAATTATTTTCTAAAAAATTAATAATTCCAACCAATGTGAGATAATCATTGTCCCGTAACACAAATATACCGACTTGTTTTCACAAAGGCAGTTAATAAATCAAATATATACTTTTAAAATATAAAAACTGAAATATAAATCGCAATGCAGTAAAATGATTGATTTGAGTAGCTTGCCCAAACTGAAAAATGGTGTAAGGGGTAACAGGCTGTTGAATAACCTCATTTCCTGTGCTCAACAGTAGCCATATTTACATTATATACTATATACCTATCTATTTAGTACATAATAGATTATTCCTCTAGGTGAGAAACTTCCTATGCTGGCATCGATCCCAAAGCTATTACAGAGTGCCATTCAGTAGTTAATCGTAACGCAAAGACTTTATAAGGCTATTCAAGATAGACTGGAACTTTTAATGAACTTGGAATAATAAATACTCCCAGTGCAAAGCAAATGTACTTCATGGTAGTTGAGGAATAAAGCGTCCCTAGGAATATATCCTAACAGCGGAGAATTTATATGAAACCTAAATTGGCTTATTCGGATCATCACCTTCATGGTTTTGCTGAGAAATAATGGCAGGTGAACTCCAGGTTTTACTTCGTCAAGGCCAATCAAGGCTGTTGATGTTACTTTGTTTATTGATAAAGATAGTTGCAGCAGAGACCGAGGGCGACACTGATGATGCTGAGAATTGCGCAATCTTTCGTGTAGAAACGAGATATATAAAATACCTTTTATATGCTGCCATATGTGGAATAGTTGTGATGATTGGATTTGGAATAGCAGGGATTGTAAACCAGAAATCAAAAGATTATGGTCCTGTAGTAGGCATAGGGGGCGCCATATTTGTAGGAATAGCCATTTTCTGCATGTACCGCCTCGGGTACTTTGACATTTTGAGAAGGAAGATCACACCTGTTCCCAAAGAGAGCTGATCTACATTATAGTATTGTGGTCACCATCTGGAAACTGGTTATACTCTACAAAGAGGCATGTTCTAATAAACATGGTAAACAACTCTATATTCAATCAAGAGTATATCTGGGTAACACATAGTACAGGATGTCTCAATATATAGGGACTCATAAGCTGTATACAATTTAGTGCACATTGCTTTGGAGGAAATACAACTATGGATAAAACATCCAATTATATACCTACAAAGTAGTAAATATACGCCTTTAGGAATCGCAAACTTGGCACATTAAATTTTGTGCCGCCACATGATTGCATCATGCTAGATGAACAAATGTATCATAACTAAATATAGCACATTTTGCAACGTCAGTTCCTAGAATTTCATAGAGCTACATAACCTTCTTAGAAAGGAAGAAGCTCCGGAAGTATAAAATGAAACATATCGTACAAATGACGACGAACACACTGTTAGCAATAGCAAACTTAGTAAGCAAGCGGTACGCATCAGCAGCCCGCTTACTCGTGCGATCCATAGCGCGACTACCAGTGATCTGAGCCTTGTGAAAGGCACTGAACTCATCAATGGCATTCTGAAGATGAGCGTCAACAGGGTCCATGTGAGAGCTCTTAGCAATGATGGAGTAGTCCCGAGCATCAGCGCCAGATTTAATAGCCAGAGCTACATAAATGTCATACTTGGAAGCAGAAATGCAACAAACAACCGATAAACCATGAACAGCAGTAAAAGAAACTGATAAGTGATTCATAAGGTTAGACTCCTCGTAAATAGGCTTGTCACCACCCTCCTCCCTAATCACAACCGCAACGCCCATATTGTCCTTCACATCAATAGGACGCACAGTAATATGCGTGTACATCTCCTTGCTAATAGGCTCTACCAAGCAGACCTTTTGTCCAGCCTTAATTCGCGTAGTCACATCTAAAAAACCAGCAGATGCTTTCTCAAATCCGATATAAGCAGCTAAAGCCGCGGCCACAAGGGCCCGAAATGCCGTAAAGTGTACCATGTCCGTGGTTCCAAATTACCACAATATATTTATAAAACACAGTCTAGTGATTCATTGAGTAGTCCCTGTCCCAGTGATGTTGCCAAGCAAGATCAAGCCTCGCGTCAACAGTAATCACCTAGAAGACGAACCACAAACCATACACAATGTTGTATAAGTAAATATACCAATTGATTTTTGGTATACCAATTACAGATATTAAAAAGTGGTGTACACTTTAGGTGTGAGTGTCATCCACCCCTAGTGTGTCGTGTTGCGGAACGCAAATATTAATGTGTTAACGACGCATTTGTTAGTGTTTACCGAGTCTACCTAGGGTAATGTATTATAATCGTACGTATACATATAACAGCTCGCTGTTATCCCATGTCTTTCCGCAGAGGAATCTCAGTTAACATACCCCCAAAACCCATGTCATCCATTAGCAGCCTACTTAGCTACATCATTGGCGGTGTTTCAGTCCCCAAAACATGGAATTGAATGCTCAGGAAGACCAATTTGCATTACATACACCGGAAGGATGTGTTAATAACCAAGTTATACACACTACGGAATCGAGTATATGCAATCCATTGGTCATCGAGGGGTACCCCGTTCTGGGACGATTCGATTCTACCACTGACGTCAACAATGTCATAGAGCGGGTAGTCAGGGAATCTATGGAATGTACAACCGATCCTTCGTCCGTAAAGTGTGTCTTTCAAGTTGGTCGCCTGGTAGGGATAACCCAGAATCGCGCTATCGTCCTCCCAGTGGAAACTGAACTAATCCTAGAAAATGATACAACCAGGATATCTTTCATACCAGACGTATCGCCAAAGTTAATCGACACTTTATACCTAGATGTATTCACAAGCCAAGCAGGAGACTCCAGGCTTGTGTCATCACACGACTGTGTAGAAGTTGAAGTAGTGACTTCACAAAATATAGACCATCGCAAACCAGGTGATGACCTAGAAGGATTCCATCACATACGTATATACAGAGTCCCGTATGATAATGAAGACGGGCTTATGCTACAGCAAATGGAATGCTGGGAACATAATATACTAAACAACTTGCTGGTGTATAGACCACACTCGCAACACCACTATCGCATACAAACGGCATCAACAACAGTGACCCACGGGACCAGCACTCCCGATAAGCTAGGCAATGTTTTAAAACTGTCGTTCCGCCACATGCGTAACTACAAGACTAGCCCCGTGGGACCTGAAAAACTAATAAAATGGGAGCTGAATGTAGTAGACCACTGGGATATAGTGGTAAATGAAGAAATGGCAAATATACCTATAGAAAGCCTTATCCAGTGTTTTACCACGTGTCTTGTTAGCAAACAGGATGATACACCCGAGTTTTCCTTCCTAGACCGAGATGTAGTGGATGAAGGACGTCGTCATTACATACAATTATGTTTACAAGGCAGGCAACTAGTTAACCAGTTCCAACGCATGGTTGCTTTCAAGAGGAATCGCTTTGGGTATATTCTATCCCTGGTGAGAAGTAACCTATGCATGATACTAGACAGATTTGATAAGACGTCCGTAGATATAGAAAGCACTGGGGATTTCTATCCAAATCGATTCGGTGATACCGCAGAGGTTGTTCAATTGCACTACGATACACGTAAGCTAGTACGCCAGAAAGGTTCAGCTGTTGAAGCATTGCGACGACACAACAACCTGGTGAAACGTATTTTAATAGCGTGTTACATACACCGCAAGTCCACGGTATTGGATTTGGCGTGCGGTCACTGCCAGGATCTAGATAAATATGCAACTGTAGGAATCAAGCAGTTAACGGGTATAGATATATCGCTATCGGAAATAATGGAAGCGCGAAGGCGGTATTCAGAACGGTCATCTAGCAGGAGAATAAGATTCAGAGCTGATTTCCATCACGGCAATCTGCTGGAAGAAAAGATATACGGAGTGTTCCTGCGCAACAGAAAGTTTGACGTGGTGACCATGCAGCTGGCAATACATTATATTATATCAGATGAAGCCAATGCAACGATGTTGTTGCGTAACATACATCAAGCACTTGGGGATAAAGGTATATTCATAGGCAGCACTGTATGCTGCAACGCCATTGCCAAAGGGTTGAATGCAAAGACGCCGTACCAAGCATCAGATGACGGTCCTTTGCGATGGGAATTTGGAAACTCCATATTCAGGGTCACCGTAGACGATGAGTCAATGGACAGCCTCATGGACCCGGTAACTAATAAGTACCTCTCAGGGGATGCCCTGGTGTCACATCTAGAAACCCACTGGGGAATTAAGTACCACTTCTTCCTGATGGAGTCAATTGATGCCAGTGAATATGTGGTGCCATGGAAGGCGTTCACCGAGTTGTGCGTGCGTCTGGGATTCCGATTAATCGAGACTTTTACATTCCCGGAGTACCTGGACAATGCACCAACTATACTGAATAACCTGAGTGTTACTCTTCCAGCCAACGTAATGGATAACCTAACGCACCACATAAAGCAGATATCGTCCCTGAATATATCACCGGAGCAACAAGAAGCATTCATGCTGTATCGCACATTTGTATTTGAAAAAATATCAGGCCGTGATAAGCTGTATATGCAGGGCGTGAAAATACGCCGAACGCAGTAGCCAACACAGATGTAACGTGTACTAAATATTAAAGGTATATACATGCACTTTGGCATAGAGTCCCAATTGTCTAGACTAACGTGTTGCACTGCATGAGGCAGCTTGAGGTCTCCAGGGCCACCAGAGCTTTGTCTAGCGGGCCCTTCTCATCATGGCCACTGCTGCAGCATAAGCTACAGGCACGTTTCAAACATTGACGATCCTGATACTGTATATACATATTTATAAACAACTCACCCCCTCGCAATGCTTAAAAGCAGGACCCTCTAACGAAACGCAACTATTGACATATGACAGAAACTTCTCCAAATATAGATTGGACACGTGGTGGTTCTTCTGGCACGTTGTCATGCACGCCTCACGATGGACTTCACCCAGTAACCTGGTGTGGTAGGAGCAGCAGGGAAAGCAAAAACTCTCAGCACAGGCACTCGCCTCGCCCCGGTTCCGGAACATCTGTTTGCACAGTGCTATGCGGTTTAATACATGCACACTCTCGGCACAGGGCCGCCAGATGTTAACACTGGAGTATTGCTGAAGGAACATAGATGGAGTGAAGCTGGAAGTAGACTCTTCCGGGGATACATGGAACTGATCAAAGTAACACGAGTCACAACCAGCGGATTTGAGACCTATGCCAAGACCTAGACCGCTGTACTCCTCCAGTTCCGCCTTGCACTCATAGTCGGTGTTACCAAACAGACCAGAGAATAGAGAGCCGTGGTCCACATTCTTCTTCACCTTGACTGATATCCTGTCGCTGCTAATGCCAACCTGCATGGCATTCCATTTCGATATGGCGTAGCTGGCCGGAACTGTACCCAGTACCTTGGAGCCCCCGGGTTGAATTAGTCTAATGCTGAGTTCCGAAGCAGTCATCTCTATGAGTATCATGTTTTGGACATTTGCGAATCTAACTACGGCGCCAATGGAGCCGCCTTCACACATTGGCAGAAACCGGAACCCAATGAACCCAGCAGTGCACGTCCTGTCGTTGTTCAATATAGCCAAAGAACCTATGCCACGCGGATCCTGGGATATGTGGTACTGGTGAATGGCCTTGTGCTTGCCACCAATGATGTCCTTGAATCGCCAAGAAGTGGTGTGCGCATGGCTGGGATTCACTACCTTGTAGGCATCACTGAAGTCGCCGGTATACGTTTCATTGTACGTGGAGCATTTGACAGCCTTGAGTCTGCCAAGGCGAACTTCCGGTGATTCCATGAGAATTGGCTTAGGAGTAACTGTAAAGTTATCAAAATAAAAGCTGCCATTGCTACCACAGGAATATAAACCAACGCCGCCATGCAGAAATGAGGTGTCCAGTACCCTGGTACATATGTTATGTAACAAGCCTAAACCTACTTTAATATGCGTTTGCCGTCACAAGTGACCTCTATCAAGTTGCCAGTGGCGGATATATTGACCTTGATCCACGTGTTCTTTTTGTACCCGTCATCTGGGTTCGTCGCCAGGACGTGAGTGACCCCTTCCTGGACCTTGAGCAGCTGCTTGTTGCTCTGGCGTGAATTGAGTAGTAGCAAGTAATAGTTAAAATGGCCCTGTGACCTGAATGCTATACCTACGGAACCTTCATTTTTAGCCAAAAGGTCAACGGTAATATCAAAGTCAAAGTACCGGCGGTCCTTTAGCATGGCATAGGCACCTTCACCAAGTAAAGAGCTGTCAATGTCACTGCTCTGGACTATATAGGACATGTGGCCATCAAAAGGAGAGTCGGAATACCCCCATCTGCTCTGTCCACCGGAGGTCATGCTAGTATCATGTATCTTGAAGGTCCTGGAAAAGGCCATTGTTGTGTAATCCATGACTAACGGCGCCTCTGATTCCACACCCTTTGCCTGCTGCTCATGTAACAGGCGTTGGTAGTTCGATTTCTGCGATTCGCTGCTTTCCTTCAGGTAAGTCGCCTTCTGCAAAGCTGATTCAAGGCGGTCATACAGCGTAGTCATCTTCTTCTCCTGGTGCATAGATACAGACTCCAGGGGTTTAATGTACTTCTTGGCGCGACTTACAATAGCCGCAATGTTCTCTATGGTATTGATTACAGTCTTAATGTCCAAGCCATACATGGCGTTCATATCGGAGAGGACCTTCACCGCAGCCTCCTTTGTAGTGGGATCTAGATTAGCCATATCAAGGCCATCCGACGGTGACATTGCGATATCTGTAGCGTCCGATTCCTTGGGTTTCGTTGTACCCTGTGTATTGCTGTCTGCTGGTTTGTCTACGGATGTCTTTCCTGGAGTGTTACTGGGAACCTGGAGAAATGATCCGTGCGTTTGTACTATTGGACAAACGCGTTTCCTGGGTAGAATCCGAATGCTAAACCTTGACGGAGGACCGGTGTGTTCAATTTCCTTTTCACCTTCAGGCATACCGGGGTCTAACAGATCCCTGGAACCCTGCCATGATTTGTTGAAAGCATAGCTTTGGATACCGTTTTCAGTACTACCACTGTAGAAAGGTAAACCCGTTTCTATAGATACTGTAAAAGTGCCCTTGTTGGCGATAACACCAGCATGAATAGCAGCTCTACATATTGAGCTTCGATCACTATATACACCATCGGTACCATAAACCGGTAGTTCCGTCTTATCAGCACAGTGCTCCGAGCATGATACCACTATATTCGTGTTGGTGTTACCAACTAGTTTCTCGTTTTTATCAATTCTGTCGTCGCACTTAATGGGAATGGGCGTTACATTGTCCTCGGTTACATTGGTGGAGCATACTATAGCAGCAATGTTGGCGGTTTCAAGATCGAAGACTTCAATTTCGCCCGTTGCGAGTGACAGGCCTGCTGCGTTGTGCTCTAGTGAATGCCCTCCCTGCATAGCTGGTTGTTCAGGTGGCGTTTTGGTGCCAACTATAGAGGACTCCGTCATAAAGGTGTAAATGTTCATCAAGTCACGGAATTTATGAGCATTGCCAAATTTGTAGGCTAACGGGATGTAGTGGTCTGCCTTACGCTCAAATCCCATCAGAAAGAGAGCTTCCCTAAGACCGTCCACCTGGTGTTTGGATTTGATAATTAACGGTTCTAGGCCATAAGCAGCACACTGATACCTGATGGCTTGGGGAGATGTCAAGTTGTGCAATGCCTGAGGACCAGAACCGCCATTCTTGCCATCCCAAATCAGCATCGATGTCTGCGAACCCATGTCGCAGTATACCCGAAGAGGATGTTTAGAACACTGAGGCTGTATCCAAAAGAAACCTGAAGTCACACCCTTGGACTGCTGTTTAATACTGTAGCAGTCCTCAGCAGGGGTTTTCATAGTCTCACCAATAGTGGAATACGTTACGTCAACGGAATTCTGCTTGCTACACAAAGATGACATCTGTATCTGCTTCCACATGGCAGTTTCACGAGTGTGGATCTGCTCGAGCGTCTTGTCGTACTCCTTCTTCTCCTGCATACAGGTGTCAGTTTCATCCAAGGTGTCGCCCAGCGTTGCCATGTCGTCTATCACTTCACCCGTGATGCCGTGAATCTCATTCTCCATGTTCTTGATCTCGTGGGCAAGAGCAGGTTCGAAAGCTGAAACGTAAGATACAAAGTACTTATCCCGAGCATCTGGAGTGTTGGCAGCCGCCCGGCAGTCACCAACCACAGTCTCCAAGTTGCTTGAAAGGACTTGTAACTGACGAATACCATACACATAACCACCTTCCACCTTCCCGTAGGTGTGATGAGGCCTGAGCATAACCAGCCTGAGCTGCTTGAAATCCCTATCTTCAAGGGTATCAATAGTTACGTGATCTGCATTTGACATGTTCCTCGCTAGTTCCTTGAATACTATGTTGTCAGTACTGCCCTCAACGGTGTAAGTCACAGGCTGGTATTCCCAATCTATCCTCACCTTGGCGGCACGTGTAATCTCGCCTGTAGATAATATAGACCAATGTCATAGGACCCACCAAAGTCTATAGTGATAGTAACAGTATGAACACCTGAATCGAGGAAGAGATTGGATGCCCAGTAGGTCTTCACATTCTCATCCATAATGGATTCAACCTTGTGACGGTCCGCTGTACTTGATGCTATGAGTTTCACCTTTTTCTTCATAATCTGAAGGAGGTCGCCCATACCGGCCTTGTCGGAATATACATCTGATTGAGTCATGCAAAGGTCAGTGGCGTTCTTAAGAGATATTTGGCCATTCCCAAGGAATTCCCAACGACACTGATCGTCACCATCGTCCTTGCAGTCCGCAATTACCAAGGGCCCAACTGTTAAATATACAGTTGCTATGGATTCGACTTACTCTTGTTAGGGTTCACTGAAGTAAGGCATTTGGGCGGCTTTGTTACAGCACTAACAAGGCGCTGCCTTGAATCGTGGCGCCATAGATCCTGGATATTGATTGTAGGTAATATCTAGCGAACATACCCTTCCATCAGCTGCGGCTATTGCGTAGGTACACAGGTCCAATATCACACGGGTATTGTTGTCACGACGGCCTTCCTCCAGCTGAAGACACATTTCACCCAAAGGGCTAGATATGCCAGACTTAATAACGAAAAGTGGGTTGCCAGCTCCCACAATGTGGACCTCCCTGATACCGAAGTATTCATTTATAGGACCACGCAATGTTAACCTAACGAATTTAGCCTCAACAGGAGCGTCAAGCTTGAATACTTCCTTATATGATGCTGTGTTGTATATTACATCTAATAGTAACCTACGTTTGCTTTCAAAGGTCTTCCGAAATGGCATGACAACATTGAAGCTGTCTTGTGCCATGGAAGTTGATATCTCGACTTCCTGAGAATCACATTACATCCACCAAAGAATAGACCTACATTTGGTGCATATTCCCATATTACATCAATTTGCGATATCTTGGCAACATCCCAGAGCTCACCAGTCCAGGAGACTAAAGAGGATAGGCTCACTTTCCAGGGACTTACCAAAGTCAGTAGAAGCATGATTACCAGCACTGCACCAATAAGATGCCCCTATCTGGAAGGCTCGGGCTGGCCCGAATTTTTGCAAGTCGTCAGTGTGTGTGACGTAGGTAGAAGTGGCCCTTGCATCCTTGAATGTGTAGAATTCATTAGCATTCCTAGCATAAACGGTTACGATCTGCACTGCGATAATTAGCGACGAGATTAATCGCGCTAGTTGGTTAATTACCATGGTTTTTCATTTGTTCATGTCGTATGGATTCCGAAACGACAACACGTGTGTATAGTGCCACTTTGCCATGGCACTATATATAAAACTATAGTAATACATATTAGCGATGTTAGCATTCATCAAGTGATAACTTTATGTCTTCCGGCGCTTATTCTGCGAACCGGGGAACCGATCGTCAACCAAAGTAACAGTTTCATCTCTATACACATGTGTCTATGTAACATGCCAATGTACCTGTTGCTGAGCTCAACTATTTTCAAATATCGCAATGATGCAAGCTTCGATGAGCCTGTAGTAAACATACAGTGATATCGATCTGTTATTACCTGTCTGGCCGAATACTTGTATCCCCGAAGACGATATTTCTTTAAGTTTTATAGGTAGGCATCTATGTCACAATAAGGAACTACTATCACATTGATATAACCAACCTGTTGCGTTCAACCGCCTTCTTAAAAAGGAATTGATAAAGTTCATTAATCTGCTCTAACTTGGCCCGTCGTTTAACCAATGCCGGTATTTCATCGAACTGAGCTTGCGATACCTTAAGGAATTCAAAAGGATACAGCATATAGATACCTGTTTAAATTCTGGCTCCGAGGCAGTAGCTTCAATCTTTGGAAGCGTATCAACACTGCTGAAATGAATGATCGATCCACCTGAAGAGGTACTAACCTTATCACCTCCGGAGATGGTTGTCCGTCCATATGATCAACATCGTTTAATTCACCAACGTCACTGTCAGTTTCATGCCACATTGCCACGTAATGCAATCCTAGGTTTTCCAGGAGCTGCGTGTCACTGTCCACTTTGTTAGGGTCCACCAATTTCTGCGGTATATAAGACAAAGGACTATATGTGGTACTAAAATAGAACAATGGTTAAGTAGCACTGCTTACCTCTATGTTCTGAATTATCGACGACTGCTTAAGCTGGCTCTCTATAACATTTACTAGGCGTTCCCTCGCTTTATACAGTTCCTATCAAACAGTGAATACACCCAGCACAAACTAACACATAGGTCATTAGTGAGTTTAGTGACGCGATTACGTATTTCCTGGCATCTTTCATGGATGTCAAACACGTCTGTGCCATATCTCGCACTCATTTCAGCAATCAGTTTCTTCTCTACCAATGCCAAGTCATCTCCCATATCAGCAAACTGTATATGATAGAAACAAGATGAAATGACTACCTTATTACTGACAAAAGCGATAGCCTCTTCCACAGATTGTGGCTGCACCCACCGCCCATCCACCATATTGTAACGATATAACTACGTTTACCGTACACATTCATAGGTACCTTAGGTTAAGTGGGATCAACCAATGAGAATTATAGTACTATATGCTGGAAGACAGTTATTTGGATACCAAAGTAACTATATCTATTATATACAACAGGAATCTAGGGTGTCACCTAGATATATCATAGCAGTATACACATTAACAGCAACACACACACCCTAGCACATGTTTGTCTATATCAGGATTCCTTTACCAGGGCACATTGTGATAAGCTCAGTCCCTAATAGCAATCAATTTGGATAACATAAAAAAGCTAATGAAGCAATAAACAAAATTATATTAGCTGTTTTAAATATTATACATCTAAGATCTTAAATACGACCACATTGGTGTTGTCTATGGTACTATTCCAGTAGATACACTATGCTGAACTGTTGTGGTATGTAGTACAGCAGAGGGTTTTTATTGGCTCTAACTCCAGTTGGATATTGAACATTATATATACACATTTTAGCTGCAACGCTTAAACAAAGTTGCACCTGAAACGTGTTGTGTAGTGTACCACCTAGAGCAACTCAAACATAGGCCCTGATGTGTACACATTGACTATCGCATAAATCTATAGAATGGAACTATGGTGAAGGGTGTAAATCGTACGAATGTGTTTCTACAACAGGTTGCCCGCAACACTGCGGGACAGGAACCTACAGCCGCTCCTCCCGCCGCTGAATCATCGCAACTGGAGCAAGAAGCACAGAGAGTTGGCCTGCAACTATCAAAGTGTGAAACTAAATTGACAGAACTGTCCGCACTGGCTCGAAAACGAAGTATATATGTGGATCACACGGCTGAAATTGAACGTCTTACCAATGATGTCAAGGAGGGTATTACTGCAGCATCCAGCAAAATAGATGAATTCGAAACAAAAGTGCGTAGTATTAGACATAAGAATGATCATGTTCGACAACATTATGAAAATCTGCTAGGAACGCTGAGAAAACAGCTGTGTGAGCTGACTAAAAGCCTGAAGGATGCACTGTACCAAAGAGCACAAGTTATGATACAACAAGAAATGAGACGTAAAATGTACTCACATACAGATGCAGACCATAGTATCAACGCTACAAGTAACACCAGGAGGAGGTTCACTATGCAACCGAGCCATGAAGATGTTCAACAGCTGGACCTCGAAAGGTAAGAGTGATATACCTACGGCAATAACCACGCAGTGGTGTAGTGGAACGACCCTCGCGATCAGTAATAGCTGATGCAAAGGCAGAAGCACTAGCTAATGTGCAACGCGCCATCAGCGAACTTAGTCAAATCTTCCAGCGCATGACCACAATGGTAACACAGCAAGATGAAATGATACAACGCATAGACATGGATACAGAAGACTCATTGGCAAATGTAATTGCTGGTAAGTTGATAATTAAATAGATATCATAATATAACAGCACAAAGCGCGCTCTCACGCTACTACAAACGCATCTCCAACAATCGCATGCTTATACTAAAGATATTCTGCATACTAGTCGTGTTTCTGATCTGCTATATCCTATTCCTAACATAATGGATAATAATATTATCACAGTGTTAAACGATAGATGGAGCAGCAGCTGAAATCTTTGGCCACATCTCAGCGCACTCCTTAGCAACCGGGCCAGTAATAGCAGAACCCTTCATTTCACCCTTGGGGTTCACAATAACACCAGCATTGTCCTCAAAATATATAAAGTATCCTTCCCTACGCCTCCAGGCCTTGCGCTGACGTACGATAACGGCGGTGTGAACCTTCTTCCTGAGGTCAGGCTTACCCTTCTTCACAGTAGCCAAAACCATATCACCAACAGCAGCTGATGGAAGCCTGTTGAGGCAAGCACCGATACCCTAAAACAAAGTGATTTTTGTTACTTAATAAAATAATGTGTATAGGCCATCAGAATCGGATTGTTCGGCTAAATGAAATCATCAAGAAATCAGGCCTATCATTGAAAATCATCACAAAACCCTTCGATATAACGGACGTTCTACCTACCTTGACAGCAATGATGTAAAGGTTCTTACCACCGCTGTTGTCACAGCAGTTGATAATGGCGCCCACCGGCAAACCAAGAGTTACGCGAAGTTTGTTGCCACCGGCACCTCCTCTTCCTATGGAAATGTATTATCAAACACCCAAGAACATACCTCTCTTCATTGTGTATACGTTTTAGCCGTCTACGTTTGACGCGTCTTTGGGGTGTAGTTCTATTGGATGCTATCCAAGACTATATTTGCCGATAAAGTAGAGTTTCTTGCCGAGAAACTCTTGTTAGATGAATATGTGAAGTCAGTATCAATTGGAAGGCCTTGAGTTTCCTAGTTTCAGGGCTACAGCTTCTGGGGTGCCTTGGAGCTCGCCAACCGCCCGCCACTAGGAACCAAGAAGGATTCCATAAAGTTACAACGAATAATTAAGCAATAACATTAACATAATATCGTGAATCAACATACAGCCACTCAATGCCTATTGTGTTTGATTAAAGTTATATCTAGGGACATTTTTGACCATATGCACGCACAGTGGATATAGGTACAATTTGTAGCTTGACAGTTAATTATTTAACTGCCATCGCCTAATGTGTAACCTTAGGTCATGTCTGGTATGTGCTGTAATCATCAGTAGCGTAACAGTTAACTATAAGAAAACAATACTGGACATAACAATGAAATAGCTGTAGTCCGTAATTATAACACACTTATGCAGAGTAACTTGGTCAACAGGATACATCCTGGGATAGTATATATAAGAATTGTAGTCTATTTTGAAGCTAGATAACGGTGTATGTTCCTTTCTTTATAATGATTGTAGCCCCCATTTCACAGGCCATAGTTGCTCACAGTGGCGCACTTACCAGTCAAAATTACTCACTCTAACATTAATGGCGTTTAGATCACGTGGAATATCAGCTATATTTCGCAAATTTCTGGCATGTGAAGTATTTTAACAAACATTCATCACGTACCATAATGAGTGCCGTTGTTCCTGATTCACCTGTTTCTGGCATCGACACCAACCCAGTGGACATTGTAGACGATGATTGCGATCGTACCAATTTCATTTACAAAATAGTTGAAAGTGATGTGGCAGAAGGTCGTATAAAAAAAGTTATCACACGATTTCCTCCAGAGCCAAATGGGTTTTTGCACATTGGACACGCGAAATCAATTTGTCTAAACTTTGAATTGGCAAAGGCATTCGGAGGACGTACACACCTAAGGTTTGATGATACAAACCCTACGACGGAAGATATCATCTATATCGACTCCATCAAGAAGGATGTGCAATGGTTAGGTTACGATTGGGGTGAACACCTCTATTTCGCATCAGACTACTTCCAACAGTTATATGAATGGGCAGTGTTGCTAATTAAAAAGGGGCTAGCATATGTAGACGATCAAAGTGTCGAGGAAATACGTGAGACAAGGGGAAGCATTACAGAACCAGGAAAGGAATCACCATACCGTAACCGCAGCATCGAAGAAAATCTTGATCTCTTCGAAAAGATGCGAGCGGGAGAGTTCCCCGATGGTTATTGCTCGTTGCGCGCCAAGATAGACATGGCTTCCGGTAACATGAACATGCGTGACCCTATTCTTTACCGAATTATTCGTGCAACCCACGTTAATACAGGTGACCAGTGGATTATATATCCCATGTACGATTATGCCCACGGTCAATGTGATAGCCTTGAGAATATCAGCCACTCCATCTGTACGGTGGAGTTTGAGAATCATCGACCTTTGTACGACTGGTTCCAGGAGAAGCTGGAAATTCCTCCAACACGGCAGATTGAATATGCGCGACTTAACCTGACTTACTGTGTAATGAACAAACGGTTGTTAATACAATTAGTTAAACGAGGTTTGGTACGAGGCTGGGATGATCCACGTATGCCTACCATATCAGGTTTGAGAAGGCGCGGGTGCCCTGCAGCTGCAATTCGACGTTTCTGCCGCAAGGTTGGAGTTGCTAAACGTGAAAATTTGATACAAATTGAGCTATTAGAAGATTGTATGCGGGAGGTTATGAATGAGAATGCCGTACGACTATTTGCGGTTATAGACCCTCTGCTGGTTGAAATTGAAAATTTACCGGAGGACTTCGAAGAAGTTGTTGAAGTGGATGGTGCAGAGGGAAATCGCCGTCTTACCTTTGGTAAACGCTTTTACGTTGACCGCAAAGATTTCATGGAAGAACCTTCGACAGGTTTCCACCGATTGTTCGTAGGCAACGAAGTTAGGCTACGTCATTGCTACTGGATCAAGTGCATTAATTTTGTTAAAAACAATGACAAGGTTGAAAAGCTAATATGCACATACGATCCTAGCACTAAAGGTGGAGCGGCGCCACCCGATGGACGCAAAGTAAAGGCTACCATCCATTGGTTAAATGAAAAGGATTCAAAGCCTGCCGAAATAAGGTGGTATTCACGCCTTTTCACCAAGCCAGATCCCAAAGAAGGAGTTGTAGAGAAAGATGATTGGATCAAGAACTTTAACCAAAATTCAATGCACATTTACGAGCATAGTCTATGTGAACGAGCCGCAGCCGATTTGGAAGTAGGTGAACCCATACACTTCGAGCGACATGGTTACTTCACTAAGGACCCTGATTCCACCGATTCTCACACTGTATTCAACCTTACAGTAGGAATACCAGATAAGTTCGAAGTAGACAGCATGAAAAAGGAACATAAGGAGCGCGAGCGTCAGCGCCGCCTAGAGGCAGCCGCTAGACGCATGAAGCATGCTTCATAACTGAAAATATCTTTTAAATATATTATGTTTTGATATTTAGTGCAATGCCGTTGTATTGGTGCATAAATAAGTGTATATCTCGTGAAAGCTAACGGTGTGTATATGCATATGGTGCGGTAAGAACGCCCATAGCCAGTCAAGTGGATTCAATTACACAGTATACGTCAATGTATGAATCACAGCTGCCGCCACGTACAACGTGGTACGGCAAACTAGTGTTGCTCCACTACATCTCATCGCTGTGTATATGGCTAAGCGTGGAGCTATTGTTGCTGACGTATTTTCTAAGACTAGAAAAAGGAAAATGGCCATCCATAACAACTATTGCAAACACTAACCCATCTGAATTTTGGAATTACATTCGACCCTTCTTCCAATGCGGACTGATTGCACAGTGTCTAACGGCTGTGTACGCTTTTTTCGGTAAGTCACACAATACTAACCGCTAGAGTCAACACAGATGGCCAAGTAAAAGGTGCACTTTGCCTTTTGGCACTGGAACAATGCATTCGAGTAGTTGCGGTTTACTTTACCGCCCTACCACTGCTCAAAGGAGCTGTGTCCCTTAGAGCATTACTAATAGTAGTTAGTGGATGGACACTCCTAAGTATTCTAAGATGTCTTGATGCTTTATATGCTCGTAAAGGGTCTAGACATGGCATTTTAGAATGGATTTCTCATAAAGGTAAGTCTGATTTGTCGAGTGTCATTATGTCTAGTGTTTCTATTGCTCTACCCACTCATTGCATTCGAAGAGCTTTTCTTGCTTCGCACATCAGCAACCCTACTCCAAACTAACCCACTAGCTAGGGAATTTCCTAGCAGGATGCCAAACATATACAACTTCGAGATCGATGTTTATCTTATATACAACGTGCTGCCATTTGTGATGGTGCCGTCCGCACTCATTTTCTACTGTCTAAAATTGCGTAATCGCAAACTGAAAGATCTCTAATATTTTAAATATCGCGACATTAATAATAAAATGCATGTTGTCGTGAAAGTGTAAAATACGCTCTGTATAGAGGGAACGCTAGATGCATGTGAACTACACTGCTTTCATCCATCGAAATTGGTCAATGACATCGTAATCAACGTCTGTCAACGGTTCGTCGTCAAGGTTTGCAGCATCTTTAACCGACGCGGAGTGAACACCCTCAGGGCTATTCAAAAACCATTCGAAACCTTCTACATTCTGCTCATTCGGGTCGGTAATCAACAAATCGTCACTCCCTTCCTTACCATCACACTCCTCCGGTAAAAGACGACGAAGATCATCAAGAACCTTGTCAAGGTTATGAGGCTCGGCATACCCAAATATGTGGTTTGTAAACGCATCCAAACTGTCCTCTCGCATATCAAAAGAATCTGAACGCTTCACACATGGCACACAATTGTCAAATTCAGAATCGTTAGCCGTCAAGTCATTGTCAGTGGTAACCTTGTTTATCTTTAAATCATAGACCTTCAAAGTATCAGGATCGTGAGATACTTCAGGTAAAATGGGACCGGTCTTCAAATCCAACGATACATCAGAGACAGTGGAACTCTGACGAGTGCTTGCATCCTTTACAGGGTCATAGCAAGGCATAACGAAAAACTTGATGCCGTCAAATTCCATAACGTCATCCGTTTCAAGAATAGGCATACCGTTTTTACCTATTACAAAACCACGCTTACGAAGGAATTCACACATATCTGGATCTAATGGAAGCGGTAAATCAACCCTGATGATCTCTTCACGATTGACATAGGAACCAGATAAGGTCTCAACTTTAGTGTCACCTGTACAGATAGCCTGCATCGCAGATCGCCAATTGAACACCTTCTTGACCACACCAGCACGCTTTGTGGATTCCATTAACATGACAGCATTGTTGTATGCGATGCCCTCGTGCTCGAGGAACTCCAGGGCCTCTTGTTCCGTGGAAGGCATTGCACAACCAGACTTCCTTTTGGCAAAATGTTGCGCAAGATCTATGATTCCAACAGCTGGTATTCGCATGTTATTCAACATTTCAGCAACATCCATTTCCTTTTGTGGCTGATAGCTGTTGGTTGTACTACATGATGATTCAGAGCGAGGCAAGTTAGCTAGGGAACGGGGCTTGGATTTCTCAACCATAGCTTTGATGGTACTTGCGTACTGCTTGTTTGGCACTGCATTTTGAAAGTAATTGCAAAGTCGTTTAACGTGGCCCTTCAATACAACGCTGAGTTCCTTTTCATCGTAACATTTGTAACTCGCAGATAAACGACTGGGCGCATCATCTGCAAATTTATTAGAGGGTGGATCGCATTTTCCTGTGCCCTTTTTGCGGCGCATAAATATAGAAAGACACATTTTATCTAGTGAAGTACATACAGCAATAGAAGTGTAGATGGCATATGACCACGCCCAACTAATACGCAGGGTAAAGTAACTCGATATGTAAATCACGCAAATTGACAACTATACGGCATCATATAAAGGGCCTGGAAGCCCTAAGGTCTATTTCTAAGTGATATACCAATGAATCACCACCGGCCAACATAACATAAATTACCTGGCCACTGATCAATACCAAACCAACCCATTTAAATACACCGCACTCATATAATAACTGGTAGATAACATAACACACCAATGTGTAGCCATACAACACATACCTGTATTCGATTGGACTACGTGATTCGGGATGTGTGGAACATGACCTTGAAGTGAAGCGTTATATGCTCGCTGTGCAGTTAAAAAATCACGATTATGATGCTTCCCTTGAGTCAAATAGTAATCGTGAAATGACTTAAACCTGGGAGGTGGAGCTTCCTTTTTAATAGGAGGGAACTCCCTGTTGACGAGTCCAGGGTGCTTAGGAGTGGTCGGTGTTTTTGAGATTCTTCTAAGTCCATTCCGTTTTGCAATCAACTCATCCGACTCCATCGCGTTTTAATCATATAGCCACATAACCGGATCTCAATGATTCATAACCAACAGGTCAGAGCCACCGAGATGTGTAGAGGTGCTAATGTTACCCGGACGTTTTGCGCTTTGAAATCAACCTTAAAATACTTTTGAAGATTAATGAAGACCAGTGTGTAGAATAATATTGTGGAGTGTGGCCCCTCGCACGTGCACGTCACGCTGCACTCCTCACTAAGCGCGACATATGGCAAATCACGGAAAGACGAATTGGACATAAGGGTCATCAATTGAAGTCTCCTTTAAATTAGCCTTGCGTAATTGCCGCTGATATTCTGACAAATCGCCGCGAAATGGCAGAGGCAGCATGTCCCTCTGACCCTTTGGGAATACCCTTTCAAAGTTGTCGTATGATTTGGCAATGGATGGCTGCAAAAGAGAATCTATATCATCAAACCACGGGTGCCTAAGCCCTTGCGCAGCAGTGATGCGCTTTTCAGGAACGAATTGCAACATGTTATAGAATAAATCAAGACCCGTTTCGCTGATAAGCTGCCGACCAAAGTGATCTGTAAACATCTTCCTCAGAGATGCCCTACCATCCCGCTCAATCTTTGGCATGCTGTCCGTTAGATGCTTTAAATGCCTAGCGAAATCAGGCATCTCATCCAGATTAGGCGCTCCAACGGTGCACATTATACGCATGAGGACACTGAACTCAGTCCTGGCACGGAACATAGGCTTCCCAAGTAAGCATTCTCCCACACTAGCAGCAGTGGACCATATGTCAACCGCCGTGGTGTACTTGCAGTCACCCAGTAATAACTCCGGTGGTCGGTATAGCAATGTCACAACCTCTTCAGTCATAGTAGTGAGGTATCGTGCAGGTATTATAGTGGACAATCCCAAGTCACCTATCTTAACTTGCCTACGTAAAAATGAATGAGACAATAGCTACGCTTACCATTCACATGGTGAACTAAGCGCTTCATGAGTGTTGATAAGCCCGTTAGATTTCTTTATTAGAATGTTTTGTGGTTTGATGTCCCTATGAATAATGCGATTTGAATGTATGTAGGCCAATCCTTGTAACATTTGGTACATGATGACCTTGACAATGTCCTCGTGAAGGCCAGGAAGTGGAATACGCTCACTCCTAATGGAAGTCCCAGATAGACCATCTGGGCGCACTTCTTCCTTACGCTTCTTAAGGTATAGAGTTGACCATTGATTTATAATATCCTGGATATTGTACTCTCCTTCGGTATGATCACTCGTACTACTAAATAGATCCACTTCATGCGATTTATACTTGAGGGATAACTCCTTAACAAAGTGGTTAAGATCCATATCACACAACTCAAATATTAAGTAAAAGGCAATACATTTGCGCTTGTTTTCTTTACGATCCGATTTGGAGGAATTGCGCGGAACTACAGTCTCCATAGCAGAGCAAAAATCATACAGTCTTACGATATTGGCATGTGGACGCCTCAGCGCCCTGAGGGCGTGCAACTCCTTTATAATGTTCTGATCTAAACCAAAAATTTTTTCAATAGGAGATGGTGCCTGCTGTATACGTTTTACCGCAAACTTTTTTGTGCGGTCTGCACGTAAGTGGCACAGAAAGACATCGCCATAAACACCTTGGCCAAGCCGCTTGTCAAACGACAACACATCAGTGATACTGCGTACTCCATTACTCTCAGAGTATCCAAAGTAACTTGAACCCCTGAAGTCAAACCTAGTTGAGCTTTCAGCTTCTTTCGCTAATTCATCATCATAAGTGGTCAAATCGTCAAGTTCCATATCGCCCAAAAGGTCACATCCTCGAACACTAGCCCTTCTAGGTGCCTGAGCCAAACCTTCCATGCAATGGTCTATATTTGCAGCGTTATTATCGGTACCCATTAGGCCATCGTCCCTTATTGATCTGTTAGAAAGCCGACTGTTATAACCCGGAAGATTGTTTGGCCCTTCCACAAAGAAATTGCCTTTGCCACTAGTCTTTCTACCGTTCTCCACATCTTTACGAAGTTCCCTGGTGGGATCACCCCTATCGTGAGTATACGTACACCCTAACAAGTTCATATCGCCGCTGAAGGGTACACCCCAACTGTGCTTCGCCTAAGCACACATATTAATTCCTATTATCATTTAGAGAAGTTGGGATAAATATAAACCAGTTTTTATCAACTACAACGCTGCTAACCTGTGTGTGACGGCATACCTAGTACATGCTTGCGCCAACCGATCCCCATCCATATGTCAAAGATGTTCTATTCCAGGACAAAAAATGTCACGGAATCCACGTGAAAAGGTGCTTCTGCTTGGAAAGCTCCTGGTGTTCGAGGGAATAGACAGGTGTGTGAATGTCTACTGGAAGTATACATACTTTCAGGTCGGGGAAGTCAACACAAGTGAAGTTACTCTCACAGAAGCTAACCGATAAAGGAATCGACCACAAACTTCTAAAATTCCCTTGTATGTGTTACGTTTAAACGGTCATACGGTGTAGGTTATGAGACAGAATGCGGTAAAATGTTAGCAACACACCTAGCCTCTCATGGCGCTGTCCGTTCTCGACGATGTATACACCTTCTTTTCTCCGCAAATAGATGGGAGATGATGTAAGTATGAATATAAACTGTATATATCATCGTAGGAAGGAAATTGTCGCTACATTGGTTTCTGGCACACATATCATTGTAGACAGATATGCTTTTTCTGGAGTTGCCTACTCCGTTGGAGCCGAGGTAACATAAACATAACCGTTTAGTCATCTGTCATTAGAATCTGTCATATGAGTGGTGCATTACAGCTGATGATGGGTTGTTAAGTCCAGATCTAGTGGTTTATCTCGACAATCCAGCGGCTGTAAGCGCCGCACGTAGCAATTTCGGTAGGTCCGCTCTTTTATATAGAATTGCTAATATTTATAGGCGATGAAAGATATGAGCAGGAAGGCAAATTGGAAGCAGTACGCCGAGTGTATGAAGAGTTTAGCTCTCTACCATATTGGCATAAGTACGATGCTACGCTGCCACAAGAGGTATGCAACCGAACTATTTATACCATATAAACACAGGTATTATCTAAAGCCATATATGAGAGGGTCGCAAGCGTGTTGCAGTCTGAACCGCGACGTCTCCATGATGCTGAACTACATTTGCCCAAGGATGTAACCATTGAAACAAATAAAGATGTTCATCTCGTCCCACCATTTTAATTATATATGCGTCGATTGCACTCATGCATATATGCAAAAGCGTTTGTCTCTTTGGGGAGGTTGTCTAATAAGGAACCTTCCCTGATTGTCACATTTCAAAGTTGATGTATGGCACTGCCTGGATCGGGACACATCATAATGGTGATTGATTTCGTCGATTCTGCACCAAGCTATCTCCAATATATTGTATCATGTCACAATATTCACCAGCAGAAACTGACTGATATGGAGGAGATCATTACACGCTTTTGGATACATCGCCATGACGACTATTGCTCACCGAAACGGTCTTATTTTCAACACATTGTTAATATGAAACTCACATCTAGTCTCTTGTGTGTATATACAACGCATTAAATGCCAAAAGTGCTAAAAACCGTGAAAATGTGGAATTGTGAGGGTTAGCTTTACAGCTGCACATCAGGATTCTACATACATGGTGATTGTGGTTAAAGAGGCAGGTCACGATCTACAAATATAGATCTTTGGTCTCATATATTTTAATATAATACGTATGCCATGATGTGAATCAATTTGTATGATGCATATGTGAATTATAAGTAGGTGTAGCACATGATCAACCAATATGAAACGACGGTGAGTGTCTAACAAGGAATATCAATCAACAAGTATTAATCTCATTGGGGAAATCATCAGCGATAAGTTTAAAAGGACGGAGTTATCAATAACTGCTTTCTAACAACGATGGTTATTCATGATCCTGCAAACACACATGTTCTTCAACAATCAGTACCATATTACGTGCTCGCAGACACGTAGTAGGTTTACACAGGTTTGCGCAGAGAATCGCAATGATATTCAAGAGATGGTCACGCAAAGGGGATACCCCTGGTACCTTCAGGAAGTTATATTATTACGATGACCTGCATCCGCTAAGATACTTGTGTATGTCATGGGTATATGGATGGGTAGATTATATTGCTAAAGGTAAATGTGACCTGGAATCCCTTCATCCACTACCCAAAGCTGACCGACTTTCCGAATGGCAACAAACATTCTCCAAATACATCAGCGATGGTGTTTTGCAATTGGAGCTCACCGAGTCCAGAGCTTCGGAGTCAACATCGAAGGGCCAGAAAAATAGTTGCAATCACACCATCTTTTTGAGAGCAATGGTTCTAACATTTTGGCGCCGTGGGTTGTTAACGTTGCTTGGTAGCGTCTGCGTAAGTATAATCAGTATGACTACAGCTATTCTCTTGAAGTATCTGTTTGATATTCTTTCCTCTGATTCCGAAATGCACACGCGGTCCCTTGGGAAGATTGCTGCTATTGTGATGGTAGTGGTTCTGGTTGAATCCTTACACTCTACTCTGGACCAGCATGTACAATTGTACGTCAGCAGGTTGCAAATATGCATGGAAGCTTCCATAGCTATCACATTGTTTCAACATGGATTGTGTTACCGTAGAAACTATTCTCTGACACTTAAATCGCGTGATAATATGGAGTCGTGCAATCGTGTGTTGCATTACAATGATGGCTTTGAAAACAAATGCTCAAGGAATTCACTGTCCTGTCCTGCTCAACGTCATCAAAACCGTGAACTGCCCCCAAGCATGTATACTCACATGGTTCTGGATGCTACTGCCATAACATTAGCTGTGGATTCTGTCATATCTCTGGTGAAATTTTTATGCAGTTTTATTTCTGGCGTGGCATTTGTAAAGGCGGTAATGGATTTCCCTATTCTGCTGCCTACGATTACCATAGTTATTGCCGTCGTTTCTATGATATTCATAGAGTTGATAAATGGATCTCTGCGAAATTATTCGCTGGAATCAGTTGATTCACGTATAGCCGTCAGCTCTGATGTATTGGGAAATTTGGAACTGTGCACTGCCATGGGAGTGGATGATGTATGTTATCGCTCCATAGAATATAGCCGTCAAGACGAACTGTCGGTGCTAAGGATTAGTTTATTCTTACGGTTCCTATCTCGGAGTGTTGAACGTTCTGTAGGGATAGTTTTGTTTTGGGTTTTCGTGTTTGTTTTCAACAGGGAAGTAACAAGAGTAGAACCTGGAGGCGCATTGAAATTTCAATTGAGTGAACTTATCTCACTGATTTTCATTATAACTAACATCGTGGTGTCATGTAAACATCTGCCAAGAGCTTTTCGCCAATTCATCGAGTCTGCCACTTCCTATGGTCGCGTAGAATCATTTTTACGCAACTGTTCACCAAATTTTTATCTGGACATAAGCTTGGACGAAAATGATACTGAACGGGTTGGTCAACAAACTGTACCTAGCGAAATGTCAGCTGATACATTGGTTTACTTCAAAGATGTATCTTTCAGTTATTATTCAACACGGAAACAATTGTTGGATGAAGCAAGCCCCAATACGATGCCTTTGCTGAAGTCACTGAACTTTATACTAAAACGCAAAGATATTTGCATAATAACTGGTAACCAAGGCAGCGGCAAAACTAGTTTTATTAAATCGATCCTTGGGGAAATGACCTTGGTTTCTGGTAGTATGGCAGTGGCACCCTTGTCCACTGGTATGCCCATTTTTTACAGCTCACAAGATATATGGCTACCAAGAGGGACTATTCGATCTGTTATCACCTTTGGCTACACCTTTGACGAAGAAGTTTATAATCAAGTGTTACGCAGTGTCGAACTTGAATCAGATATACAATCTTGGCCAGACGGAGATTCACGTGTCATTTCTGAGCAAGGTTACTCACTGAGTGGTGGGCAACGTGTTAGAGTGGGTCTGGCTAGGGCCCTTTATGCATATATGATATTCAGCAAAGCTAATGAACAACTGGAGAACCGTTGTTGCTTCCTTATGTGCCTAGATGAACCATTAGAAGGACTAGATATGGTCGTTTGCCAAACCATTATATACAGACTATTCAATAGAATAGATGGATTATTGGTACGTGATGATGTTGCTGTGGTCATGTCCATATCAAACATGTCGCTTGATATTGGTATGCTACGCGATTCGCCTAAATCCTTAGTAAAGATGGGCATTTATGTTATTGAAGACAATCAGCTGAGAGAGCTTGAGGCAATTGGTTATGAGCGCAATCCAGTAGAAAATAAAACGAATTCCATTTCAGATCTACCCAAAGAAACTAACGCCTATCATTCATTTAATAGAATGTCTCAAAGGTTAAGTTGTGGCACATTACTATCATTAAAAATGAATGACCCTGTGAGCCCAAACGATCTCGGCAACATGGATGACGCTCAATCGAATAGTCAGGAATGTGATAATACGACATTTTCCTACACGTGGAGCGCTTATAGAGTGTACTTAAATGCAGTGAGTCATTTGTTATTCACGGTTCTGATGATATTTCTTGGATTAAGCAATGTCATGGTTAACTTGAAACTTTTGGTGACTGCCAGATGGGTAGATGGTATGCGTCGTGTAAAATCATCTGAGAGTATAGCAGCCCTAATGTCACATCACCAAATACATTACTTCTGGATCACATTGTTGACTTTGTCGTCGCTTGTGTGCTTTGTTATATTGATTTTTTCGGTAGTCACCACAAGCTTGAAAGGTTCCAGGTGTATTCATACATTCGCAATTAAGTCTATTTTTCAAAGAACATTTGGGGAATTTGAATTCAAAGAACGTATAGGTTCTTTAATGACATTCCTCACAAGTGATATTCATATAATTGACGAGATGATTGCCAGCTACCTATATGAATCTACTTTCTCTCTCCTTGCGTTCTTGATTAAGTTAGCAAGCTTATTCTACATTGTACCTGTCGCTGTTCCAGTGCCATTGGTAACCTTCTTAGTATTGTACTTCTGTGTTCATCGCAAAGTTTTGCGTTCGGCAAAGATTTTGCAACGCTTGATGTTGGATGCAAATAGCAATGTCAATAGCGTATATAACGAGGTGATCTCAGGGTCTTCAATATATCGCAGCTTTTGCAAAGAAAGAATGTGGCTAAATGATGTACGGTTACGATCGGAAGAATACTACCGTACACTGTTTTTGAAGGCAGCTTATACGACATGGGTATCCTTAATAACAAGGCTCAGTGTATCGGTGATGATTGCCATTTTCATAGCGATACCTATATTGCGTTCTTATTTGGGCCATACTGAATTAAATGTAGCACACCTGGGAGTGGGAATGTCAATGTGTCTGGGCTTCGGTCATAGTTTACAGTGGTTGATCATCAATTATGCCCATTTAGAGAAGTACATGTGTTCTGTAAGACGATTTGAGGATTTCTTTTTGAAAGAAGGCGTATCATTGAAGCAGAAATTTGAAAGCATGGATGAATCTATCATATCAGGCTCCAGATCGCCTGACAGCTCAAATATCAGACAAATTGGCAATGAAATTGGAGCTGGCCATTCAAATGGTATTCAATATTCAGAAATTGATAAATCAGATCCTTCTGTTACACTCGAGATAAACGAAATACAAAATGTTATTTATGACGATGCTGAAGTAATGGAACAATTGCTTCATAGACGACGGATGGAATATCGTCTTTTCCAGTTTCGACGTTACACTTCAGTATATGGATGGTTCTTATATAAACCTAGAATAGATATGTTAGATGCTTCGCCTTATCTGTCACCGAACACCACTTTGGAATTGCGTGGTGTCGCCGTGGTTGCCGACTCATCGGATGATTCCATTAATAAAGTATATCGGTTAAAGCCCATAAGTTCTGGCGCGGTTAAAGGAGATGTTATCGGTATCATAGGCCGTACAGGTGCTGGCAAGAGCACATTGCTTAGTGTTATACAAAATGTAGTGCCCGGTAGATTAGGTTCCGTTATGTTAAATGGACACGATATAAACATGATTCCACGTCGTATATTGCGGCATTTGATTGGAGTATTGCCTCAATTGCCTTACATATTTAAAGGTTGGACTCTGAGACGTTTTGTCGATCCTCGTATGATGTACTGCGATGATGAAATCATGGATTCCATAGAACGTTGTGGATTGACAGACCTGGTCAACGTTTTTTCACGTTCGGAAATCTTAGATACCGTGCTAATATCTGACAACATTACTGCTCGTCGTAGACTCTTCCTGGCTGCACCGCTTGGGCCATTGACTTCTAATCCATGTGAACAGTGTACCTGTATTATTTTGAACCCAGAATCGTCAAACGATCGTCAGGTATTATTATCCTCATCACAGCAGCGCCAACTTATGTTTGCAAGGTTGGTGCTCTATCGTAATACATTCCGCATCCTTCTCATTGATGAACCTCCATGGACAAATAACGGTGCCCTAGATATAGAAGATATGCCATCGGCCATTGCATCTGAACAGTCAATAAACTCGCTAGTACGACGTTACTTCTCACATTGTATCACATTCATTGTGGCTCATGATCGTCATGCATTACAATGTTGTTCGAGACTGTGGTACGTACAAGATGGGCACGTTAGTGAAGATAAATCTGTTGAAGAACTCCTGAATGAACATTTCACTGATACCCCAAATATGTAGTACAACCTTTGAAATATATTATATAAGCGTACTCTGTTTAATTTGGTGTTGTGGACAGCGATAATAGTCCATCCATAATTGAACTATGTAAAAATCATAGGCCATCATCATAATAAAGATTTTGTTAGAATAACCCTAACATTCACCTATCCATTTTTGATGCTAAGACCACTACACGTTTCATTGTAATCAATGAAGAAGATAGGGTAGGATACATTTGTTGCAATATATTGGAACTATCATTGCGAAAGTTCTAACAGATTTAATATGAACAATAATATATCGATACCTCAGTGTTTGACCTTATCGATTGACTGTTATTACGTATAGTTTTATTTCATTGCCCAATTATAATGGCAAATATAATCGGTTTGACATACATAACTGACTGAGGATCTACCGTTGTTACTTCATCATTGTTTTTAAAACACATCAAGTATGAGGATGGGAATGACTCTGACGTGTAGGGGTATCCATTAATTATATAATAAACTGTCAACGGTTATTCATGGAGGAGGATGTATATCACGAAACTCTGTAATCTTTTAAATGAGTTATACTATAATCCAAAATAGAGAATGAGCAGTAGGATACTACAATAGTAGTGATACGATGCATCTACCACGAATGTGAACATAAATGTAACTCCACAGCCAACAAAATAAACATCAATGCAAACAAATTCTGTGATAGCACCCCCATCTCACTCAGTAAGTATTAATGTGCATTTACGACTCTAGGAATACGGAGCATATATAGCAGTCACCTGTGGCACCACAATAACCATGTCAAGCACTGACCAACATTTGGATGTTATTAATATTCACAGCATAATATTGTGGCTCCACAGTATACTATCAGGATTGTCTATAGACTGGAGCTGTGATGAACATAGCCACATCAATGGTCCTGGTGTATACCGATGTTATGGTGACATTGACGGGACCAAGGTTACAGTGATGTGAAACGTCTTGACAATGGACACTGTTTTGCTCAGACCTCAGTAGTGGCATCCGTTGTAACTCTGTAACAGTGTTAGATCACTCCAATGGCGCCATATAGGCTACATTAACAGTCATCAAATGTAAGGCTGTACGTCGGATGCTCAAGCGGTATAGGGTAACGTTTTGCTACATCGTCTACTATGGATTTAGGTTGCTGGTACGTTTGGAACAGAGTACCATAAGCAATACTGACTTTAACAGAAGTATTTCACCAGAGTAGCATATAACGCCAAAAGGCGCTTCATGGGACGGAATTGACATGAATGACCAACCGCTAAAATTATAATGTTCTTATGGTTGTGATTTCCATTGATTAACCGGCTATTACGTCACTAACCGTTTGGGAAACTGTGGAAGGATCTAGTTGTATGTGACTATAGTATGGAGGGTTAGAGACCATTGGACTTTGCATCGTCCAAGCTGGCATCACACTGCTGAAGTAGTGATTAATCAGCGCATTGTCGAATATAGACGACGATTGAATGATCCGTGATAACATGCAATGCATGAATCGTCCAATTCCCCAGGTGCATACCACCATATATTCATTATCAATTATTACACCATTTACCAACTGGATCCCTTAGGAAGATATTTGACTCACCTACAATTTTGTTAAGTATGGAAGTAGCAAGGCGTAGCAACGGCTTCCGTAAGGTTGCCAAGTGGATTGTCGGCGCAGTTGTTGTGGCAGGTGCTGCCAGTGGCAATGTCCTATGCAATGAGGTTTCGGAACCACAACAGGCTGAACTTGGTGAAGTGAACACTGAGGTTAATGTGAATGAAGAAATTAACACCGAGGTTAAAGATTCAAAGAGCGCTGATGTAAATGTTGCTCACGCCGACATTAAATCCAAAGACCATGGAAATGAATCCGGTAAAAATGTAGCTGCTATTGCTCAAGATGTGAAGATATCAAGAGAACCGGAGGCTGTAGGTTTTGTCAGCTCTCTTGGCAAAGAGTACACTAACAGAGAAATAGACAACCTTATAGACCGAACTGGTTTGACAGGTAAAAAAGGAGTAATCCGGCATATGTTAGGCGTCAGGAGGGCTGAATTATTACGTGAAATGAGGAAGTTCAACAGAATATTAGAATCTCTTCCAGAAGACATTGCTGTGAAAGCAGGCGCTTATGCAACCTATGATAAACTACCAGCTGATTTAGCTGAAAAAGTGAAATGGAGCCATCTGAATACTACTACCTTTGGCCTTTTGGAAAAGGTCCCTCAAAACCTAGCAGATGAAATGATGAAATGTGATATTTACGAAGGATTCCCAGGTACTTTGATCGATAAAATCAATGCATTTTTACATCCTGTCGATCCCTCTACTGTGATTAATGATAAAGAAAAAGATGGGAAGAGTGTTGATGGTACACCGGCCACACCGGGAAGTACTGAAGTTACAGAAGAAGCCGAAGAGAGAGAGGATGCCATAAAGGAGAGTGATGATAGTGTAAACGAGGGTAAGGAGTCCAAAGAAGAGGAATAATTGGTTGACAAAACTACGGAGTTAATACATAATACCTGAAAACAATGGAGATATTGAAAGTTACCAAGTAAACTTTAATCTAAACCATGGTACAAATTTTGGTAATTAATTGAAGAGGTCATGCCGTTTACTAATGGTAACAGTATTGAATGATAGTGTGGATTCCACAGCGCTAGAGACACGGCTCTCAACGAAGGAATAAAACAAGTGGTTCATTCCGATGTACATAATGTTGAGCGTATAATTTCTTATTGCATTGATCATGCATTTATACACATGTCTAGCGTTACACATTCCTTATAATATGTTGCAATATATACGATAAAACCGAGTTCATTTGCCAAATGTTATAAGAAAATGTATAACACGTAGACGCCTAACCCTCGAAATGCCGTTTAAATATAGTATGCCAAGGGTACATTGGCTTTTGTGTAGTCGAAGGTGGTAACAGTCATGCCAGGGACAACTATGGGACGTGAGTAAACAAACCTACAATAATGTGCAAAACACCATCCCAAGGCACCAATAGTGACTGATTTGGCCATATATGTGACCAATGTGTATCACATAATAAATAGGCTGCCGGCACCGAAAGGAGTTCCCGGGCGGTCCCCCACCCCAGTACTATCCCGGCCTAGCGCCGCTTGACTTCGGAGTTCGGATGGGATCCGGTATTTTCGACGCAGTATGGCCGGCAACGATGATGAGCTCGGATACATCTACATATAGCACGTGGCAGCATTCAATATCCAGGCCATACAATGAATATCACTAACTGTTATACCCATTTGTGGATGTTAGTCAACATAGCCTACTTTGCGCTGCTTGTACTAGACTCGTAATCAACAGCATATAGATCAGAACCTTATATGATATGGCGGCATAAAATGTCTTTCTTCATCCCTCTGTTGTATCATTGCTTGGCGATCATGGTGATGCCTAGTAGACACTGTCATGTGTTGCCCATTGGCAATATGGAATACGACCGGGTAGAAATCTATGGTTGCCACTGGCCTATTCCAATATCTGGTACGTTACCCAAGTTGTCACCCTGTAAACCCTATGCGTTTGTCTGAGATACTCTTTTCAACTGTGCCACTATCATATAGTACTTTGTATTCAACATGGTGGTAGTCTTATGGTCAATCGGTCTTACAGTGACATACCCAATACCGTCCCAAACACCTACAGGTGGAAATCCACCATGTAAAAACGGAATGACATTCAAGCTGTGCATTGGCAGATACTATAGATGTTTTTCCATACCTAACTGAATATGTTACTAAGTCTGCCAGGACGCATATACTTATATGGAAACTATTAAGAGTGTCAATATATCTGGGTTCCAATGTCCTGATGTATACTATTCTGCCTGGAGTAATATTCCAATGAATAATCTGGCAAGTCTAATAACACAGAGTAATATACACTATGGGATGTCTCATGGCACTTGGTATGAAGTTGTTTATATTATTGTAAATATATTTTGTAGCAGTGACACAATGTGCCGTGAATGCTATCAGCCAACGATATCTAGTACATCAAGTTATCAATCAGCTGTTACAGCGATAATTCGAAATCGAGTTAGTGCCTACCGTAGAATAAGCAAACCCCCAGGTACAGTCTAGAATGCCTCAATTACAATATATTTAAATGGCAGTTAGGTCCATAGTAAACATGGGCCCAATATGGACTTGCTTGCTACTTATATGTCCTAGGCTATCATATGCTCTGGAAGTGGATCTCATGCAACCTACTATCCCCTACCCAGTAGAGAGTTTCGAAGGGAGTTTCTATGGTGGAGGTCGATTCAGACTGATACATTCAAGTACACCTAGTATAACCCTAGTCAAATATGGTAACCTCACAATCTTCAACAATATGTCTGGCATGAACAACTCATTGGACGTATACGTCCAGGAATACAGGCGCGGCATTGGCCTGATTGTGTCCATCATCGATGTGGATAGGACTACTAATGAATCTAGGCATATAAGGCATTTCGAGATTGTGGAAGACCAGTTAACATTGATTAACCGCATGAGGAAGCTTGATTTTGTAAATGGGCCCATATCACTGATGATTGACTTGTGGAGTATTAAGTTGAACCCCCTTGTAATCAAGACGACCAAGGGAACCAATATACGATACCGTCTGGCTAGGCATTACAATGCAAAATTCAGGGACAGCATAAGCCGTATAAGAGGATCTTATGATGTTTTCCTGATATCCCCTATAATGAATATAGACTGGTTGTACCAAACCCCTGGAAGTTCCCAATCATTAATCAGCTCACACAGTATTAGAGTACATGTGGACGTAGTATTGCAACAATTTACATTGTGGATCAAACATAAGGGTTACGTAGGTAACTACACGTTGAGCCTTCCTCTAGTAGTGAACGGTATGTTCAAGGCACAGCACATACTGGACCCTTCATACCGCAATGTCCGCCCTATTCCAACGGGTGGCGCCAGTAGTACAGGTCAACTTGAGATTGACGTTTCCAGGTTTGAGAATAGTTCGCCCGAGGTCATTGTTGTAGCCAACCTTAGGAGGGGTTGCTGGCTGTACAGGCAATACTGCATTGTGCCGTTTCCGTACCCCGAACAAGTCGTAAGAGTTATCAACTCACAAGTCCAGACTGTTATTTATGAATCTAGTGGCGTGCTTGTAACGCACGTGGAGGTGTTTGACCACGTTGTTCACGGCTGGGAATACGTGGTGGTGAACACGATGAAGGTATATGACACTGATATCAATGACGAGTTTCACACAGAGACCGTGCGAGAGGTTTTCAAGCGTATGAGCAGCCAAGGTCCCAATGCATATTTTGACTTGAGCATGATATGTCGGTGCCCGTACGTGAAGATGCTCTATAGCATTAGCATATGGGAACAGAGTTGTGTCAACGTAGATGTACATGACCTCGTGGAAAGTGACTGCAAAGCCGTAGAGTGCTCGTGACTTCAAGGTATCATCTGTTTGTGTACATATGGTAGCCTCAGTGTATCCATTTGACATAGTGCTAACCACTAACTGTAGGCTACATCTCTCATTGTGCTATTGTTACACAATGTGGTAATCCCCATCTCACTCATTAAGTATTAATATGCATTTACGACTCTACGAATACGGCACGTATATAGCAGTAACCTGTGGCACCACAATAACCATGTCAAGCACAGACCAACATTTGGATGTGATCAATATTCACAGCATAATCTTGTGGCTCCACAGTATACTATCAGGATTGTCTATAGACTGGAGCTGTGATGAACATAGCCACATCAATGGTCCTGGTGTATACCGATGTTATGGTGACATTGACGGGACCAAGGTTACAGTGATGTGAAACGTCTTGACAATGGACACTGTTTTGCTCAGACATCAGTAGTGGCATCCGTTGTAACTCCGTAACAGTGATAGGACACTTCAATGGCGCCATAAAAGCTACGTAAACAGAGTCATCAAATGTAAGGCTGTACGTCAGAAGTTCAAGCGGTATAGTGCAATGTTTTGCGATATCGTCTACTATGGATTTAGGTTGCTGCTACGTTTGCCGTGGCATATAATTAACAGAGCTTACGTATTAACAAAAACAATTCACCAGAGCAGCGTATAACGTCAAAAAGCTCTTCATGGGACGAAATAGAGATGAATGACCAACCGTTAAAATTAGAATGTTCTTATGACTGTGGTTTCCATTGATTAAATGGCTATTACGCCACTAACTGTTTTCTAAACTGTGGAAGGATGTAATGCTAAGTGAATATAGCATGGAGGGTTGTAGACCATCGGGATTGACAGCGTCCAAGCTGGCATACTACTGCTGAAGTAGTGATTAAACGGCGCATTGTCGAATATAGACGACGATTGAATGATCCGTGATAACATGCAATGCATGAATCGTCCAATTCCCCAGGTGCATACCACCATATATTCATTATCAATTATTACACCATTTACCAAGTGGATCCCGCAGGAAGATATTTGAATCATCTGCAATTTTGTTAAGTATGGAACTAGCAAGGCGTAACAACGGCTTCCGCAAGGTTGCCAAGTGGATTGCTGGTGCCCTTGTTGTGGCAGGTGCTGCCAGCGGAAATGTCCTATGTGATGAGGTTTCGGAACCACAGGAGGCTGAAGTGAAGTCTGAGATTAATGTGAATGGAGAGGATAAGGCGATGAGTAATATTGAGAACGATGATTTTGAAGCAATTATAGGCAGACTTCCACACGACCCTGCTGCAGTGGCCATTGTGAACTCAAGGGGCAAGTCCTTTACAAACCAAGACATTTACGGATTGATCGATCACGATATACGCCTAGGTTTATTGTCCATAACGTTGACTGAAGAAGAGATACCAAGCGTCCGGGAAGGTATAGTAGAGTTAAGAAGACAGAAATTATTGGACGCCATATCCTTTTTCGATCAGCTACTATCAGAACTACCTGCTGAACTCGCCCAAGAAGCATCAAAGTACAGCTACCTTAGTGAACTACCTGAAGACCTAGCTAGTGCTCTTGACAAGTATGTCAAGGCTCTAAACGATAGAATCGAAAAAGAGCAAGACAAAATACGGGAGGCAGAAATGAAAAAAATGGTAGCTAAATGGCGAAAACAAAGAGGAAGAGTAGACGAAGAAGATGAAGAGGAGGACGAAGATGATCAACCCATAAAGAGCAAGATCAGTGCAAAGAAAACAAGAAGATCACAGCAAGAGGAGGAAGAAGAGGACGAAGATGATCAACCCATAAAGAGCAAGATCAGTGCAAAGGACCAGAATCCATCAGAAAACAACCATTTGAAAGGAAAAGCGCCAGAAAACGAAGATAAAAAGCCAAAATCCAAGCCATGGTACAAATTTTGGTAATTAATTGGAGAGGTCATGCCTCTTAGTAATGGTAACAGTATTGAATGATAGTGTGGATTCCACAGCGCTAGAGACACGGCTCTCAAAGAAGGAATAAAACAATTGGTTCACGCCAATATACTTAAACGTTGAGCGTATAATTTCTTATTGCATTGATCATGCATTTATACACATGTCTAGCGTTACACATTCCTTATAATATGTTGCAATATATACGATAAAACCGAGTTCATTTGCCAAATGTTATAAGAAAATGTATAACACGTAGACGCCTAACCCTCGAAATGCCGTTTAAATATAGTATGCCAAGGGTACATTGGCTTCTGTATAGGCCAAGGTGGTAACCGTTATGCCAGGGACAACTATGGGAAGTGGATGCACAAACCTACAATAATGTGCAAAACACCATCCCAAGGCACCAATAGTGACTGATTTGGCCATATATGTGACCAATGTGTATCACATAATAAATAGGCTGCCGGCACCGAAAGGAGTTCCCGGGCGGTCCCCCACCCCAGTACTATCCCGGCCTAGCGCCGCTTGACTTCGGAGTTCGGATGGGATCCGGTATTTTCGACGCAGTATGGCCGGCAACGATGATGAGCTCGGATACATCTACATATAGCACGTGGCAGCATTCAATATCCAGGCCATACAATGAATATCACTAACTGTTATACCCATTTGTGGATGTTAGTCAACATAGCCTACTTTGCGCTGCTTGTACTAGACTCGTAATCAACAGCATATAGATCAGAACCTTATATGATATGGCGGCATAAAATGTCTTTCTTCATCCCTCTGTTGTATCATTGCTTGGCGATCATGGTGATGCCTAGTAGACACTGTCATGTGTTGCCCATTGGCAATATGGAATACGACCGGGTAGAAATCTATGGTTGCCACTGGCCTATTCCAATATCTGGTACGTTACCCAAGTTGTCACCCTGTAAACCCTATGCGTTTGTCTGAGATACTCTTTTCAACTGTGCCACTATCATATAGTACTTTGTATTCAACATGGTGGTAGTCTTATGGTCAATCGGTCTTACAGTGACATACCCAATACCGTCCCAAACACCTACAGGTGGAAATCCACCATGTAAAAACGGAATGACATTCAAGCTGTGCATTGGCAGATACTATAGATGTTTTTCCATACCTAACTGAATATGTTACTAAGTCTGCCAGGACGCATATACTTATATGGAAACTATTAAGAGTGTCAATATATCTGGGTTCCAATGTCCTGATGTATACTATTCTGCCTGGAGTAATATTCCAATGAATAATCTGGCAAGTCTAATAACACAGAGTAATATACACTATGGGATGTCTCATGGCACTTGGTATGAAGTTGTTTATATTATTGTAAATATATTTTGTAGCAGTGACACAATGTGCCGTGAATGCTATCAGCCAACGATATCTAGTACATCAAGTTATCAATCAGCTGTTACAGCGATAATTCGAAATCGAGTTAGTGCCTACCGTAGAATAAGCAAACCCCCAGGTACAGTCTAGAATGCCTCAATTACAATATATTTAAATGGCAGTTAGGTCCATAGTAAACATGGGCCCAATATGGACTTGCTTGCTACTTATATGTCCTAGGCTATCATATGCTCTGGAAGTGGATCTCATGCAACCTACTATCCCCTACCCAGTAGAGAGTTTCGAAGGGAGTTTCTATGGTGGAGGTCGATTCAGACTGATACATTCAAGTACACCTAGTATAACCCTAGTCAAATATGGTAACCTCACAATCTTCAACAATATGTCTGGCATGAACAACTCATTGGACGTATACGTCCAGGAATACAGGCGCGGCATTGGCCTGATTGTGTCCATCATCGATGTGGATAGGACTACTAATGAATCTAGGCATATAAGGCATTTCGAGATTGTGGAAGACCAGTTAACATTGATTAACCGCATGAGGAAGCTTGATTTTGTAAATGGGCCCATATCACTGATGATTGACTTGTGGAGTATTAAGTTGAACCCCCTTGTAATCAAGACGACCAAGGGAACCAATATACGATACCGTCTGGCTAGGCATTACAATGCAAAATTCAGGGACAGCATAAGCCGTATAAGAGGATCTTATGATGTTTTCCTGATATCCCCTATAATGAATATAGACTGGTTGTACCAAACCCCTGGAAGTTCCCAATCATTAATCAGCTCACACAGTATTAGAGTACATGTGGACGTAGTATTGCAACAATTTACATTGTGGATCAAACATAAGGGTTACGTAGGTAACTACACGTTGAGCCTTCCTCTAGTAGTGAACGGTATGTTCAAGGCACAGCACATACTGGACCCTTCATACCGCAATGTCCGCCCTATTCCAACGGGTGGCGCCAGTAGTACAGGTCAACTTGAGATTGACGTTTCCAGGTTTGAGAATAGTTCGCCCGAGGTCATTGTTGTAGCCAACCTTAGGAGGGGTTGCTGGCTGTACAGGCAATACTGCATTGTGCCGTTTCCGTACCCCGAACAAGTCGTAAGAGTTATCAACTCACAAGTCCAGACTGTCGTTTATGAATCTAGTGGCGTGCTTGTAACGCACGTGGAGGTGTTTGACCACGTTGTTCACGGCTGGGAATACGTGGTGGTGAACACGATGAAGGTATATGACACTGATATCAATGACGAGTTTCACACAGAGACCGTGCGAGAGGTTTTTAAGCGTATGAGCAGCCAAGGTCCCAATGCATATTTTGACTTGAGCATGATATGTCGGTGCCCGTACGTGAAGATGCTCTATAGCATTAGCATATGGGAACAGAGTTGTGTCAACGTAGATGTACATGACCTCGTGGAAAGTGACTGCAAAGCCGTAGAGTGCTCGTGACTTCAAGGTATCATCTGTTTGTGTACATATGGTAGCCTCAGTGTATCCATTTGACATAGTGCTAACCACTAACTGTAGGCTACATCTCTCATTGTGCTATTGTTACACAATGTGGTAATCCCCATCTCACTCATTAAGTATTAATATGCATTTACGACTCTACGAATACGGCACGTATATAGCAGTAACCTGTGGCACCACAATAACCATGTCAAGCACAGACCAACATTTGGATGTGATCAATATTCACAGCATAATCTTGTGGCTCCACAGTATACTATCAGGATTGTCTATAGACTGGGAGCGTGAAGACTATGGTCACATTAGCAGAGGTTCTAGTGTATAGCGATGATATGGTGACATTGACGGGACCAAGGTTACAGTGATGTGAACCGTCTAGACAATGGACACTGTTTTGCTCAGACATCAGTAGTGGCATCCGTTGTAACTCCGTAACAGTGATAGGACACTTCAATGGCGCCATAAAAGCTACGTAAACAGAGTCATCAAATGTAAGGCTGTACGTCAGAAGTTCAAGCGGTATAGTGCAATGTTTTGCGATATCGTCTACTATGGATTTAGGTTGCTGCTACGTTTGCCGTGGCATATAATTAACAGAGCTTACGTATTAACAAAAACAATTCACCAGAGCAGCGTATAACGTCAAAAAGCTCTTCATGGGACGAAATAGAGATGAATGACCAACCGTTAAAATTAGAATGTTCTTATGACTGTGGTTTCCATTGATTAAATGGCTATTACGCCACTAACTGTTTTCTAAACTGTGGAAGGATGTAATGCTAAGTGAATATAGCATGGAGGGTTGTAGACCATCGGGATTGACAGCGTCCAAGCTGGCATACTACTGCTGAAGTAGTGATTAAACGGCGCATTGTCGAATATAGACGACGATTGAATGATCCGTGATAACATGCAATGCATGAATCGTCCAATTCCCCAGGTGCATACCACCATATATTCATTATCAATTATTACACCATTTACCAAGTGGATCCCGCAGGAAGATATTTGAATCATCTGCAATTTTGTTAAGTATGGAACTAGCAAGGCGTAACAACGGCTTCCGCAAGGTTGCCAAGTGGATTGCTGGTGCCCTTGTTGTGGCAGGTGCTGCCAGCGGAAATGTCCTATGTGATGAGGTTTCGGAACCACAGGAGGCTGAAGTGAAGTCTGAGATTAATGTGAATGGAGAGGATAAGGCGATGAGTAATATTGAGAACGATGATTTTGAAGCAATTATAGGCAGACTTCCACACGACCCTGCTGCAGTGGCCATTGTGAACTCAAGGGGCAAGTCCTTTACAAACCAAGACATTTACGGATTGATCGATCACGATATACGCCTAGGTTTATTGTCCATAACGTTGACTGAAGAAGAGATACCAAGCGTCCGGGAAGGTATAGTAGAGTTAAGAAGACAGAAATTATTGGACGCCATATCCTTTTTCGATCAGCTACTATCAGAACTACCTGCTGAACTCGCCCAAGAAGCATCAAAGTACAGCTACCTTAGTGAACTACCTGAAGACCTAGCTAGTGCTCTTGACAAGTATGTCAAGGCTCTAAACGATAGAATCGAAAAAGAGCAAGACAAAATACGGGAGGCAGAAATGAAAAAAATGGTAGCTAAATGGCGAAAACAAAGAGGAAGAGTAGACGAAGATGATGAATACGACGAAGAAGATGAAGAGGAGGACGAAGATGATCAACCCATAAAGAGCAAGATCAGTGCAAAGAAAACAAGAAGATCACAGCAAGAGGAGGAAGAAGAGGACGAAGATGATCAACCCATAAAGAGCAAGATCAGTGCAAAGGACCAGAATCCATCAGAAAACAACCATTTGAAAGGAAAAGCGCCAGAAAACGAAGATAAAAAGCCAAAATCCAAGCCATGGTACAAATTTTGGTAATTAATTGAAGAGGTCATGCCGTTTACTAATGGTAACAGTATTGAATGATAGTGTGGATTCCACAGCGCTAGAGACACGGCTCTCAAATAAGGAATAAAACAATTGGTTCACGCCAATATACTTAAACGTTGAGCGTATAATTTCTTATTGCATTGATCATGCATTTATACACATGTCTAGCGTTACACATTCCTTATAATATGTTGCAATATATACGATAAAACCGAGTTCATTTGCCAAATGTTATAAGAAAATGTATAACACGTAGACGCCTAACCCTCGAAATGCCGTTTAAATATAGTATGCCAAGGGTACATTGGCTTCTGTATAGGCCAAGGTGGTAACCGTTATGCCAGGGACAACTATGGGAAGTGGATGCACAAACCTACAATAATGTGCAAAACACCATCCCAAGGCACCAATAGTGACTGATTTGGCCATATATGTGACCAATGTGTATCACATAATAAATAGGCTGCCGGCACCGAAAGGAGTTCCCGGGCGGTCCCCCACCCCAGTACTATCCCGGCCTAGCGCCGCTTGACTTCGGAGTTCGGATGGGATCCGGTATTTTCGACGCAGTATGGCCGGCAACGATGATGAGCTCGGATACATCTACATATAGCACGTGGCAGCATTCAATATCCAGGCCATACAATGAATATCACTAACTGTTATACCCATTTGTGGATGTTAGTCAACATAGCCTACTTTGCGCTGCTTGTACTAGACTCGTAATCAACAGCATATAGATCAGAACCTTATATGATATGGCGGCATAAAATGTCTTTCTTCATCCCTCTGTTGTATCATTGCTTGGCGATCATGGTGATGCCTAGTAGACACTGTCATGTGTTGCCCATTGGCAATATGGAATACGACCGGGTAGAAATCTATGGTTGCCACTGGCCTATTCCAATATCTGGTACGTTACCCAAGTTGTCACCCTGTAAACCCTATGCGTTTGTCTGAGATACTCTTTTCAACTGTGCCACTATCATATAGTACTTTGTATTCAACATGGTGGTAGTCTTATGGTCAATCGGTCTTACAGTGACATACCCAATACCGTCCCAAACACCTACAGGTGGAAATCCACCATGTAAAAACGGAATGACATTCAAGCTGTGCATTGGCAGATACTATAGATGTTTTTCCATACCTAACTGAATATGTTACTAAGTCTGCCAGGACGCATATACTTATATGGAAACTATTAAGAGTGTCAATATATCTGGGTTCCAATGTCCTGATGTATACTATTCTGCCTGGAGTAATATTCCAATGAATAATCTGGCAAGTCTAATAACACAGAGTAATATACACTATGGGATGTCTCATGGCACTTGGTATGAAGTTGTTTATATTATTGTAAATATATTTTGTAGCAGTGACACAATGTGCCGTGAATGCTATCAGCCAACGATATCTAGTACATCAAGTTATCAATCAGCTGTTACAGCGATAATTCGAAATCGAGTTAGTGCCTACCGTAGAATAAGCAAACCCCCAGGTACAGTCTAGAATGCCTCAATTACAATATATTTAAATGGCAGTTAGGTCCATAGTAAACATGGGCCCAATATGGACTTGCTTGCTACTTATATGTCCTAGGCTATCATATGCTCTGGAAGTGGATCTCATGCAACCTACTATCCCCTACCCAGTAGAGAGTTTCGAAGGGAGTTTCTATGGTGGAGGTCGATTCAGACTGATACATTCAAGTACACCTAGTATAACCCTAGTCAAATATGGTAACCTCACAATCTTCAACAATATGTCTGGCATGAACAACTCATTGGACGTATACGTCCAGGAATACAGGCGCGGCATTGGCCTGATTGTGTCCATCATCGATGTGGATAGGACTACTAATGAATCTAGGCATATAAGGCATTTCGAGATTGTGGAAGACCAGTTAACATTGATTAACCGCATGAGGAAGCTTGATTTTGTAAATGGGCCCATATCACTGATGATTGACTTGTGGAGTATTAAGTTGAACCCCCTTGTAATCAAGACGACCAAGGGAACCAATATACGATACCGTCTGGCTAGGCATTACAATGCAAAATTCAGGGACAGCATAAGCCGTATAAGAGGATCTTATGATCTTTTCCTGATATCCCCTATTCTGAATGTAGACTGGTTGTACCAAACCCCTGGAGGTTCCCAATCATTAATCAGTTCACACAGTATTAGAGTACATGTGGACGTAGTATTGCAACAATTTACATTGTGGATCAAACATAAGGGTTACGTAGGTAACTACACGTTGAGCCTTCCTCTAGTAGTGAACGGTATGTTCAAGGCACAGCACATACTGGACCCTTCATACCGCAATGTCCGCCCTATTCCAACGGGTGGCGCCAGTAGTACAGGTCAACTTGAGATTGACGTTTCCAGGTTTGAGAATAGTTCGCCCGAGGTCATTGTTGTAGCCAACCTTAGGAGGGGTTGCTGGCTGTACAGGCAATACTGCATTGTGCCGTTTCCGTACCCCGAACAAGTCGTAAGAGTTATCAACTCACAAGTCCAGACTGTCGTTTATGAATCTAGTGGCGTGCTTGTAACGCACGTGGAGGTGTTTGACCACGTTGTTCACGGCTGGGAATACGTGGTGGTGAACACGATGAAGGTATATGACACTGATATCAATGACGAGTTTCACACAGAGACCGTGCGAGAGGTTTTCAAGCGTATGAGCAGCCAAGGTCCCAATGCATATTTTGACTTGAGCATGATATGTCGGTGCCCGTACGTGAAGATGCTCTATAGCATTAGCATATGGGAACAGAGTTGTGTCAACGTAGATGTACATGACCTCGTGGAAAGTGACTGCAAAGCCGTAGAGTGCTCGTGACTTCAAGGTATCATCTGTTTGTGTACATATGGTAGCCTCAGTGTATCCATTTGACATAGTGCTAACCACTAACTGTAGGCTACATCTCTCATTGTGCTATTGTTACACAATGTGGTAATCCCCATCTCACTCATTAAGTATTAATATGCATTTACGACTCTACGAATACGGCACGTATATAGCAGTAACCTGTGGCACCACAATAACCATGTCAAGCACAGACCAACATTTGGATGTGATCAATATTCACAGCATAATCTTGTGGCTCCACAGTATACTATCAGGATTGTCTATAGACTGGGAGCGTGAAGACTATGGTCACATTAGCAGAGGTTCTAGTGTATAGCGATGATATGGTGACATTGACGGGACCAAGGTTACAGTGATGTGAACCGTCTAGACAATGGACACTGTTTTGCTCAGACATCAGTAGTGGCATCCGTTGTAACTCCGTAACAGTGATAGGACACTTCAATGGCGCCATAAAAGCTACGTAAACAGAGTCATCAAATGTAAGGCTGTACGTCAGAAGTTCAAGCGGTATAGTGCAATGTTTTGCGATATCGTCTACTATGGATTTAGGTTGCTGCTACGTTTGCCGTGGCATATAATTAACAGAGCTTACGTATTAACAAAAACAATTCACCAGAGCAGCGTATAACGTCAAAAAGCTCTTCATGGGACGAAATAGAGATGAATGACCAACCGTTAAAATTAGAATGTTCTTATGACTGTGGTTTCCATTGATTAAATGGCTATTACGCCACTAACTGTTTTCTAAACTGTGGAAGGATGTAATGCTAAGTGAATATAGCATGGAGGGTTGTAGACCATCGGGATTGACAGCGTCCAAGCTGGCATACTACTGCTGAAGTAGTGATTAAACGGCGCATTGTCGAATATAGACGACGATTGAATGATCCGTGATAACATGCAATGCATGAATCGTCCAATTCCCCAGGTGCATACCACCATATATTCATTATCAATTATTACACCATTTACCAAGTGGATCCCGCAGGAAGATATTTGAATCATCTGCAATTTTGTTAAGTATGGAACTAGCAAGGCGTAACAACGGCTTCCGCAAGGTTGCCAAGTGGATTGCTGGTGCCCTTGTTGTGGCAGGTGCTGCCAGCGGAAATGTTGATGCTGAATCTCACCTTCATGGTGGTAAAAGCATTCCATCCAATGCACCTGAAGCTGTAGTGTTTGTCAGCTCTCTTGGCAAAGAGTACACTAACAAAGAAATAGACAATCTTGTGGATAGATCTGGTTTGAAAGGTAGCAAAGGAGTAATCCGGCACATGTTAGGCGTCAGGAGGGCTGAATTATTACGTGAAATGAGGAAGTTCAACAGAATATTAGAATCTCTTCCAGAAGACATTGCTGTGAAAGCAGGCGCTTATGCAACCTATGATAAACTACCAGCTGATTTAGCTGAAAAAGTGAAATGGAGCCATCTGAATACTACTACCTTTGGCCTTTTGGAAAAGGTCCCTCAAAACCTAGCAAATGAAATGTTGGCATGTGATATTTACGAAGGATTCCCAGCTGATTTGATCGATAAAATCAATGAATTTTTACATCCGTTCGATCCCTCTACTGTGATTAATGATAAAGAAGAAGATGGGAAGAGTGTTGATGGTACACCGGCCACACCGGGAAGTACTGAAGTTACAGAAGAAGCCGAAGAGAGAGAGGATGCCATAAAGGAGAGTGATGATAGTGTAAACGAGGGTAAGGAGTCCAAAGAAGAGGAATAATTGGTTGGCAAAACTATGGAGTTAATAACTAATACAGGAAAATAATGGAGATATTGCAAGATACTAAACAAACTTTAATCCAAGCCATGGTACAAATTTTGGTAATTAATTGGAGAGGTCATGCCTCTTAGTAATGGTAACAGTATTGAATGATAGTGTGGATTCCACAGCGCTAGAGACACGGCTCTCAACGAAGGAATAAAACAAGTGGTTCATTCCGATGTACATAATGTTGAGCGTATAATTTCTTATTGCATTGATCATGCATTTATACACATGTCTAGCGTTGCAAATTCCTTATATTGCAATATATACGATAAAACCGAGTTCATTTGCCAAATGTTATAAGAAAATGTATAACACGTAGACGCCTAACCCTCGAAATGCCGTTTAAATATAGTATGCCAAGGGTACATTGGCTTTTGTGTAGTCGAAGGTGGTAACAGTCATGCCAGGGACAACTATGGGAAGTGGATGCACAAACCTACAATAATGTGCAAAACACCATCCCAAGGCACCAATAGTGACTGATTTGGCCATATATGTGACCAATGTGTATCACATAATAAATAGGCTGCCGGCACCGAAAGGAGTTCCCGGGCGGTCCCCCACCCCAGTACTATCCCGGCCTAGCGCCGCTTGACTTCGGAGTTCGGATGGGATCCGGTATTTTCGACGCAGTATGGCCGGCAACGATGATGAGCTCGGATACATCTACATATAGCACGTGGCAGCATTCAATATCCAGGCCATACAATGAATATCACTAACTGTTATACCCATTTGTGGATGTTAGTCAACATAGCCTACTTTGCGCTGCTTGTACTAGACTCGTAATCAACAGCATATAGATCAGAACCTTATATGATATGGCGGCATAAAATGTCTTTCTTCATCCCTCTGTTGTATCATTGCTTGGCGATCATGGTGATGCCTAGTAGACACTGTCATGTGTTGCCCATTGGCAATATGGAATACGACCGGGTAGAAATCTATGGTTGCCACTGGCCTATTCCAATATCTGGTACGTTACCCAAGTTGTCACTCTGGAAACCCTATGCGTTTGTCTGAGATACTCTTTTCAACTGTGCCACTATCATATAGCACTCAGTATTTAACATGGTGGTAGTCTTATGGTCAATCGGTCTTACAGTGACATACCCAATACCGTCCCAAACACCTACAGGTGGAAATCCACCATGTAACAACTAAATGTTATTGATGCTGCGCATCGACAAATGCTATAAATGCTTTTCAATACCTAACTGAATATGTTACTAAGTCTGCCAGGACTCATACTTATGTATAAACTATTACGAGCATCAATATATCTGGGTCCCAATGTCCTTATGTATACTATTCCGACTGGAGTAATATGCCGATGAATACTCTGGCAATTCAAATGCCATTCAGTAATATATACATTGGGATGTCTCATGGCACTTGGTATGAAATAGTTTATATTATTGTAAATATATTTTGTAGCAGTGACACAATGTGCCGTGAATGCTATCAGCCAACGATATCTAGTACATCAAGTTATCAATCAGCTGTTACAGCGATAATTCGAAATCGAGTTAGTGCCTACCTTAGAATATGCAAACCCCCAGGTACAGTGTAGACTACCTAAATTACAATATATTTAAATGGCAGATAGGTCCATAGTAAACATGGGCCCAATATGGACTTCCTTGCTACTGATATGTTCCAGGCTATCATATGCTCTGGAAGTGGATCTCATGCAGCCTACTATCCCCTACCCAGTCGAGAGTTTCGAAGGGAGCTTCTATGGTGGAGGTCGATTCAGACTGATACATTCAAGTACACCTAGTATAACCCTGGTCAAATATGGTAACCTCACAATCTTCAACAATATGTCTGGCATGAACAAGGCATTGGATGTATACGTCCAAGAATACAGGCGAGGCATTGGCCTGATTGTGTCCATCATCGATGTGGATAGGACTACTAATGGATCTAGGCATATAAGGCATTTCGAGATTGCGGACGACCAGTTAAGATTGATTAATCGTGCGACGAAGCTTGATTTTTTAAATGGGCCCATATCACTGATGATTGACTTGTGGAGTGCTAAGTTGAACCCCCTTGTAATCAAGTCTACCAAGGGAACAAATATACGATACCGCCTGGCCAAACATTACAATGCAAAATTCAGGGACAGCATAAGCCGTATAAGAGGATCTTATGATGTTTTCCTGATATCCCCTATAATGAATATAGACTGGTTGTACCAAACCCCTGGAAGTTCCCAATCATTAATCAGCTCACACAGTATTAGAGTACATGTGGACGTCGTATTGCAACACTTTACATTGTGGATCAAACATAAGGGTTACGTAGGTAACTACACGTTGAGTCTGCCTCCAGTAGTGAACGGTATGTTCAAGGCACAGCACATACTGGACCCTTCATACCGCAATGTCCGCCCTATTCCAACGGGTGGCGCCAGTAGTACAGGTCAACTTGAGATTGATCTATCCAGGTTTGATAATAGTTCACCAGAGGTCATCGTTGTAGCCAACCTTAGGAGGGGTTGCTGGCTGTACAGGCAATACTGCATTGTGCCGTTTCCGTACCCCGAACAAGTTGTCAGAGTTACCAACTCAAAAGTCCAGACTGTTATTTATGAATCTGGTGACGTGCTTGTAACGCACGTGGAGGTGTTTGACCACGTTGTTCATGGGTGGGAATACGTGGTGGTGAACACGATGAAGGTATATGACACTGATATCACGGACGAGTTTCACACAGAGACCGTGCGAGAGGTTTTTAAGCGTATGAGCAGCCAAGGTCCCAATGCATATTTTGACTTGAGCATGATATGTCGGTGCCCGTACGTGAAGATGCTCTATAACATTAGCGTATGGGAACAGAGTTGTGTCAACGTAGATATACATGACCTCGTGGAAAGTGACTGTAAAGCCGTAGACTGTTCGTGACTTCAAGGTATCATCTGTTTGTGTACATATGGTAGCCTCAGTGTATCCATTTGATATAGTGCTAACCACTAACTGCAGGCTACATCTCTCATTGTGCTATTGTTACACAATGTGGTAATCCCCATCTCACACAGTAAGTATTAATGTGCATTTACGACTCTAGGAATACGGAGCATATATAGCAGTCACCTGTGGCACCACAATAACCATGTCAAGCACTGACCAACATTTGGATGTGATCAATATTCACAGCATAATCTTGTGGCTCCACAGTATACTATCAGGATTGTCTATAGACTGGGAGCGTGAAGACTATGGTCACATTAGCAGAGGTTCTAGTGTATAGCGATGATATGGTGACATTGACGGGACCAAGGTTACAGTGATGTGAACCGTCTAGACAATGGACACTGTTTTGCTCAGACCTCAGTAGTGGCATCCGTTGTAACTCTGTAACAGTGTTAGATCACTCCAATGGCGCCATATAGGCTACATTAACAGTCATCAAATGTAAGGCTGTACGTCGGATGCTCAAGCGGTATAGGGTAACGTTTTGCTACATCGTCTACTATGGATTTAGGTTGCTGGTACGTTTGGAACAGAGTACCATAAGCAATACTGACTTTAACAGAAGTATTTCACCAGAGTAGCATATAACGCCAAAAGGCGCTTCATGGGACGGAATTGACATGAATGACCAACCGCTAAAATTATAATGTTCTTATGGTTGTGATTTCCATTGATTAACCGGCTATTACGTCACTAACCGTTTGGGAAACTGTGGAAGGATCTAGTTGTATGTGACTATAGTATGGAGGGTTAGAGACCATTGGACTTTGCATCGTCCAAGCTGGCATCACACTGCTGAAGTAGTGATTAATCAGCGCATTGTCGAATATAGACGACGATTGAATGATCCGTGATAACATGCAATGCATGAATCGTCCAATTCCCCAGGTGCATACCACCATATATTCATTATCAATTATTACACCATTTACCAAGTGGATCCCGCAGGAAGATATTTGAATCATCTGCAATTTTGTTAAGTATGGAACTAGCAAGGCGTAACAACGGCTTCCGCAAGGTTGCCAAGTGGATTGTTGGCGCAGTTGTTGTGGCAGGTGCTGCCAGTGGCAATGTCATATGTGATGAGGTTTCGGAACCACAGGAGGCTGAAGTGAAGTCTGAGATTAATGTGAATGGAGAGGATAAGGCGATGAGTAATATTGAAGAGGACGATTTTGATGCAGTTATAGGCAGGCTTCCACACGACCCATCTGCTGTGGCCATTCTGAACTCAAGGGGCAAGTCGTTTACAAACCAAGACATTTACGGATTGATAGATCACGATATACGCCTAGGTGTATTGCCCATAAAGTTGTCTGAAGAAGAGATACCTAGAGTTCGGGAACGTATAGTAGAGTTAAGAAGAAAGAAGTTGTTGGACGCCATATCCTATTTCGATCAGTTACTATCAGAACTACCTGATGAACTCGCCCAAGAAGCATCGAAATACAGTTACCTTAGTGAATTACCTGAAGACCTAGCCAATGCTCTTGAGGACTATGTAAAGGCTCTTAACGATAGAATCGAAGCAGAGCAAGACAAAATAAGGGAAGCAGAAATGAAAGAAATGTTCGAAAAAATGAAGGAAGAAGGAGCGCAAAATATGGGAGGAGCAGGAACAACGAATGTATCTATGCCACCAAGTGGAAAAGGAGAGCACAATAATGAAGTGACGGAAGCCAATAAAACCGATGGTTCAATGGATCAGAATCCATCAGAAAACAACCATTTGAAAGGGAAAGCACCAGAAAACGAAGATAAAAAACCGAAATCCAAGCCATGGTACAAATTTTGGTAATTAATTGAAGAGGTCATGCCGTTTACTAATGGTAACAGTATTGAATGATAGTGTGGATTCCACAGCGCTAGAGACAGAGCTCTCAAAGAAGGAATAAAACAATTGGTTCACGCCAATATACTTAAACGTTGAGCGTATAATTTCTTATTGCATTGATCATGCATTTATACACATGTCTAGCGTTACACATTCCTTATAATATGTTGCAATATATACGATAAAACCGAGTTCATTTGCCAAATGTTATAAGAAAATGTATAACACGTAGACGCCTAACCCTCGAAATGCCGTTTAAATATAGTATGCCAAGGGTACATTGGCTTTTGTGTAGTCGAAGGTGGTAACAGTCATGCCAGGGACAACTATGGGACGTGAGTAAACAAACCTACAATAATGTGCAAAACACCATCCCAAGGCACCAATGGTGACTATTTTGGCCATATGTGTGGCCAATGTGTATCACATAATAAATAGGCTGCCGGCACCGAAAGGAGTTCCCGGGCGGTCCCCCACCCCAGTACTATCCCGGCCTAGCGCCGCTTGACTTCGGAGTTCGGATGGGATCCGGTATTTTCGACGCAGTATGGCCGGCAACAGGCTTGTGCAAAATTGGTTTTTCATTACTCATGGTTATACACATTTTATGTTTGATTTTAATTGTTGGATATTCCCCTAATGATGAATAAGAAATCTACATATTGTAACACTTCCAAATTTATCTCTATATTTATGAATACTTTAATTGATACATGACGGCATGATAGTTACAAATCCGATCATTGACGTGGCTTAAGAATCCAAGTCGCACATCGCATGGCAGAAAATTCACTTTTTTGTGTTCAATGTCAAAATGGCTACCCCTTTTAATTTTAATCAAGTTGGTACAGCTTCGTTCGGAACGGGTGGTTCACTATTTACTGCTCCTACAGGGGCACAGTCGAGCGTGAGTAACGCTCCTACCTTCGGAAACCTCGCTGCGTCGTCGAATACTTTTGGCTCACACTCATCCGTTGCAACCAGCAGTATAGGGCCATCTTCATCAGTCGGTGCTGTAGCTAATGGCGGAAGCATGGGATTTAATCAACCTGGACAGCCGGTTTCAGTTACACCGCAGAATTTCCATTCACGTTGTACCGTCAGGCTCCTAACACAGTATGTACCTCAATGGAGTGGACATTTTGACGTAGCCGAGGTCATTTTGACAGCGCACGAGAATAGAATTTTAAAGATGCGTGAGATGGTTGACCGTTTGTTAGCATTGGATAAGCTATGTTGGCAATCGCATGACAATATCAAGAATTTGCTAAACGGAATAAGTTTGCTACAATCAAAGTTACATAAGGGAGTGACTGATCGATGTAAACGCCAAGATACGCAGAACATGATATCAACGAAAGCTCGTCGGTTGTGTGACACTCTTCAATCTAATGATACCCATCATGGAACCAAGTTCTTAGCATCATTTCGTGTACCAAATCATTTACATGTGCAATTATCTAAGGAACTGCTGGACACCATACGTTCTGGGAGGCAAGAAATCCGTTTGCTGCAATTGGAAGTGATGTCACTGAAAGACATCGAGCTTTCGAAATATGTGCTTACCGTGAAGGGTGTACAGGATGCACATGACAAGACACTACACAAAATCGCAGATCGTCTTTCTAAAATTGTGTCTTCTATGGATGAACATTTCCGTGATCGCAAAGACCTTTGGCATTGTGTAGCAGATGAAACTAGCGATTTGAAAAGGTCATTCCTTATTTCAATAGGCTTACCTGTTCGCCCTGCTGCATCACAGAGCTCTACAAATGGTTTACCATATGTTGAAAGTCATAAGGAAATAAAAAAGCAAATAGACTGTTTGAGAAAGTTCAATGCCGCATTCAGCACCACTGGAAAAATCAACATGGATGCATCATATTACAACATACGAGAGATGCTGCAAAAACCAACGCCCAATGCTGCAGCTTCTCAGGTAGTCGGCGCTTTTGGAACGACTGGCATGGTTGGCACGAATACAACTGTGCCTGGTACGTCATTATTTGGCACAAACTATGGCACCAATGCAGGTAGTGTTTATGGCACTTCTACTGGTGCAGGGTCGCAACAAACAGGAATTGGTTTCACTGGTGGCACAGTTAACATCTTTGGTAGCAATAACACTACTACTTCTGGAAATAACTTATTTGGAAATATTCCTACCACTAATACGGGTACATCGAATATATTCGGTACCACAAATACGGGCACTACAGGCGGCCTATTCGGCAATGCCAACACGAACACTACGCTTGCTTCCACAGGTACTGGTGGTTTATTCGGATCTAACACCGTAGCCACACCTGGGATTACAACTAAAAGCCTTTTCGGCACTACCAATGCAAATACAGCAGCTACTAGTGGCATTTTCGGCAATACCAACGCCGGAACAACATCGGGCTCCAGCAACCTTTTTGGAAACACTGGCACGGCAACAACTTCTACCACTGGACTTTTCGGTAACACCGGTACCAACACAACAAGTTCTACTGCCGGCTTATTTGGTGGAGGAACCACTAATACCACTGGTAATACTGGAATATTTGGTAGTAGTAATACTGGTGCTCCCACATTTGGCGCAAACACTACTGGTACATCGGGTTCGAATATATTTGGTTCTACCACCAACAGCACAGGGGCAACAAATCTATTTGGCAATACTGGAGCTTCAAGTGGCGTGTTCGGAAGTGGCACATCTAATACCACCAATCCATTCGGTACCACCACCATAGGGTCTTCAAGCAATTCTGGGATATTTGGATCTTCAACATCTCCTACGGGTGGACAACAAACAGGAACAGCCGGCGGCTTATTTGGGCAACCACAATCTACAAGCACAACTGGTGGATTATTTGGGAACCCATCTAATAATGCGACCTTTGGAGGAACAACATTCGGTCAGCAGACCAACACGTCTAAGAGCACTGCCATAGTTCCGTACAACCCCAACCCACTTATACGTTGACTTGGGCCAAATAGCCCCTTTTACAAATAAACACGCATACAATATGATTGCAATCACAGTTAGCCATATGTTGTTGTAATTTAGGCTACGAGCACACATGCTCCGCCAGCCTCTTTGATCTTCTTCTCAGCCAGCTTGCTGAAGTATCTAGCCTTGACGATAAGTGGCTTTTTGGGCATGGTTCCGTTACCCAAAACCTTAAAGTAACCCTTCTGAACAACATCCAAAACAGGGGCTTTGCCAACTTCCTTGGCAGCTGCCTCGATGTCGGCTTGCGGTACCATGGACCATAGGTGGTCAACATTTACGGTTCTGCAAAAGTAACGATTCTTGATCTTGTGGAAATAACGCATACCAACCTATACACGATGATATTATGGAAGGGTGTGACATACTTTTCCGAAGTAACCAGGGTGGAATTTATCAAAAAGTATACGATGATGAGAGAAACCACCAGCCTTACCACGACCACCGGGGTGTTTACGATGTTTCCCAACCCTACCATGTCCATGTGATACATGGCCTCTAAGTTTACGACAATTCTTAAATCTGGTCGTCATTTTGATTGACTTTATGCACGGCTGGACCCAATCTGCAATATGATGAACTTTTTAAAAACAATGTTAGACCCTAACAATGATATAATATATTAGAAGTCGTATAGAAAAGCGAATTCGAGGTTTACACCATGTAAGATGAATGGCGCGTCGGGTAAATTCGGCTTCTCACGCCAACATCCAGCAAAACGATGATAAAAGATATTCTATAATACTTACCTTATTTAATGGATAAAACGGGGAACCAATTGCTAGTGGTTTCGATTCATTTGTGACGTCCCCATGACAGCAGTCTCAGCCACCCGATATGTTGCTGTCCATTCCGAATCCTTCTCTAAGAATTCTTTTCGCATTATACGTGTTTTACAGAAAGATATAAAAGTAACTGTATACTTTGTATGCGTCATTTTTAATAATAACACATCGTTTGAAACACATGTTTTATATCAATGTGTTTACGTGCGATATTCCAATTAATTCATCGCTATTTATTTAAAGGTAAAACACTTAATCATACAAATTGTATGAGTTGGCTTATTTACTTCTGGAAATACTGTATCCTTATAGCGATACCGGATATGTTTTAATGTGTTTTACTTATGATGGTCTTTTTGTTCGGTTTAATTGCAAAATTTTGCAGTTTAGTTATGCCACAAAAGCCATACATTTGTTGTAGTCCCAAATTTGGATAATGAAAGGCTTTGTTTATAAAATGTGTAATGTATGTGTAATCACATTCTCTCTTAAATAAGATCAAAATATCGTTATTTCTGTTGAACAGAACATCGATGAAACAGAAGCTATTTTGTTCAGTTGGTGACATGAGTTTTTTATTTCGCCATGATACATGACTCATCATTAAAATGGTTACATTCATCTCGCTTGATTTGTACATCTTTCCAGATTATCTATTTCATTAACAACTTTATGTCATTTAATAATATATATATATATATATATATATATTAAAGATTATATTACGAACAGATTGTAAAATGTTTCTGTTACCACACACCTTATGTGATTCCGTAGTATGAACTACTTAACGTTTTTACCTTCTGCAGGTTTTCATTTTTGGGTTTTCATTACATAAAATCTTGGTGGGAGTCTACTAATATTTTAAATATTAGGACCGATGGATTCGTGACTATTTAATAACGATGGAGCTGGCGTCAAAACAGCTCGAGGTTCTCATGATTCATGAAATTGTAAAGTATTATTTTGCACGTGAGATGCGTTTAAATAATTACATGCCTGATCGTACTTTGGAATTACAATCGCAAGAGTCTGAAGCCCATTCATCTGTAAAACAGGCGCTTGATCTTCATGGCTATTATTTGGGAGCAAAAATTGCTAATAGGTATGCATATGATTAGCTGAATAACAGACTTTTATAGATTGACGATAGGTAAAGGACGTATCTGGGATCCTAACAACTGTGTCATTTTTGTTTGCAAGGATGTCTGGACTTATATTTTCGGTGAAAATGCTGGACGTTTACAATCAAACAGTCAGGGCATTTATATAATTCTATGTGACCATATACCATGGCTTGGTCCATTAGGGATGCGGCCACCGATTACCACGGATGTTAACATCCTCCGCAGTTTCGAAGACAATTACAAGTTGTTCTATTTGTTTCTTTTATGCGGTATTATACGTGGATCGTTGGCTTCACTTGGCTTAGCTGCAACAGTAACTCCATCTATCGGTGACGGATGTTAGTTTTTTTACTATACCTTTTAAAACGTGCAGACAAATTCAAAATCAGTCTAAGGGACTAGCAATGTTTGCAGCAATGATATGCGTTCAGCGTGCGATTTACCAATCCTGATAACAATGCCCACGTGTGGTAATCAACTAACCATTCGCGTATAATCAACTGGATTGGTTTATAACCCAATGCTGCTAGGTGTCTATTTTTCAGCCGTGTCATTCCCAGAGGCTCTCTCGTCACTGGGCACAATGCAGCCTCTGCTAAGGCATCCAAGGCAAGATTTCTGTGACATTCACTTAGTCGCTTTGATATAAACTTACCCATTTATTAAAGCGTTTACACGATATAATCCTACTGCTGCAGAGCTTTCGTAAGGGATTCCCAATTCCTTTAGGCATTCATACAGGTCGCATATTCGCTGTATTGTAGAATAGATTTTATGGAAGCCCGTACAAACCTCTGTAGATGCCGGAACAGCGAAGTTGCCTTGGTAAAGATTGATGAGTACCTGTGACGTCCTTGGTAGTTCGTCTATAAAACTCGGATACTATATTATTTTATTTGTTTTCATAATTGATTTACCTCATGGCGAATGCAGTACATGATCCTGTTGAGCTGGTTGATAGTAGCTTCACTTGGATTATCCTATTCGGGTGTATTGCATTGATTTTCCAACCTACTTCCGAGAGTTTCGTAATATTTGCGAGGATAGATTGATATAAATTACGGTCGAAGTGGCCCAATACCGCACAAGCATCTAGCATGGCGATGCAATGCGGTAGTGTAAACGCATCCTACATATGCTTTATATTATCCATGTAGACAACATACAAGTGTACTCATAGCTTGCTTCACCAGCAAATCTACAACATGTGCATTGTATATACCAACTTTGGCGAAACTTTGCATCAGCATTGTTATATTTTGTGGATTTTGATGCTCCACTCGATCCTGCGGTACCATAATTCTGTTAATGCGGTGTCCTACTTTTATGAACTCAAAGAAGCTCTCGTAAACTTTTGGTATTCTGTATCCTAGTTGGCCCATTGCAAAAGCAATCTGAGCCACTTCATGGTCTTGGAACATGAATATGCCTCTGAAAGTTCCTTACAGCATAGACTTAACACTTACTTGTGTACCTGATCCAACAATTCGCTAAAGTTGTTTCGTGGTCGGAACTTCAATTTAGCATAAGAATACAGGACACACGTTATTGTTGCTGTATCTAACTTTCGTTTTTTGGAAATTAAAGTTGAGAATGCTTTTAATGTACCTTTTTCAGGCAACTTTAACAATGCAAGTGATCTGCAGTGTAATGCAATTGTTTTGGCATCCAGTTCGGCCGCCCTTTTCCTTATATTGTTACACGCATAATATATGATGTTCCAAGGGGCGTGACCTATGTACGCCAAATTAGATACGAGGCACGCTAATCCCCCTGGAGAAAACTTTGGTAATTTGTTACCTCCTTCAGGAGCTAGACCTAATATTATAGCCCTGAAGATTGCTGCATAGCCCCGGCTTTCTTCAGTTTCCAACTTCGGGGTTATACATCGCATTTTACGCATATAAAACAACACCATACATACATCACGTTCGTTGAGTTGTCCTACATCCTGTACGAGCCACCTCAGTAGACTTGTACTTGAGTGCACGGGTTTATTAAATACCCGCGCATAGCAGCATAGTATAAGAGACACCTCACTAGACGAAATGCCTGTGATATTTGCATGTGGTCCGTAGGCATGGCGAGCTGTTGCTGAGCATAATCTCTTCCACTGTGCCCTTCCAACTCTTCCTAATCTCCAATATGCAATAGCAGTGGCTAGCAGTTGCATTGGGGACAACTGTTTGGCCACAACATCTACTTCTGCCACCAGTTGTTGCCAATCGTCAATTTTCCGAAAGAAAGGCAAATCTTTTGAACTATCTGTTTTAGTTCGCCTCGTTGGAAGCGTAACATCATTAGGTGTTGGAGAAGGTAGAAGACCGGCGCGATATCTTGCATATTCTTGCAGGTGATACACTTTGAGCGAATTCTTTGTTCCTGGGTTATATAGCACTGGCACAAGGCGCTGTTTCATCCTAAGTGTCTTAGAAGTGAGCATTTGTGTGATTCCGAATAGTAATAAACTTCATGGTTCTTTATTGTGTAATATATTTATAAAGGTAATCGGCATATTTGCGACGGCTCACTACGGTCGAATGTGTATAGATGTGTATGCACCGATCACCTAATCGATGAAATTGTGACCTAATTATCACACAATTTGTGGAATTACCTATATAATATAGCCACTTTTAGATAATAGAAAATATGGGATTAGTGGTACCGCTTTACTATTTTCTGATGCGTAAAACCATGTTGATGCAGAATATACATCTGTAGAATCTTCTTACACATGAATATAATTAAAAATTATATTTACTTCCAATGTCTTCTATGAACACTTAGACCCTCAATTGATAGATATAGATGATGATCATATGTTGTGTTATGTCGGTTGGTATCATCACAAGGATTCCATTGGGCCAAAGCAGAGTAGGTGCGAATTGTAATATCCATTTATATATGTGATATTACTGTGGACAAGTGGTGGAGCGTTTCTTCTATTATTCATCGCATATTCTTTACTGCGACTTGCCATACTCATAATACCATGAAGCCACGTCGACAGGGTATGTTCTGTTTTCTATTAGTTTTACGCTATATGCCTAATTAATAACTCATCAGATGGTAATGTCAACGGTCGCGGCATAAGGCGCGGTAGCGAGGCGGCTATTATTAAGCCGGAGAACTTTTACTTCCGTGAGCTCGATGATGACTCTTCATCTTTTGGCTTGCGATGCATAGACTTTATTTCTGGTATGCTTACTTTTCATATTAATCAGCTTTCACACAGCATCTACACCTTCTAAGCGCCCGAACATTTTTATTTCCGCTGATGTTCTAAACCGTTTGGATATGTTTTCTATGGTTGCATCTCCTGTATTCCATATACCGCCGAATTCTTTAGATTGCAAAGCGGAAGAAGCAACTGTACAGGATGTGTCGTCTTCAGTGGCTGAGCCGGAAGAAAAGTCGTGTGATGTGGATAAGCCACCTCTGGTTCCCGTTGATCCTCCTGCATCACCAAGTAAAGTCAAGGATTGCAGTAAGGATGTTTCTACTCCTAGTAATGATTCTTCTAGAAGAATTCGTTTACGTACTCCCACATCTGTTTCACCTGCTTCTTCTTCATTTAGTAAGAAATCAACTCCTATTCGTATGTCTCTTTCGTTTCATCTCAAGGGCCTTTTTGAAAGCGCAATTACCTCATCAACACTTTCTTATATTAGCGGTGATGACTTGAACTTAGACGATCATTCTTTAGATGGTCATTATAATGAAGTCATTTCTAATACTGTGGATGGAAATGAGGATGATGTTTGTGACCGTATTATTGGAAAAGAACGAAATAAGGTCACAGATTCAGGGCCAAAGCTTGAAATTAAGCCATCAGAATCCGATGCATGTGCCCCTGATGTTGTAACATCACCCGTGGTAACTGATTCACCCAAAAGACCCGTTGGCAATCAATCCGAATGCCATAAAAATGAATCAGTAATAGAAGAAACACTCGATACGGGGCTGAAAAATGAAGATGCAAGTGGGAATATTGGATTATGTTCTGAAAAAGTCGTTGATAATCCAGATATAGTTGACCATATGGAGAAGCCGGGATCTCTCCTTCCGCCGTTGTCCACTCGTATTGGGATGGAGGTTTCGGTGTTTATGAACAAAGACTCTGCACCACCGTCGTTAAAATTAAACGAAGATGCGGTTAAACCTTCCAGTATCCCTGTTAAGTTTGAACATAAAACTACCAACCCTGCTCCACAAATTCTATCTAAAACTCAACTGATGGCCGTTCAATCGATGTATCGTAAGAAAAGGCCACTATCGAACATTGCGAGCATTTTACCTTTGGGAACAGACAGTATCTACAAGAAAACCTTAGATATTTCCAAGGCTCCACTAAACATGAAACCCACAGCGGTAAAGGGTACCAAGGACACTACACCTAAGAGGAAAACGGTAACATCTCTTGATACTTCCAAGGATGCTGATGGACAATGCAAGGAAGCATCGGTTTCTACTGTGAAAGAGGTTGACAAATTAGCCACAAAACGTGCGGACTCCTCGGGTATACGCAACTTCAACAAGGAACCTATTCCTCGTTTAAGTGAAAGACGTAGTTCTTTCAACGCTGATAGAGGTATAAAACCCATTAATACCGTTATATACATGCTCCAAAACGGCTGTAATGATGAATCTGAAGGCAAACGTCGGCATTCTACGGGTAATATGTCTACTTCTCGATCAAGTAGTTCGCAATCTCGTGATACTTCCGTGGTCTCTTATCGAGACAGGATTAATCAAGACTATGATCTATCTAATGGTCCACAACCATCTGGCGAGCCTTTGTTGCCACATGCTCTTACTAACGGGCATCTGTCAGACAGCCGTAATGATCGTGGACCTGCTCGACAGAGCTGTAAGGCTGGCACTGGTTTCATAGAGGAATTTATGCGTTCGGACAGCAGCAATTATAAGGATCGCCAATGCAATCGTACGGGTCGTTTCGAGTGGCGTTCTAATGGCAATTGGAGATCTTCAAGTGTTAGTGGTTACCAACGTAGCATGGACCACCTGTATATGCCTTGGCGCAATGAATATGTGTTTGGTCTATCTTCACGAGGTCATAACAGTGACAATTACCGTCCATACCGCGACACGCTTCGTCCCATTATGGAATGCCATTACCAGGGCTTATACAAACCGGAGATGTATCGGCGTGACGATGGTCAATACGGTCATCGTCAATGTGGAGGACGCTAAGCCGTGTTATGGAAATCGGTCACACAAATTCTATTCGTTATAGATATACATGTCTATAGTGTAATATATATAGGTGTACGTTTCTTGCGTGGTTCTGTAATACTTGTCCATTTTGCTGTGTCTGGACTTTGGGGAACGTGACGTTTTGCTTTTACACACTTCAGTTGGGACGCTTTGTAGTTACACTAACATAAGATTTCTATCATTTGGGTTGCATTATTGTTTATCATTTTAGTGGCGCACCGCCTCTGGCTCAGGTGTGTAGTGCATGATCATCAGCATTCCGACCCAATTGCGCTATAGAAGCTGCTAAACAGCATTATTTTACGATTCCGTGGCAAAAACATGTTTAACAACGGTTCTAATGCTGCCGATGGGGACCCGTGGCAGCAGCTCTCTGGAAGAGCGTCGCGCTTGCGCGTGCCTAGGCAGGGACCTTTAACGAGAGATGGACCTTTAGGGCGCTACCGACCTGCTCCAGAGGTCATTGAGCATATGCTGGATGACTTGGAAGACCGTATGCGCAATTACTTCGTTTTGTACAACAGAGAGCGTGAGATGCGCAAGGAGGTAGAGGGTACTGCATATCGTTTAGAAAAGGAGCTTTTATCCGAGCGCAATAAGGTTGCTGAGTCTCAATCTGTGATCAACCAATTGGAAACTAAAATCAAGGCATTGATCGGTCAGCCGCTTAAGATTCGTGAAACTATAGAGAAGATAGAGGTGCTTTACAACCAGATGGATACATTGGTACAGGCTTTTGTAGGCATTGGTAGTTGTGCCACTTTACAAAGCCAAAATCGCACGGTGTTTTTACGTTTATTTTTGGAGTATTTGTACCCATGTCGTGATTTGGATGTGCGTTTAAATACCTTGTACACTGCCATGTACGCTTCTCTTTCATCTACTGGTGCAATAACAGAGCAGATACCGCTACCACTACCAGAACCCGTAGCTCCAGTGCAACCTCCGACCAGTGTTCCGTCATTGCCATTGCGAGGTCTCAATATCATGGTACACCAGTTAATGCTAAAGATGGAGGGATCGATTCAGGAACCTGGATGGTACTCTTGCGTATTCCGTTATGACCACGAGGGGGAGGGATCAATGGACACAAACCCTTCGCGTGTACTGAAAGTCACGGCGCGGCCTCTTGATAGTGCTTCTGGAATCATCGAGTTCAACGATTGCGTGGAGGTGCATCAGTTACCGCCTCGGGTTCCCAACGTGATACCAAAACTCATATGGGATGTTTACGCTGGTAAGGACTTGGTTGGAAGTGCTAGCGTTTCCATTGTTGATCCCAAGACGCTGAATCATCGGGACCCTTGGAACATTGTTGACGCTCAAGGTAAACACCGTGGTGATTTGATTGTTACTGTGAGGGCTATCCCAGAAGGTTCTAAGTTACCTGCTGTTGGATTCGCACGTAGAAACGATGAGTTACAGACTAGCAGTGCGACTCCCAAGGACAGCGATAAGGATTCGAAATTCGTGCCTACAGTACCTGACGCTAAGGCTACGCCTACAGCTTCTGGGACTTCGGCAACGTCACAGGCCACGGAGCGTGCAACAAAAACACCCGTGGTTGGAAAAGGTCCGCCAAGGTTTATTCCTCCGCCTGCGTCCACACCACCCAAGGGAACGCCTGATGAGCCATTCCAGCCAAAACAAAAGGCTGCATTCCGCAAACCGTTATTCCTCAAGTCCAAGGCTATGGCCAAACCTGTGCCTCCAGGCTCGGATGAGAAGGCAGGGGCATCTACTAGTGACCCTCCATCTGCTGATCCCAAGCCTAATGAAGCGCAAGCTAAACCCAGCCCGCCAGCCAAGGCTCCTGCTACTAGTTCTCCAGTTCCAAGTGGCCAGCCTAAGGCTCAATCCCCTACTGTAGAGGCCAAAAAGGCATCTATCATACCACCTAAGCTTACGTTGCCTAAAGAAGCATCCCCAAAGATGCCCCTAAAGGCTCCCGTTATAACAAAATCTGAAGCTGTTCCTGCTGCGAAGATTCCTCCCAAGGCAGTGCCAAAGGTTGCTTCTGCGGAACCTAAAGCTACGCTGAAATCGCCTACACCTGCCGAGCCTTCTGTTACAAAGTCACTCCCCGTTGTTACTAAAGCTCCTTCGAAGGCTGGTATTGCACCCAAAACAACATCGCCAGTTCCAACCGCCAAGGAAGGAATAGTGGCGAAGGGTGTTGATACACCTGCTTCCACAGGATCTGGAGTAACACCCAAAGTAGCTCCCAAGGTTGCAGGTTCAGCAGGCGCGAAGGCACCAGGGATATTACCGAAGTCATCACCGCCTGAAGCAGGCGAAATTACGCCCAAGAGTCAAATGATTGTACCAAAAACAAAGGTTTTGGGTTTAGCGCCCAAAGTTGCTATGCCTCCCGTCGCTGCCAAGACACCCCCATCTTCAACAGGTTCTGCTACTCCTACTGCCACCGAGGAGAAGAAACCACTATTACCTATTGTCGTGAAGCCAAAGCTGCTGTTGAAGAAGCCGCTAATGCCTAAGAAGGCTTGATGCGTGTAGCTTCTTCAGGGTGTGTAGTACACACCTTTTTGGCTCGGGCCCTTTTTATTTTGATGATACCCATTAAATGGCTGATTTGGATGATCTGCAGGTACCAGTATCTGCGACATCTGGTCCGAAGGCAAAGATTCTGGTGTTTATAATCGTAGGTCGCGATGACCGTCCTCTGTTGATTCAAGACTTGTCTACTCCGGGTTGGCGCCCAGATCCACCGCATCTTGCTCCATTCGTTGCACATCAAGCTCTAGATGTCATAGATGATATGATATGGTCAAATCCATCTATGTATCTCAAAGAGGTTGATGTTTTCGACTGTCTTGCCGTCTGGGCTTTTGTAAGTACTAGTAACATACGCTTCTTGCTAGTTACTCGAGCATCTGCATGGAAGAAGGTTGAATCATCACCTGATGATAACCTCCCTATGCCGGAACCGCCGCCCTGCGATTCAATTCGCGCATTTTTCAAAGAAGTTCATGAGCTTTATTGCAAGCACCTGTACAACCCGCTGTACAAGCCTAACGATGGTATCTACAGCACCGAATTTAACATTCGGGTCAAACGTATCGCAATGAAACATCTATACTGAATAATGTTATATTAGTGCTATCAGTCGTTGCTATAGAATTCATTGGTGATAGCTTCTGAAATAATGGAGAATGGCACGTCTTTTAGTGTACTGTCACTCGGTGACTCCTCCTCCTTTTGCGATATGACCTCCATGAGATTTTTCTGTGGGTTGAATACACCACCTTCCTGGTTCCGTTCAGTTACCTCTATCAGTTGCTTACAAGCATCAATTAGCGAGTCTTTAGAGTTCGGATAATTTTGGTATTGAAATCTGCATGACAGAGGCAATTGATCGACACTTTGCACGCGATGCTGAAATACCGGGTGGGAAGTGTCGTATAGAGCCTCAAGTATGCTTTCGTTACTTCGTTCAAATCTGAAATCGTCTCTATGGCGTGAATCCAAGACTGTTTCCTTGTCCCTGAGGATAAAAAATGCTTGCTGAAACGCCGAGCACGCACATCTCATGTTGAATGCGTGCCTACCAATATCTATGGAGGGGTCTAGAGGACTTTCGCAGGCCAACATGGCTGATTGAGTTGATGTCTTGAAAAGGGTCCTTGGATATACATGACCAAAACCCCTTACCGTGGTCACGAATTGGTCATAATCCCTAATAAACCCCCAGTAGTAAAAGAAGTCAATGAACATATTGGCAAGTGTATTGTGAGAGTCAACGTTTTTACGGCAAGTGGCATCGTGAAGTTGTAGAAAACTGAGAACCATACAGTAAAGAAGGTATGATCCTATGCCCCCAATGTATGTATCATTTAGATTCCTTAGCTGAAGGAACAGTTTGATCAGCAATACAAGAGGCTGTAGGTACTTATATTGCTTGCACTGTACAACGTTAAAATGCCTGATGAATCTCCCACCTTAGCCTTCACAAAATTAGTTGTATTGATGGCTTCAGCTTGCCAAATGGATATATCTAGTTTGACGCCTGAGTTATATAGCCTGTGTGTTCCTGGTCCTACCTGTGTTTCTATTTATAGCTTTAATTACAGGCACCCCGGTGTTGAAAACACACTCAAAGGAATGCAACAGACCGAGTCTGCTCAATGCATATGCTAAAAGACGTAGCATGGCTATATCATCGCCTTCAGATTTAATACATACATCAATGTCACCTCCTGGCAACGAGAGTCCAGTTACATCTGCATTTTATAACATATTTGATAACGGCTACCTACAAGAACCGAATACGTGCATTTGTGCCTTCGGAAATAAAGCTGTAACCACCATTTCCAGCTGAAGCAGTACCTGGATTGTCTATATGGCTTTAACGTGTTGACCTACAGTTTCCTTGGCAGCACGTTCCTCTTCACTTGGAGCGAGCCATTCTAACATTTTAATAAGCTCTACATCTAGCATGACTTTAAATGGAACCCTTGCTTGTTTAGCGGCCTTGTAAAACTGGCCTAATCCCAATATGTCACGCAGGCACTTTTCTTTGTTCTCTGAAGCATCTAAGATAAACTAAATAGTAGCAAACCTATATGCGATGTTACTGGGCCGTCATGTTTATGGATAGTCCTTTTGACCTTTATAAATTCCTCAGTCTTTCCGATTGTCGATCTGCTTGTTTTTTTGTTTTTCGCCGGGTCCTTTATTGCTTCCTGGATGCAATGTTCAGAATAGATAAGTCGACCCACTCTCATGGCATTATTGCGCTCTATAATCTTAAGCCGCATTTCATCTTCTACCATAGAGTACACCTCAGGGCCGCAATATGCCGATAAGCGTTCCAGGTCTTCGGCACTAAGCCTCGGCACGATACCTTCTTCATCCATCGCCGCATGATCGGAACTGCCGAATGGCGCGTCAGAAGTATCCATATTATGAAATATTAGAAAATTGACATGATGTGTTTATATATTACTATCAGTGGCATCGGTTAGTGGGTGGAATCCTGTAGTGTATGGCGAAGCGATGGCCAAAGCATAAGGCATCACGACGTTTTCTATGATTTCCATTCCGAAATCCACCATCAATAACATTTATTGTTCGTTACACCTTCGCAACGATTGCGCTTCTGCGAACAAATGCGTGCTGTGTCCTGTTAAGGTTGAACTCTCCGCCATCAGCTGCAGAGTCTGAGAAAAGCACAACATCGCCACGTTTAAAGTTATCAACTGGCAGCAGTTTGCCATCCTTTGTGTATGACCCTGGTCCCACAGCGACAATAGTGGCGCGGAATATGGTACCTCCGAGTTCATTACTTCGTGCAAGTACCAGGCCACTTTGCGTCTTCTTTGGGCTGTCGATTACCTTTACCAGCAGGCTGTCCATACGTTTATATGCGCATATCACAACCTACCGGTCTGACAATGGCCTTATATCATCTGCTGAAAGAGGCTTCACATCACCTTCGTTGCATTCAACACGTGCGTATATCTGGTCTTCAGTGATCATTACACAATCCTGCTTCTTGTAAGTGATCTGATTGCTGTGATATCATAGGAAATACATTACTAACCACAGGTTGCTCAACTGGAGGGTCGTATAGTACGATATCTCCCACTTTGACTGACATTGGTATGATGGCCCTGTAAACACCAATTAGACACTTGTGTTAAACATGACAATATTGTCTGGGTACTCAGCTGGAACGAAAACACGTTCTTCTGGCGTTCACCAATTAATATTGCGTTGTGTATCATACCCCAGTACAGATGTTTATTCTGCCAGGCTCAGCCTCAACGCTTTAGAACAAGTCACCAATGACTTACCCAGTTTCTTCGAGCATCTTCCCAGGTCCCGTGGCTATAACCCTACCAGCAAATTCCTTGTTAGGCTGCATATATTATTAACGACACAACACTTGTCTAGCTACCTTAGAACCGATGTAGACACCGCCAGCAGAGTACTCATGTGCGTTGGTTTTGGCGATAAGCACATAGTTATTTGCTGGTTTCAATTCACCGTCAAGTGGGTGTCCCAGGTATTTAATGTCAGCTGGATTAATCTTAGGTACGAATCCTGAAGTTCTATTGTGGATTAGCTTTGTGTCTTACCATTGGTATATGGCAGAGGCTCATTAGAAGAAGACAAAGATTCCGCTTGACGGCTTGTTATACGTTTTAAATCACCTTGTGTAGTATTTCCTGTAGATGGATGCAGTATGAAACCGGTCTTTTGTTGCACATGTGTGTTTTTAGCATCCCTGTAGGCAAGGGTGCACGCCGCATGAGATATTAGCAATATTTGCAATACCTTCCACATCCTAACATCGGTTTAATCAGTCATAGGAATGTATTAAATCATAAATATATCGGAATTCCATTATATACTGGGGTATCCATGGTGTGGCCTTAGGGCTTGTCGCCATAAGGTACATTAGACAATTCCATGTTCCGCGTCTCGTTGCGCGTTACACATCTGTTCAAAGCACATATAAAATACATTTTAGAGGATATTGGATGTGGAAGGTATACGATTGGACGTCCATTGCGTTACACCGCTAACTTACTAACGCATGGTTCACTGGGCACTAGACGTAACAAAATGTCGGCATCTGTTGATGCCAGTGGCACCTTTAGTCCAGGTACGTAGGTTTTGTATAATAACTGACCAATCGTTCTTAGTTGACGACAAGGTTGACTTTCCTAAGGAGGAGGAGTATGTGCTGAAATATTGGCAGGAAATTGATGCTTTTCATACTGCCAATAAGTTGGCAGCTGGCAGACCAAAGTTTAACTTTTACGATGGGCCTCCTTTCGCAACTGGACTCCCACATTACGGTCATATACTAGCTGGTACTATTAAGGTGGGTCTCGAGTAACAACGTTACACTTTTACAGGATGTCGTCACACGTTATGCATACCAGACTGGACATGATGTCGAAAGGCGTTTTGGTTGGGATTGCCATGGTCTCCCTATTGAATATGAGATCGACAAGACCAATAATATCAAACACCTGAGTGATGTCCTTGAGATGGGCATCAGTGTCTATAATGAAAAGTGCCGGTTAGTAAGATGCATAAACATTTCATATAATCCAGTGATATTGTCATGCGGTATTCCTCTGAATGGCGGACTATAGTTGCCAGGACTGGCCGTTGGATCGATTTTGACAACGACTACAAAACGTTGAACACCAACTATATGGAGACTCTATGGTGGATATTTAAACAACTCTATAGCAAAAACCTTGTTTACAGGGGATTCCAGGTAATGCCGTATTCTATGGCCTGCACTACACCGGTATCTAATTTCGAGGCTAATTTGAATTACAAAGACGTTACTGACCCAGCGGTATATGTGGCGTTCCATTGTATCGACGAGCAGCTTGACATGGTTGCATGGACAACTACTCCATGGACACTGCCTTCAAATATCGCCCTTATTGTGAACCCCGATTTTGTGTACGTTGTGCTACACCATGAACAACGTGGCGCCAACTATGTAGTTGCCGAGTGCCGAATGGAACCATTTTGCAACGAAACTCGCTTTGTTTTGGATAAGGATATCCGGGTATCACGTAAAATCCAGGGATCAGAGCTGATTGGTAAACGTTATGAGCCGCTTTTTGACTATTACAGATCGGAGCCTGGATTTAGTGATGAGCAGCGTGCTCATTCATATGTTGTTGTTGGCGACTCCATGGTAACAGCTGATGCTGGTAGTGGTATTGTTCACTGTGCACCTTACTATGGTGAAGAAGATATGAAGGTTTGCAAACGTCACGGAATCCTACGCGGTGCGCTACCAGATTTGGTTGACGAGAGTGGCAATTTCAGGTCACACCTGGCGGACATTGGTGGTATGTACATCAAGGACGCTGACAACGTGATTAAAAAGCTTCTAAAAGAACGATCTAGTTTGGTACACGCAGGCAGCGTGGTACATTCATATCCGTTTTGTTGGAGAAGTGACACTCCCCTAATATACCGTGCAGTTAGCTGTTGGTTCATCAAGGTCGAGGACTATCGCGAGGACATCTTGCGTTGCGTTGAACAGACTCGATGGGTACCTAGCTTCGTGAAGGATAAAAGATTTCGTAACTGGATCGCTGATGCTCGTGACTGGTGCGTCAGCCGCAACCGTTTTTGGGGTACTCCAATACCACTCTGGGTAAGTGAAGATTATTCCCAGGTTGTTTGTATCGGAAGCATTGAGGAATTGGAACGTCTCTCTGGTAAGAGGGTGACTGATCTACATAGACACTACGTCGATGAGATTGAGATTCCTGACCCTCGAGGGCCTGAATATAAACCATTGCGGAGGATACCTGAAATTTTTGACTGCTGGTATGAAAGCGGGTCCATGCCATACGCAAAGATGCACTACCCTTTTGAGAACAAGGAGCTGTTTACGGAGATATTCCCCGCTGACTTTGTAGCTGAGGGTTTGGACCAGACACGTGGATGGTTCTACACTCTTATGGTTATCTCAACTCACCTATTCAACGCCCCGGCATTCCGCAATATTATTGTAAACGGACTTGTCCTTGCAAGTGATGGGAAAAAGATGTCTAAACGATTAAGAAACTTTGCTGATCCAGTTGAAGTTATTAACCAGTATGGTGCAGATAGTGTCCGCCTATACTTAATATCATCCCCCGTTGTCCGTGCTGAACCCCTACGCTTCGTTACAGAGGGTGTTCGTGGTATCCTAAAGGATGTGATACTGCCATGGTTCCACGCGTATCGATTTTTGGTGCAGGAGGCCTCTAGATACGAGATGGTAACAGGCAATCGATTTATTCCCAGTACCGAGATTACAATGAATTCATATTGCGTCATGGATCTATGGCTACATTCCATAACGCAGGATCTAATCGCCAATGTGCATAGCGAGATGAAGGCATACAAACTCTACAATGTACTTCCTCACCTATTGGAGTTCCTTGAGCAGCTTACTAACTGGTACATTCGTATTAATCGTGAACGTATGCGTGGCACATTTGGAGAGGATGACTCCTTTGTTGCATTATGTTCCCTTTATAACTCCTTGGATGCATTCACACGGTTGATGAGCATGTTTGCCCCCTTTACATCTGAGATGATATATTCTAATCTCAAGCGCGCTTCCACGTCTCCAAGTGCTAGCGTGCACTTTGTGATGTTGCCTCAGGCCAGCGGGTCGGTCGACGAAGATATTACGCGCAAGGTTCATATAATGCAGCAAGTAATCCTCCTTGGACGTACAGTACGTGAAAGAAGGCGTGTCTCACTCAAGACACCAATTGCCGCCATCAAGGTGATCCATGAGGACGAACGTGTCCTGGAAGCGGTACGCGAATTGGAAACGTGGGTGAAGGACGAGCTCAACGTGATGAATATTGAGTATTCCATGGATGTTTCTTGCATCAGTTGCCAGATTGCCCCTAACTTCAAGGTGCTGGGATCACGTCTTGGCACTAGCATGAAACAAGTTGGAGCTGCGATAAAGGGTATGTCCCAGGATGACATAGCCAAATTTGAGTCAAATGGCTCCGTCGATATAATGGGTCACCACATAACATTGGATGATGTTTTCATCACACGGCTCATTGACACCAGTGCCTTGTCAAACCCCAACGTGGACGGTGATTCTAACCGGGAGGTGGCTGTGCTTCTAGACTTTACAAGTGATGAGTCGTTACAGTGGATGGCATATGGGCGTGAAGTATGTAACAGAGTGCAAAAGTTGCGAAAGGAGCTGAGGCTATCAGTAAACGACAAAGTAAACATATATGTGCAACTTGCCAGCGATGAATGCTTTGATAAGTTCTCTGCACAGAGCGACTACTTGTCTAAAACATTGAGACACGCCATTTCAATAACACGCAACATACCAACAGGTGGAAATGTACACACGGCATCTTTTGAAGTAGGAGAGCACAGCTTCACTATTGCATTAGAGTTGTGCTAACGTCTTAACATCTGTCAATGTTTTCGTGTTTCTGCTTGCTCATGCGTTCTATACAATTGAGAAACTCAGGCACCCAGTTTGACACTTCTATGGTGCCCCGTGTTTGCTTCATGAGGGTTTCCGATAATCCACCAAGCCCTGATATGCTCATCAGTCTGTTGAACTATGACGACTTCAAAATACATACTCACCTCTTCAGTTCCTTAAACCGTTCCTCATCATTCATTTGATATACACATATCATCTTTACGGCATCAGTTACCTTGGTCGGTCCGCATATGCGTTCAGCAACCAGGGCTGCCGCCAGGGCCTCCCTATACCTTCTCTTTCCTACTAACACCTCTGCCTGATAAAACACGTGATATATATTACATCGAAACATACCTGAACTAAATAATAAGCACCACTGTCGAATGCACTGCATCGTGGAAAGGATGCCATGTAATATGAGTTACACATTTCCGATAATGTCTCGTCCGATATGCGATTGCCACCTGCGCTACTGTTACCAACCAAGCAGAATCCACACATACCATTCTTCATTAATTCATGGGTTGGACTATATTGATCGGTCATTTCATCTATTTCATCCATTTCACTATACGCTGTGTTGGATTCCTCCAAACCCATGCTATATTCATCCATATCCGGCTACATAGATTGTATCTATACTGTTTAAAGCTCACCATATAATATTGAACATATGGATCGACCTCAAAAGACGATAAAAAAGGATCTGATTCCATAGTTGTCTAATAACTATTTATGCGATGTGCAAGCATTGAGGTCAACAGTTGCGATTAATCCCCCGAAAGGCTCCGATGTGTAAAGCAATTAGCTCAGCATTTTCCTGATTCATACTATATATTGTCTTCTTTTGATAGCTATGTAATTCTTTGTTAATATTGCCTATGATACCCCATAGGCAACGTCTTAGTCATTTTAAGCCTTTTAATGGGCTAAAATACAATATAGCTCGTAGGTATAATATCTGGATGATGGATTTTTCGGTTAACAAATATTCTCGTGTAACTCCCGTGAGGAGCCCAGTTATGGCTCCTGCAGTTGCTCCATCCCTGGGTAGTTCCGTGGCCCCTGGCGATTCCGCCTCCACGAACAAACCGACGTCAACCTTTAGGGACACATACGTGGAAATTGACAGTTTGGCTCTGATAAAGGCTCTCAAACACTGTAAGGACAACTATCCGGTGCCAGTCAATGGTCAACTGCTGGGTCTCGATGTGGGCGACAAGCTAGAAGTAACTAATTGCTTGCCATATCCGCAAAAGCGTGATATATACAATTCATTGAACAGGGACAGTAACACTACCAACTTGACCGAAAAGGAGTTGGAAGAGAGAGCCGATGACGAGTTCGTGAAGTATCAGGACAAGATGATCGACCTTTTGCACGATATCCGTGTGGATTGTTTTGCTATAGGATGGTACCAGACTCTACATTTTGGTGACGTGCAGTCTAAAGAGGTCATTGATAACTTGGTAATATACCAGGAGGCAGTTGACAAAGCTATTATGTTAGGTTTTGATCCAATGTCAAGCACCGGTGAAATATCGTTCAAGGCTTACCGTGCGTCTGATCAGCTTCTTGAGCTGTATCATAGTTCAAATGGTGATATAACAAATTTTAACAGTTTGAAGGGTACCCAGATTCTTGTGGAGGTACCTATTGTTGTCAAGAACTCTATTCTATCTGAGTGTTTCCTCAGTCAGTATGTATTTGATAACCCTGCTCAAAACGTATCTGTTTTTGACATTTTGGATGCTGATCACAACAAATATTTAGCCCACAACTTGGAATTCATTTCACATTCATTAGAGGCTCTGTCTGATAATCAGGAGAAGTTCTTCCGTTATCAGCGTGAGCTGGCCAAGTTGACCCATCAGCACAAACAATTGGTGGAGCGCCGTCGTTTAGAGAATGAGCAAGGCAGGCTTAAGGGCGAACCTATTTTACCAATGCCCGAGCTCGACCTCAGTTCCCTCAAGAAAGTTGAGAAGCCATCGCAGCTGTCTACTATCGTCATGAGTAACGAGTGTACAACTCACACAAAGGACGTGAGTGCACTTTGCTTTGACAACATCGCAAAGATGTCGCTATTATTCCACCGTTTATCTACCAACTCTGAACACAGATAACCATACCAATTCATGTGTACTGCAGTATCTATTTTCTCCTTTTTTAGATCTATCTTCTGCACGTGTATTTTCACATGACCTTTCGTTTGTCCTTTTTCCTGGCCTTTGTTTTCTATAGATCTTTCACTGTTCCACAAAGTAACCACGAAAAAAAATCTTAACATATACCGTCACGTTTGTGTTTTATTGCTGCCGCTGGCGTTAATGTTACATGAACTTCCGTTTATGTAAATTAAAAGAGCGATATTGTTTTATTTATTGTCAGTAAATTTTTTTGTACTGCTAGAATACCACTAGTATATTGCGTCATTTGAAGTGCTCCTTGGTTAATTATAAAAAACATACTTTTAAAGTTGTTCATTGCGTGCCTTTGATCACATTATTGATGTATTGATAGAGTATTTTGTCCCTGAGTTTACATTTATTGGAATCGCGAACGTTCATATTTTGTTATATGACATTTAACAACCGAGGTCTTATGACATGCTAATGCCATGCCCAACGCGTAGAAGCAATTACTCCAGATGATCTGGATTTATACGCTCAATGTTGCATTATGCATCATACATATGATCGACATCCAGATCACTTGACAGGTGGAGTGAACAATCATTTTTCACGCATGCGTGATGCTCCCATTAACAATAGGAGTGGATATCGGCAGCAAGGTGGTTTGTTTTGCTTATCATATTAACAGCTTTATCAGAACATATATCGCAATCTAGACATCAAATTTACGATCATAATCCTCAAGGTCCAGTTATTAGAAGGCATCACCTTGAACATGATAGAAATAGGCACTATGATGACGCAGTGCATCCTATTGACAGAGATGTCCGCTATGGCAATCCCAGGTACCATGCAGTAGATAAGCATTATAGCAACATAAACCCAAATTTGCTGAATGGTGAAACGGGGCATGTTAAGCTAGTGCATCGAGGGATCCCTCATACATACGAAAGACGGGATGATGTATACGGTGAACCGAGCGCAAGAGTTGATACCCCGATAAATCCTGATTTGGAGGAGTTATCATTTCTGAAACGAAAGGCATCCAATTTGCGTCGCCACCTATCTGAGGTACAACGTAAGGCGGAAGCTATGAAGCTTGATGCTGTTACAAAAGATAAAGATTTTGATAGAAAGTTAGAATTTAAGCGGAAAGTATATAATAAACCAAAGGAATCACACGAAATAGTCAATGACGAGTATAGATATGGAAATGTTCTTGAACCATGGATGGAAGCCGCTGCCCACTTATGTTCGGGGTTTGGTTCAATGGCGCTTGCGGTATGCCAATTGGTAAGTATGACTGGCAAAAAAGCATTATCTAGCTGTTCCAAGATAGAACAGTCATATGCATGTGATGATTCGCCTGTGGATAATCATGAAGTATTGAAGGGGCAATTAAAATATCGACCCAATGGGAAAATGTTTTCTCCCAATCATACTTTACGTTATATGGGTCCTAGGGAGCACCCTCTAAACTACAAGCATTTTGATGGTTTTCATCCATTTCAGAATAAAGGTAAAAAACCGGGAACGCGTCAACTACATCATGAAGAAGATAGACGTCATTACTCACCAACACGCAATCGTATGTGGACTGCACAATATAGTTCAATTACTAAAAAAGAACGTCGTGAACACCGTGCTCGTAATATGGCATTAAGACGCATGCTTACTGGATCAAGTGAGAGTGATATAGACTCTGTTGTCAGTCGTGAATCATATGACTATTATATGAATCAAAGGGTGAATGGAAATCCATCAAACACTGATAGTGATACAAACAGCATATCATTTGTAGATCAGGACAATAACGATTCATTCAGTCAAGGACATCGGGGAAATATGGATGTACATAGTTGGGGTGTTAGTTACCCTGCTACTAATATACCGGATTATGGCGAGCATCTGCGGACATCTGGATATAAGCAGAACATAGTGCAACCTCCATTACGAATTAATCTGGGTGAATACGATACACCTGGTTCATCGCTTCCTCCTGTGTCGAAGTCTCCGTGTTTAGGCCCCAAAGTTATATCTCGTCCAATGTGCTCTGGTTCTGTTTTACAGCGATCGGAACCTATGTCAACTATGCCAAGTTATCAGTTAGGCCCTTTGGCAACTCGTTCAGCAGGATGTCTTCCAGAGCCAATTATGCCTCCGCGTGTTAAAGGCACCACACCTGGTGACTCCAAATATGAGAATCCTCCATCGCAAGGTACTGTTCATGGTCAATTAAGCAATATACCTACAAATACCAACATTTCCATGGCACAAGGACAGCATACCACAAATTCATCTGGGTTAAACATTTCGACAGTTCACAATACATCTGATAACCACTCAGCGGCAGTGCCACAAACTTCTCATGCTACACCGATTCATGAGTCTAAAGTCGTTTCAGTGAATGAATCGTCGATTATAACTCATGAACCAATTTTAGGCAGCGGCTCAATGATACAAAAGGGGAATGGCCAGAACGATTCAGCGGTTAAAGATTCTACTGGTTTTGATCGTCATATTGTCACAAAGGAAACGATAAAACTGGATGATATATTGAATAGTGACCAAGCAATTCACCAGGCGAGAAATGTTATTGAACGTGAAGATAGAAATGGAACAAATACATTCAACGACCATAAAGGTTCGGACATAGATAATCCTGTAGCAACCTATGATCTGAAAGATAATCAGAATCACGCGTCGTATGCCGGAAAATCGAGTAAAGCCCGGAAGCCATTCTTTACAACTCGCTGGCGTGTAAAGAGTTAGCATTCTAAGAAATCAAAAGTGGCATTGTACCACATAGTTATGACTCGCAGTCAATTTCCACCTAAATAAACACGGTAAACATACTTTGCAATCACCATATGAACTCGTGATTGACGAGTCTGTCTGATGTGCATATTCTAAAGAATATGATGTCGTATATATGGCGCACAAAACAAGCTACAAAAGACACCACGGCATATATCTATATATGTTATAGCAACAGTGTGTTATAATGGGAATACGTTTTATACTAAGTCCATGAGGCACATAAGCTGTGCCCCGGTACAAATATCCCTCAATGTACTTCCAGGAAGGGAATACCACCGTTATAATAACTTATAAAAATACGTATAACACAACACCCAGAAAATGTCCCCGAATAACCAGTATGTGTAGTTGTTATATCCTATTACTTTCGTTTGTTACTTGCCTCCTGGCGTTTTGGTGGGGTGGGTACATATAATCCTAGGATTCTCGATTTATTTTCATTTTCTTTACGAACCCGCATCGTTTTTTACATTGGGTTTATTATCCTATACATTTCGGTTAAATATCCGAGTGTTTCACAATCAAACTCTAGCTCTACGTGGGTGCTGAGAGGTGTTTATCACTAAGTAGCACATAACATCTACTCTTAACGACAATGGTGAAGAAGACAAAGTCTAAGGGTCTTGATAGCATGAACCACAAGCTTCAGCTTGTGATGAAGTCTGGTAAGGTGTGCTTGGGTTTCAAGTCTACCAAGGCAGCTCTTCGTAACGGCAAAGGTGGGTGATTTAAGTAAATATAAACACAAAATATACAGCTCTTTTGGTTATCATTAGCAACAACTGCCCTCCTATTCGCAGGTCTGAATTGGAGCATTATGCCATGTTGGCCAAGTGCAACGTACACATGTTTGCTGGAGACAACAATGAGCTTGGTACTGTATGCGGAAAGTACTTCCGTGTAGGTTCTATGGCTGTATTGGATGCTGGTGACTCTGACATTCTTCGTGGATATGACTAGAGTTGATGCAACATCGTAATAATGTTATGTCTGTTACTATCGTCTTGCACATTTTAATTCATTGTATTTATACATTGCCATAGTCTATACGTTATTGTTTTGGGCCATTATGTTATCGCAAATAGGTTATTATGCCAATAATAACGCGGTGGATGGGGAGTGTACGCATGGCACATCCTCTCTGCGTTTGAGTCATTTTACTAATACACTTTACTATTCAGTCCTTTCCTTTGTGATATGTCTCATTATTGTGTATTTACAATTACTATCTGATTAGTGTTATCTTGTTTGTGTGTGTTACTTCTTTCTTTGCGCTATGGACGCGCGGTACTTTCGGGGGAACCGTCGTTCCGAGATTCAGGAGCTTCGAGATGAGTTACAGAAGGCAACGAATGACCGTCGTAAGGACGTGATCAAAAAGATTATCGGTGCTATGACCATAGGGAAGGACGTGTCTAGTTTATTTCCTGAGGTGGTCAACTGCATCCAGACGAATAATTTGGAACTCAAGAAGCTGGTGTATCTCTATGTGATTAATTACGCTAAGGTACAACCTGAGTTGGCAATTTTGGCAGTGAATACATTTTGCAAAGATGCCAAGGATCGCAATCCCCTTATTAGGTACGTATTATTTCTGTATATTACATGTTTTTCAGGGCTTTAGCTGTTCGTACTATGGGTTACATTCGTCTTCCGGCAATTACTGAGTATTTGGTGGAGCCCTTGAAGCGCTGTTACTCAGATCCGGATCCTTATGTTCGCAAGACAGCTGCTATATGCATAGCAAAGCTTTATGGTAGGTAATACACACTGTTGTTAACATTCTACAGCGATATCACCTCAGTTGGTTACTGAGGAGGGTTTTATAGATGTTTTGGAGCGTATGCTTTCGGATACTAATCCTATGGTTGTTGCGAATGCGGTGTCTACTTTGGTTGAGATTTCAGAACTTTCTGATGACAACATCTTTGGCCGTATTTTGGCTCGCAATCCATCTAAGCTTGAAGGTCTTTTAAAATCACTGAATGAATCTATGGAATGGGGACAGGTGTACATCCTTGATGCGTTGATGCTGTATACTCCATCCAGTAGTGATGAGGCTCACATGTTGATTGATGCGGTGTTACCTCGTTTTTCTCACATTAATCCTGCGGTAGTTATTTCTGCTATGAAGGTGGTTATTCGGATGCTTCCTCGTATAACTGATGAGGAATATCTTCATGTTTTGCAGGGTAAGCTTGCGGCGCCACTAGTGACCCTTGCATCGCTTGACCCTGAAATACAGTATGTTGCACTGCGTTCTATTTTGGTAATTATCGAACGTTGGCCACGTCTTCTTGAAGGTCATGTGCGTGCATTTTTCTGTAAACGCCATGAACCATTGTATGTGCGTGCTGAGAAGCTTGACATTATGGTCCGCTTGGCTACAACTACTAATTTCCAGAAGGTTTTATCTGAGCTTTGTGATTACGCTACTGACATTGATGTCGACTTTGTTCGTCGTGCCGTTCGTGCTATCGGCTCCCTTGCATTGCGTCTTGAGCCTGCGCTTACATCTTGCACGGAGGCTTTGAGCAGTTTACTGCGTATGCGTATGCCTCATTTATCTGAGGAGTGTACTATTGTATACCGTGATATATTACGTGTATATCCACATGTTTTTAGTCCAGATTTGTTTTCACTATGTGCTGATGGTGAGTATCTCCATGATATTGAGTCCAAGTCTGCATTAATTTGGCTCATTGGTCAGTATGCTTCTAAGATTCCTGATTCTGTTGAATATTTATCTAATTTGTCTGAGACTTTATTGGAGGAAGACAGTCAGGTTCAGTTGAGTTTGCTTACTGCATCTGTGAAGGTGATAATTCGGTACGGTAGTGACTGCGGGTTGTTGGAGCAAGTGTTACATCGTTGTATGACTGAGGTCAATAGTCCCGATGTCCGTGGTCGTGCTCAGATGTATTTACGTCTTCTAGAGCATGGTCCAGAGATTGCCAGCAAGGTTGTTATGGCTCCTCTACCACCTATTAATATTAGTTCGACTATGGACAAGGAGGTATTGGATAATCTTTTGGCTAATATAGGTCACGTTTCTTCGGTATACCATTTACCAGCATGGGCTGTTTCCTTTAAGGACACGACTTCTCTGAGGTCACCTCGTGATAAGGATGAGCGTCAAGCCGATGACTCTTCTAGTGACGGCGACTTACTTGACATTGGTGAGTCCGACGGCACTGGTACCAAGTCTGACAGTTTTGATATTTTCAATGATTCTGTTCCTCGTGAACGTCACAGTCCGCGTGGCGATGATTTTTTCATGGGTTCTGAGATACCATTTTTGTTTAGTTGTAAGGACGAGGTTGTGTTGACCCCTTATCAGCAGGGTTCTAAGGGTCAGATGGGCCTTCAGGTATCTGCTTCTCTTTATCGTGAGAACGATCGCATGGTTATGAAGTTGACTCTCACCAACAAGACATCTGGTGCAATATCGCTACAAGCAATACAGTTTAACAAGAATTCCTTTGGGTTAAGCCCATCCTCTCCATTGGAGGAGCCTGTTTCAGTATTCCCTGACAAGACTACAGAGACCCATGTTCCCTTAACTGCTGGTGTGGTATTATCTAATACTCCTCCAGCTAATCCTATTGACATTCATGTTGCTATTAAGACCAATGTTGACATTTTCTATTTCCGTGTATTTTACGAGCTTCCCATTGTGCTTTTATACGCTCCTCGTATTTCTACGGCACAATTTGAGGATTTGTGGTCAAGTATGCCTTCTGAAGAGTCCATTGACATCGGTAATGTGTCCAATGTCGTGGAGATGGGTAGAAAGATTGGTTTATTTTATGTAGGTTCAGGTCTTGATATTGCTGGCATCAAGGGTTCTTCTAATGCCTGTTTTTATGCCATGACAACTAATTCACTGCGCCTACTATCGGTAATAAGCGATGGACGTGCATACGTGAAGGCTGATGCGGCTGCATTGATTCCTCTTTTATTCCATGCCATTGGGAAGGCATCGCGTGCTTGACGACATTGTAATATAATATTGTATACTATTAATATAAGTGTTACAGTGCACTGAATAATTCGTTATATGTCAACAATGTCGTAGTTATACGAATGCCGAATTTCGGTCGTTGTTCGTATCTATTATGGCACATAAATAACGCTAAACGGTTTCTTTAAACACATGATATATATGCGGCATTTAATTAGGGTTCAAGCTGTGTGTTGTGTCTAGCCTGAGGCACCTTTCAAGGTAGAATAGTATGTCCTCATGGTGTCGAGTTTGAAATACTTTTCAACTCCCGGTTCCTTGTCTTGTGCCATGTGTTGTTTGATCACTTCATCTCTTGTTGGTGGCACGCATGTTCCAGAGTTTGGGTCATCTCTGTTGTATCCACCTTCGAGTGTCCACTTATATGACTTCAGCAATTGTTCGAACTCCTCGCAGTTGGAAGGATAATCCAACATTGACCTTAATTCCGGCACACTCATTTGTAAGTATACCAATGGTACTACATCTAGGATGAATCTCCTAATTGATTCCCTAAGTCCAGGTACGTCTAAGAATGTTCGATCGTCGTTATCCATCATGTTATGACGTGCTTCCTCCCAAAATTTATGAAATAGACAGTTTTGTAGCAAATTGTGCAATGCCACTACCTTTGCGATCACTGGATGTTCTTGTGTTGGCAGTGGTACTTGTGCGAAACAGATATTGAAATCGTTTGCCGGCAGTTGCGTTAGACATTGGACCAATATTTTCTGTATGACGAGAGGATCTGCTATATGAGGGAACAGTGTGTATATTTTAAGTATAGCAACGTTGTTATCCAGGCTATAAGCATTGGCCTTTTCCATCTGCTCGTCAAGGTATGCCGTAAGCGCGGGTATACCTGAAATATTGTACTGCAATGCTGGCGATGCTAACACCGCCTCTGCGTTTTTCCTGGCATCCGTCGTTGCGTCAGTCTCCATGTTTATAAATTTACGCAAGAATATAGACTGTTAAGGTGGGGGACTTGAAGTTACACCCTTCTATTGTTAGTTTTTATATTTATTTTTGTATATAAATTCTATATAAAATTATAGTTACATTCTGTATCTGGGCATGTGTTAGGTAAAAATTGTGTTGCCCTTTGCGTTATTACTCTGATTCGCTGTCCGTCTCGACATCTTCAGAGCACTCTGGCATTGATGTACCGTTTTCTGTAATTTTGCGGTATCTCATCGATCCTGTAACAGGGCTTAATCCCGCAGCTGAGCGCAGGTATCGGATCGTGCTGTTGAACGGATTATATTTGATATATCCCCTAAGGTACGCGATTGATATTACCATTGCGATAAAGTGTAGCACGCCACATGCGATACACGATGCGCGCGCGGTTGGTACTCTTGTTGGATCTATATTGACATACTGGGTTTCATCCCTAAGACATGCTGTGAGTACTTGACAAACCACGAAGTTGAATGCGCTTGTTAGGCAAAAGAAATATCCAAATGTACGCCAACCCATTGTTCATCACATGTTATTGCTTTATTGGAGATTTTAGTAGTCATTCCAATCAGAATCCCATGTGGTAAATGCTTCGTATGAAGTAGATGGAACGGTTATATCCCCTGTTTATGCGTTCAATTCCTTGAAATACGCAGATATGCGATCATCAAACAGCTCAGAGCGCACTGGCATATCAGGCTGGTGGAATGGGCACTTGTGAACGAAGTCCGCATACAATTCGTAAACGTAGTTTAGTATAACGTTGATATGATCTTTGGAAGGCCCCTGTGAAGTAGAAACCATACATATCTTGAGTCCTATATATGAGTGCATATCACAGGGCATCATTCACCGTACCAGTTAATGTTTCCAAGCACTGCAGCTTGAAGGAATTTGACTCTATATGTGTGATCCCTTCGTACTATATACGTTAGCAATGCAAAGTTACCTTTAGGCTGCGGCAGCAGTGTCGAGTTGTTATTTGACTTCGGTACACACAGTTTAGGCGCTATTGTCGACAAACCGTGCAGTGTGCTTGCTAGTCTGATAGCATCATTTGACGAGAACGCGTCCTTTCCGTTGAGACTCTGTGTGCATTATAAGCATTGTATATGCTATTCACCTTATAGTATATCAGGCTGCCGTGTTGGTTTGTTATAAATAGCGCGAGCATTGCCATTTAACGCTGCTCCGCTTGAGCGTTACGGCGCGATATGTCGACCGTATTCACTTCTACGATGGATGTTCCTTCCTGGGCATGTGCACCTCCGTTAAATGGAAGGAAAAATGTGTTTTCTATCTTTTTATTTCAAGATACTAATACCATTAAATGTGCTTATGTTCCTTTGCGCCTGTAATACTTATGTACGCCCCCCGAGTCTGCCCCGATATATGCGCTGTTACTCTAATTTTCTTTGAATTGTAACTATATAGTTGATATAAAAGTTGTTAATAATTTGATAATTACTCTGACTCAATTCGAGTATGATTGAGTACTACTGGTTGTTTTTTTGTCAGTACCTATTGATGCTTCTAATGTTTACCAACGATTCTGTCCAAAAAGTAGACAAATATAAGATCTATTGATTTGCGTTAAAATGCATATGTCTGATTATATTTGGTTGGTCATCCGTAGTATAGATGATATACCGTTATAGATACTGATATCGCATCATATATACATCCTATGGTTTTTAACGTACTAGAAAGCTGTATTAGTGTATTTACCCAGGTGTACATTTCGTACAAAGAGCTGTATAATTCCTTTATTTAATTACTGTGTTATTCATCTACACACCTATTCCATGTCATACCGTTGATGGTGTTGTTATGGAAGTCCAGAAATGTGTATACTACGTTTAATATCTATAAATGAATCTTAGTAATACGGCTATAATTTAAATATCATTAGGGGCTTACTAATAAGAAAAATTATCTTTCTAGCCTCTCTTTTCATTGTTATGTTGTGTGCTGTCTCACGGTAGAACCACAGTTTCTTTATTTAATCGCAACAATGGCTGCTACATCCCTATGGCGATCATATCGGCTGGACTCTGAATTCAATCGTGTGATTGGTGATATATCTGCATTAGACTCGGTTGTAGGTGGCGAGGCACGTCGTGTTATCGCTGCTACAAAGGTTTTCGCCGCAGATAGTTACGCTCTTCCCGGAATTGTTGATTCTAAGGTACGTGAATTGTATCCTCGTCTGATGGATCTATCTCGTGAGAGTTGTTACATTTCAGAGTCGGCATTAGAAGGCTTGGCTAAAGATATTTGCAAGCCTCGTCCCAAGTATGTAGTGCCTGATGATATTCGTGTTAATCGGTTGAGTCCTACTTATCAGGGTTCTTATGTTGCACCTTGTGGTTTAGGAGATAATATTGGTAACCCGTCTGGTTACGTTGTTCCTTCGGTATCTGGATTACAAAGTGGCAACACTACTACTATATTCCCTCCATATAATAACATCACGAGTGTACATACTACGGATATGTTAACGGGGAACAAATTGGGTGCGAATTTGAATTCTGCTGCTATTGGTCGTTCGGATGATTTTCTAATGAAATCACCATTACCACATAATCGTGGGAGGGGAAGTCCTGTATCACGTGAAGATTTAACGAGCATTCGCCGCCCTGATTATCTCAACAGTGAGCATTATAAGGATCGTGTTGTTGATGCTGGATTTAGGGGAACAGATTTATTTGGGAGCAGGTCAGGTGTATCTGGCCTACTTGACAATTGTAACATATTTGATGCCGACAGTTATCGGGGACATAATTTTGACGGGGCGGGTGCCGTGGACACAGCCAGTCGCACTCCGATGAAATCTAATAGCGGCGATTTTAACTTCCACCGTGAGTTTATGAGTGCATTTCAACCTGAGAGCGAGCCTCGCACAGACTACCATGCGTTGAACACTCCGGTTGCTGACTTGGAATCTCGAAAGAAGGATGTTAATGACGGTTTGGTCTCACCATTTCCATGGGAACGCAATATGGATGCTAAACGTATGAGTGACGTTGGATTAACTTCAGTTGACCGTGTCAACGATTCTATTGATGGCCCATACCCAAGTTACATATCCGGTAGGGGTAACAACGGCGCCACTCCTGGCGGTTTCCGTGGCTATGTTTTTGACGACCCTATGAACATGTTTGATGGATCGGTTCCTTCTCGTATTAACAAACATTCTGCCGATGACTTTGTACTTCGCGACGTTGCCAAGTCACCGCTCCGCTCCTTGATGCGTGATAGTGATCACAGCTATGGTTACAAGGGGTCTTATTTGACACCTCGTGTTTTGTATCATAGTTTGCTGTAACCGCGTGGCGGGTTGTATGTGGCGTCCACCTTGCACATCCATTGTTCATTACGCGTACTTGCACGATGCATGAATTAATTTTGGCAACATTCGCCAATTAAAACTAATTTTTACTATGCTAGGCTGCATTTAGCCGTTCTGTGTACACAATGTGGCCCTGTTTTGCTAATGCTTGGTACCGAGTCAAGACACTCACTGTGCCTAGTGCTGGAACACCTTTACTTGTATATATCTGTGCCTGTTTAAATTTTATCCTTTTCGGCATTGGCACGATAATTTTAGGTTTCGCTAACGACTGTTTAGAAGATGTGTTCATTGGAGCGCTGCAGTTACTACTACCCATCATCGGTTGGATATGGTCTATAGTTTGGGGCATATTAATAATCATTCGCAAGCTGGCTGAGGCTGATGAGGCACGACGACACCCGGTTTAGATTTTGATGTCTAGGAAAGGATCCATGCTTTTACAGAAAATTGTAATCCCATGGATTCCACATTTTATAAATGTTATATTTTATATCATTGATAAACAAACTTGTATTACTACTTAATAATGATATGTGTAAAACATATGTAGTAGTTGGGGATTTCATTTGTATAGCGTATCTGTTCATAATAAATGTTAGTACATAAATTTATATTTACACACCAATCGACATTTTTGTCGGAAGGTGGTGTAATATTTTATTAATAATTATTTGTGAGGTAACGCCCATATTTTATTTACCGATGCTTTATATACATCCTGCTTCCGGTCGTGATGTCTTCCGGTGGGCTTCGTATATCGCAGCAGAACTACTTCAGCACGCATAACGCACTTCGCGATGTATCTCCAGGTGATAAGGGTGTTCGTTATGTGCTCCATGAGCTTCATGGCGAACGCCATGGCGCTTTGCGCCTCTATCCCTTTTACGATGTCCAGGTAGGAGTCAATGTTCATTCTCTAATATGCCTAGATGGTAAAACGCATGCTAATAAAGAAGCTTAACCTCTCTGGTGGCGTCAGTGTAGCTGACTTGCGCATACTGTACAAGGGAGTGGAGTTGCCTAACTACCGCACTATGGAGACTTATATGAGCAAGGGTAAAACTGACCACCGTTTATTTTGGTCATTGCGTGAAAAGAATCCTAGTGCCGGTATCCGTCGTACAGGTATTAAGACCACTGCTCGTATGGACGCTATCATTAACGAGATTGCATTATCTCTGAAGAGTAACATTAAGCCCAAGTTGACTATGGACGGGACTGGTTGGTGGCTCTTAGTAGTATTACATGTTACTATAGGTGGCACTTATTTGATGTACAACAAGCATCGTAAGTGTTGTGCTGTTTTCAAGCCTATTGATGAGGAGGCGTTTGCTCCGTGTAATCCTCGTGGTTACGAGGGTACCTTAAATCACCAGGGGTTCCGTTCCGGGGTTTTATCTGGTGAGGGTGCTAGTCGTGAGGTTGCTGCGTATTTGCTTGATTCTGCTTATGGTGGCGTTTGCGGCGTTCCAGACACTACGATGGTTGAGGCAAGTCATCCGTGCTTCAAGAATTCTTGTGACGAGCGATTTGTCAAGGATGTTGCATCTGGTCCTAAGTGGAAGCCGGGCTCACTCCAGGAGTTCATAGATTGCAAGGAATCCAGCGGTAACTACAATCCGGCACTATTTTCTGTTGGTGATGTTCACCGTATAGGTATATTTGACATTCGTGTGGTTAACCTTGATCGCAATGATGGCAACATTTTAGTGATGGACATGCGCCAGTGCAATCATGAATGCGTTCCTGGCGTTCCATCATCTGCACGTTACAAGTTGATTCCCATAGACCACGGTTTGATTTTACCGGATGTGATTGACGTTGCGGATATGGACCTCGTATGGTTTGAATGGCCTCAATCGGAGATACCCTTTAGTAAGAACGAGTTGAGGTTGATTTTTGCCTACAACCCTGATAAGGATGCCGAGCGCTTACGCAAGCGTTTGCTCATTCGTCCTGAATGTCTTCGTACTATGCGTGTATCAGTACGACTACTACAGATTGGAGCTGCTATGCATTTAAATTTAAAGCAGATTGCGCGCATCATGTGTCGAAGTGATATGGATGACCCATCTGATCTTGAGTGTATGATAAAGAGGGCTGTCGAGCAGGCGTACAAGGCCACTGAAGCGACGTCGGTGATAAGCACTCGTCGACTCGGGCATACCCTGGATCTTATAAGCCATTCCGTAAAGTTCGCATCGATGGCCGATGATATTGACCACGGTGATTCTATTTCTGGCGATCGGCATGCTGATCACTCGAACCATTATGGATATGAATCATCTGAAACATCTTCTGATGAATCCTTCACTGCTGATCACGATGAGGCGCATCACGTAGTACCAGCGCACCACTCGACCACTCACGAGCTCAAGTACCGGGACATTGTACGGACTACGTACCGTCGACGTCGTCCTATGCAGGAGGAGCGTTCCATTTGGGTGCTTGAGGACAGCAAGGGCCACCAAATCCACTTTGAATGGGACCAGCAGTTTGAGCACATTTTCTATGCTATTGCCGAGCGCATGTTTGCAAAGTTCATCCAGAAGGAGCATCCCGAATGGTCCACTTACCCCTACAACGGCGAGGGTGATGAGAACTTCCCATGGTCTGCAGAAAGTGGTTTCTCTATACCAAATACCGACCATTTGCTGCATCTTAGTCGACCACTCCATGGTGGATAGTATTTCTCATCGTGCTGTATTTTATTAACCAGCTTCAATTTCATAGTGTATAACGCTGTTATATGTCAGCTTTAGCAGATGATCTAGATATTCCTTGGCGTCGGTCAAATGTTGCTTGTAACATGGGTTTACAGTGATAATTGTTGCAGTATTTGCTTCCAGTACATGTCGCCTTAGTTGGCGCAATGCATCCTCGATGGCGTCGAAACCTTGGAGAGCATATGGATCCACATTTTTATAATCTGGCCAATGGAAAAGATCGCCTGTTGTATTCAGTTTCAGTGGCATCGACATCTGCAGGAGCAATTGCGGCAAGAATGGCATGAATAACTGCATCAATGCAACATACTGACGTATCAACACCGTATCGTTGCAGAACATTATCCGGTGTGCGGGTATCGCATATTCAGAGTAGGTGTATACAGCTTTCTCAAGTTCCTCTACAGCTTTGCGAAACTCGAAAGCTTCTATTGCGGTGCCTACTTCAGATCCACATCTGCCCAAACCGGCGACAACAGCATCCGTTATAAACCCTTTGCTAGGTCCATCAAGGTCATATAATGACTTTATTCCTTTTTGATCCACTGTCATCTGGACATATTTCGTTAATTGTGCTAATTTCTTGAGCATGGACTTTATACGACCTCTATATGCTTCCACATCGTGGCATGCATTGGCCTTTGACGCCGCGGATGCTAATGCAAGTCTCGCCTGTGCTACTGCCAATGGGTTGTAATATATATCATCCCCAAATACGGACTGTAGCATAGTATGAGTTTTGCTTGGTTTGGACATATCAGGGAATCCTTTAAGTTGCTCAAATGACTGTATAAACTGCGTTGCTGTAACTGTATTTCCCCAAGACTTGCTCATCTTCTTGCCCTTTGTGTCGTTGATTATCCCGTGTAATACCAATTTGTCAAATGGCAATCTTGATTCATTAAGTTTGGTACAAAGCGCTAGCATTCGGGCCACCCAGCTATGCAATATATCGTAACCCGTGTACAATAGTCTTGTGACGTCCAATTGCAAGACTGGATCTTTTGTGTCTAGATCGCCATCATCTGGTTGTTGAGTATCTTGGTGATCTACTGAGCTTGCGTTAAGCTGAGATGCTATGTCGTCAACTACTCCATTCTCTGCTGTCCACATAGGCCATAATGCTGATGTGAACCATGTGTCCAAAGTTCGCTTATCCTGTTCAACTGTATATCCATTTGCAGACAGATCGGTTGGTGATATGCCAATCTGTTTTGCCACTTTTGCAATGGCATCTTCTTGTGACATTGCAGCTATTGTATGCACCTCCTTGTTCCTTGATATACGCCATATTGGCACTTGAATTCCCCACCAACCATTTCTGCTTATACACCAAGGATGCTTGGACTGTAGCCTTTGTACCAGTAGCTGTCGCCTTGTGTCAGGTTCTATTTTCAGTTTTTCGACAGCACGGAGTCCATAGGGAGTTATGGCTGTCATATCTAAAATCCACTGAGGCGCTGGTGTTACATACGCTTTGCTACCTCCCTTCATTGGTATCTGACATTCAATTGTACCGTCCGCGACGAATCTATTGGCCATGTACTTGTTAGCAGTTTCTATATCCATTCCCATGATATCGGCAGTACAGTTGGTCATCCTGCCATATTCATCTGTCACATTTATAATCTCCAGTCCGTGCTCCCATGCCAGCTGGAAATCCCGTTCGGAGTAACCCGGAATAACAAATTCAAATTTGGTATCAGTTATTCCTTTCACTGGTATAAATGGCAGTTGCCTATTGGTTTCGGGAATAACAGCAACCATGTCCTTGTATGTTTCCCAAAGTTCCTCAGGCACGCCCACCGCAACTGCTGCGTCTAATAATGTTGGTTGAAGACAATATGCTTTTATAGAGGTAGGCAATGTATTATCTACACTATTCACTCCTTGTTCATCCATTTTTGATTTAAGGCCCAACTCGATGTAGTATAAAGTTACATTCTGAGTTATAAAATCCACATCAGCGATGTCCAGGAACTTTAGCCCATCCGATGTGACTACTGATAATGTTGGATATAAATGTTCCTTAATATGGCCCTGTTGATACAACTCGACGAACGCCTTAAGTGTCATGTTTCTGCTTTGGGTCCCAAGTGTCCATCCCTGGTCCAACCAGTTAACTCCTAATGCTTGCAATGTGTTAAGATGATTTTGCCTCATTGTTTTGCAGTGTTTCAAAGCTGCTTGTACTTTTTCTTCGTCAGTGGCATTGTCTCCCACTTGCTTGTTTATAATGCTTTCTAGGCCATGACCTGCATGGTCACTGCCAAACCTTGCATTAACCCAGCATTTATTAAGTTCACAATACCTCAGATATATATCACTACAAACTATATTGAGCGCATTTCCAATATGCAAATCACCCGTCAAATTAGGTGGCGGTGTAATGAGTTGCACTTTTCGTATACCTACATCTAATGAACGTTGTAGTATAAGTATGTTATCAGTAATATCATCTACTTGCTCTATAGAATAGCATATATATACACAAGCATTCAACAAATAATGATGAAATCTTCAGTGTCTACTTACTCATCGTAACATAGCTGGCACGATTGAAGTATATTGTTTACTAATTAGCACAAAAAGTCACATTTAGCACTAGAAGAACCACTATACATGATATTATGTAACGTTTTCATTCATTTCATGTTCCATGTCTAGAACTTACCTGCAAGACATGGTTCGATGTGTATACTGGGTGACGATGGACCTAGATTCCATTGCGAACCTTGTAGAACATACGACAAAACAGCATTATTCAGGATTAAAACCACTAAAGCGACGTTTATTACTGCCATTGACGCGCTCGGTTTGCCGTGCCAATGTGTAAAGACACATATTACCGAGCGCGTAAGCATTAGACACACATTATGAATACGTATGTAGTATGAATAGCAATTATTCATGTGAGTTATCAAACCGTGTGTTAATAAGCGCGGTTAGTGGGCACTCCAAATTCAGCAGTTCTTGGCGTTTTCGCCTCCATGCACGTACTACTGCATCCTGGGATGCCATGTCAGTTGTTAGGGCGCGCAGCATTTGTAGATATATGCGCAGGCGTAGTAACAACTTCAGGTTAGTGCCCACACTACGGGAAACTAGTGCGTGTTGTTGACAAAATGCGACATATTGAGGCCCTCTAGATATATCGATGCAGTGCGCCTCTACAACGTAGCGAGATTCCAAGCCACAATACGCATGGAACATAGTAGAACAGCCCTCTTGACAGCATTGTAGTAGCATTCCATCTACCGAGTTGCATACGGTGCATGGAAGAGTATCTGTTGTATCCACAGGTATTCCACGGTACAATGATACCAATACCCGCGGGAAGCATACGCCACATATAGTGTGGATATATAGTCGCTGGTTATTTTCGGTGGGCACCTGCTTTAGGAGTCCTACGTTTTGGCTGCATATACCGCAAAGTGCCTCTTCGTCATTGTTTCTACATGGGTCACATATGAATTCCAATGGTCCCCATCCCAGGTCAGTAGTAATGCTATCACGATCGTTTTCAACATAACACGAGTAATGTGCCATTCTATCGCAGTGTGAACATGTTGCTATGGTGCCACCTCCGCCGAAGCATACTGCACAACGCCTATCTGTCATAAACTGCTTGGTGTCGCATAATGTACTACGTATGTCCACTAGGTCTAACGACTCCATAGATGCCATTCCTTCTATAACTAAAGCACGTGACTTCTTGCGCTTGTCACGACCTTCAAACAGATATGCTGCTGAATCACGATTTACAAATCTTTTGTTCCGTGTGGAGATGAATACATGCCACTGGCGTTCTGGATCATGGCCATTACACTGTAACCTTACACGTAAGTCTCGTGTAAGCCCATGGCCCCTGGATAAATAAGCCCTGTATACCATGGCAGCAGAAGGCATGAATTTAAATCCATGTAACCAAGCACATAAGGGGTGTGCTGCTGCACTGCAATCAGAGCAACCCATGACGTATCCCCAATCAACTCCACAGACTGTGCAAATGACATCACGGCGCCATGCGGCTATGCCCTGTATTGACCATGGCTCCATATGAACAAAGTTGATACACCTGGTTTCTGGCAATAATGCCAGCAGACAAAACACATGTGCCCATTCATCTGTTTCGCAACGTTTTAGAGCGCCACCTCCACGTCCACATATGGCACATACTACGCTGCAACTGCGGAATGCCGTTTGCCAGTGGCTTCCCATGCCACGCCGTTCATACTCGCAACGTCTGCAAACGTAGTCGACAGCATATGCAGGTTTCATATTGCGGCTCACTCCATAGCAGTTACGATGCGCTGACATGAAGCAACGCGAGCACGTTAAGATAGGATTGAGGTTGTTCCCCGTATTTATAAAGCATACACTGCAGTATGCACCCTCGGCTATTCCTTCAGCTTTCATAGCTGCAGCTCGCGCCTCTGATGCACTTGTAGCAAGTACAACGGGCGCTGCAGATTTATGTGTATATATTGTTGGAGTCTTGTTATCAGTTGAGTCATTCAGGCCCTTGCAGAAGTTGTTAACCACAGTTGCCCACCGCTCAGTGGATTCGTATTGCTCTAGTAAAGTATCAGCGTAGCCATGTCTCTCGTTTATCGTGGGCAACCTAGCATTCAGTTCTAGCACATTCTCCCTAATGTTCTCACGGATAGTACGAAGCTGGGACGACACTACTGTAAGATCACGCTCAGTGATTTCCTTCTGACCTTTGACAAAATTCATGTCATCAACCACAGGCCACGTATGCTTGCCCAGGTGAACCATGGGTACGGGTGGGAGGTTGCCCAAACTATTGCTTTGTTCCAAGCTTGGTTGTTGTGACTTGGGTGTTACCGGGGTTTTATTAACCGGCCTTTCATTTTTTACGTTTGTTTGTGTACTCTTTGAGTTAGATCCCTTTTGACCGTTTTTACTGTGCGTAACTGCTGCACTGGCTTTTATTTTCGATAAAATGCTATTCCAATCTACCATCAGCAAGGATGGAATGTCGTCACTAGCTTCCATGGTATGTTTAACCACTGCAAGCTTGATGTTGGTATCATTCACATGGCTCATTTCAAAAGCGCATCTGCGAAGAAGTTCGGATTCCAAAGGACTGAGTATGATGAAATCTTCCAACTCCACACTCTTTAATGATTGCTCATTTTTTGCACGCTTAACTAGCTTCTTGCGCAACCGTAGAGTGTCGGCATCGGAGTAGGATACGTTTGCTGCTGCGTGAAGCGAGCGTATATCTTCCTTCAGTCCATATTCTCCGAAGCCGCTCATTAGGTCAACGTTCCTAGTTAAAGTGTTACCAAAGTAAGAGTGTGCACTCGAGACATTGCGATTAGATTCCGCATTGACATGAGATAGAAAGTGACGCACTTCCTCATCCAGCGCAATGCTAACAGCTGAAACCGGGGCTTTGTCCGAACGTTGGGCTAATACATGATCATCGTGGATGACCTCCAGAAGCCACTTGCTAATCCTAAGCACAACAAAACCTGCAGTACGTCCAGTGTCTACCAATATATGGAATCGCGCGTACTTCTTATCCGATGCACTTTTGCCATTGCCCTGTACCTCACGATCAAGGTTCTGCTTGACCGCGTCTAGCAGTGCGACAATGCCGCCGCAGCTGTAAAGTATCTGCTGAAGAAACATATCACTAAGATCCCTGGGCTCTAAGAAGTCAGAACCTGCAAGGACTGTAGTTTCTAAATTAGGACATTCCTCTAGACTACGCTTGCGTGTTGGTTGATCTTGGTTCTCCATTAAAATGTCTGAAGCAGGTCCATACGGTATAGGTCTGAATACATCGGATTTCTGCCATATCATTCTTTGACCACGGAATTGGGAGTTGTTGCTGTCTGCACCCATGTCACCCTGACCTGTATGCATCTCTACTACTGGTAGAACATCATACTCCACGTTAGTATTGATTTCCATATTAATGTCAATTTCATCAGTCACAGTTGGTATTAGTTGGGGTACCTCAGAGTCGCATGCTTCTGTATCTCGAGGCTCCAAAAAGTACTGGCGCCATTCGTCCAAGCTGTGTTCATCTGGTTCTGCATCGGCGCCCACATGGAATTCAATTTCAGAGGGCAATGCTACACAGGGTTCGATGTGCATATCAAGGTTCGTAGCTGCAGCGTCCGTGGGAGCTCCGCCATCGGCCATCATTGCTGAAGCAGTGACTGCTGAAGTCATACGTAGAATATTGGCCACTTCATTCTGGTAACGGCAATAGCTGCTGGCGTTCTCCTCACGGATAACGTGTGAACGCCTTATATGCATTTGCAATCCTGCACTAACAAACTCCCACGTGGCATGTCGATTACAAAAGGCTCCAGTGAATCCGATGTATTGAGGACGTTCGTCCGTCTTGTAGTAGACATGATCTGAAAATGCAGTGCCCTGGTAACCATTACAGAACAAAGCACATCTAGGGTGTAGATTGCGCGAGCACCGTGTGAATGCACACGGACGCAAAATACCGTATGAATTACCACAAGCATCGCATTTATTTCCTGCATCTTTATCATTGGAACAACTTTCAAGTGCTTCTTCGACACCTTGAGGTTCGAGCATACTTATAGGATACTTAAATTTAAGATTACTTTCACTTGGTGCAAATACTACACAACTGCAGTGTACCCAAACACTATCAGAGGTGCTATAACGCATAGCGCCATCTGAAAGTCCACACAAAGCGCATTTTGGACGCTGCTTTAAACTTTTATCAGCACATACATCACATACAAAATCAAAACGTAATACACTCTCTTTTAGTGCGCCGTCCGAGTCGCTCAAACGGTTGTCGCGACTCTTATTACTAGCATCAGCGGATCTCCCAAACGCTGAAACTCCTGTGCGCTGCAGATGTTCTAGATGGGTATCATAAGGTATGTAGCACAGACCGTGAACGCTGATCCGGCAACATGAACATACCCATACGTTGGTATCCAGAGTTCCCAGACATGCATCACAACGCTCATCCACAGGTAGTACTACACGCTCGTCATGTTGCCTAAATATACCGGAACAATTGAGAACATTCAAGTCAAATGCTGACTGTGCAGGATCATAGGTCTGGTAGACACCTCCATCGAAACTAGAATTGCATAGATCCCAAACATCACTCATAACTGCATTGCTGCCAAATGAAGGACGTGTTTGTAGGTCACATCGTGAACATTCTGATGCGCTTCCAAGGCTGCCATAGTGTTCCAAAGCAGAGATGTAGTCTGTAGGAGCTGAGCTCTGCCCAGCTACCGACCGGTTATCCCAGGGACTATCATCAGGATAGCCATCTGAATGATGCGATGAAACATTGCCCTGCATTTCATGAAGGACGGTGATAACTTATGGCACACAGCACTGCCTTGATAACAGTATGCCAGAGACAACTACAACGTGCATCCTAGGTACCTAACAGAGCTAGAAACCCCTCAAAATGTATTATTCATCACCTCAAAGGCTTTAATCATGGTATATTTGTTATTTCGACGGTGGAATCGCGCGTTGTCATCGCGTGGCACTTCAGCCGAGATTCCTATTTAAAATACAATTTTTGCGATAATATACGCCATAGCAATATGCTAATGGAACTATTAGGATTTATATATGTGATATTAAATATTCAAATGTGTTCACCAGACCCCGACACCCGCATTACGGGCATTAAAGATACTCCTATGATCATCTCTATTATAACATATTTAATGCCTATATCTCTTTTGGAAGAATTTGCAATTGTTTATACTTTTCGATCTTATATTTTATCTAACCATGTAGAGCGATGCTATTGCGGCTGTCAATACAGCCATATTATGTACGTTAATCTGTTATTCCTTCACAATTTTTATATCATTAGATTATGACTATTCACAGTACGATCTGCTGTCGCAATGACGATGATTTCGGCAGAAACTTCCTGTTTGAATATCGATCAATCCTGGGACGATACCCCTGGGCGTCTCTTAATAACATGATTCAAACAATGATTATGACTAAGTGAATCTATAGTTAACACTTAACAATCATAGTATCAAAAACGACTTTGTCCGATGAAACCGAAATAAGCTCATTTATTGACGCATAACCCCTGCAATTTCATTGAAATACTAAATTTGCCCCGCAAAGGCCCGCAATTCTGAACACTGTCGCGTCAGGAGACATGGATGGACCCGAGAAGCGTTTTAGACAGCGCAAGGGCTTTTTTGTTTGCCTCTTGACTGTAACGTTGTTGGCGGGGCTCTCCTCTGACACCAATGCAGTTATTATTAGTTCCCTTAGACAATGTATTAATAAAGGCACTGGAAAAGTGACCGAATCCGACTGCCAATGGCGCTCTCACACCAACGTTGATGTACGAGGTGGTGAAGTAGGTATCTGATGATGCGATATAATACATTGTAGCTCTCCACAAGTTACGTTCTACGCAAGAAGGACAACCCCAACAGCGGTTTATACATCCATATACAAACTGCTATAACAACATTGACGTACAATCTGGTATACCAATTCGTAGGTAACTGCATGTAGAGTCCATGATGTCCAGGATGCACCATATATGTATAGAGAGCACAATGGCGCATTAGAATACAGCCAAGTTGCTGGAATGTGTGACAGTTGTGACAAGATTGAGATAAAGAAGTGTACATTACCAGAGGAAGTACCACCAAAGCTGAAGGATAAATTTGTTAACAAAACATGCTGTATTTGCGGAAAGAATGTACCAAGCACCGCTGTACGTCAAAACCTCAAGTGCTCGGGTTGGAGTTTTGGATTCTTGTATAGTAACTGTGTGAGTCTGAGCTGTTTGGAGATAGTAGGACCATGGTACTCCATATACAAGCCACAGTATCCACCCGACATCAATCGGCGTATATTTGTAGATGTATATTCCTTCGATGGTGATGCTGGGATCATACCCGACGGTTAGTTAGATAGATACCTATATACAATTTACAGTGAGTAAGAAAGGATACCAAAATAGCAAATTACCCGATGAAACCAGGTATCTTAAGGAGCCGGTTTACAAAGATGGCCATCTCAAGTTCACCATGAGTACCAATGCAGGCGCCGTTAAGAATGAAGACCTAGATGTCAAGTTCACTATAATATCGCAGCAGTGGGTGGATGGGAATGCACCGATAAGAATGGACAAGTATGTAGCGGTGCCAACATGGCCCGATTCTCATCCTGATGTCCAGGGAAGTAGTTTAAGAGTATGTGATTTTGTGGGAAACCTAAAACTATGCAGTTTGAATGCCAACAGGCTGATAGACCATATGAATGTCGCAAAGGGCAGGATAATGAGTGCCGTATGGAACGCTGTGCGTTGAACGTTAGGGTTATAGAGCCTAGTGCTGTTGATGTAACCGGGGCCACCTGTGATAAAATAGGTGTCTCCATGGGCACTTGGGGTGATGAAAAGCGTCTATGTAATCAACATGAAGGTACATGTATTCAAAATCAGCTTGCATGGTATTTTAAAGAGTTTTCTAGCACTGTATGTTATATACTGGGGTCGTTAATAAAGTTTTAGATGAGACTTCCCAAGTTATATGGGTCCCAACCAATGATAGCTCACAAGCGCATTTCAGGTAGTGTGCCTGACGAGAAGAAAACTGTTCCTTTACCAGTAAGTTATATTTACAAGAATCCATTGCCCACAGGCCGATAAAGAAGCAATGAAGGATGCCACATTTTCCAGCAAACCTGCAGCTGCCGTTGCGGCGAAAACACCAAAAGGGGTATGTTACTAAACCGTTGGCATATGGTAATTAGGCCAAGACACCGGCGGTATGTGGTAGTACATAAAGCCATATTGATAGAATGTTTATGTTATCTATGTTATATCTTACACGACTAACTTCTTCATAGGGCGCCAAAAAGAAAAAACAAAAGCTAGATTCATCAGAATGGGAACATAAAGATTTACTACACTCAATCGCTTATAATGTTAGGCATGCTGACACTTCAAGGATTGAGATTGATAGCTTTGATGCTACTATGACGCTCATTATTGCTGAGGCTGTGGGATTTATAGTCAGTGTGAAGTATGTTTACTCATTTTATTGATTATAGTACGCAGGCCACCGGAATCATGCACTGCATCCAGCGAGGACATTTGCACAATTAAAGTTGTGACGAAGAACGCCGGGAAGATAAGGGCATCGTTTAGTCATAGGGTGCAGTGCTACGACGGTGAAGCCGAGTCAACGGCGATCGTCGCTACGGCAGATGAACGTTTTATTGAGATTGATGCCAACGGTTCTGATGAAACAGATATACCCATCAAATTAATGGCGGCTGGCAAATCTGATCTAATGAAGTGCAGGATAGCATTGTATTCGTCCACAGCATCGTTCCTAGAATCGGTTGATATTTCCATGGGTGTAAAGAACCCTGAGATATCTATGGGTAAAGACACCAGGTCACTGGATTCCGAGACGATGACTCATACCAGTAAGGACGATATACTCATCGACGGCATACAAGCTAGTTCTCAATGCAACTGCACTGGGTTCGCAGTTGTATGCTTCTTCAGCAATTTCAAGAGTTGTATGAGTTGGGCCTTTAATAAATACTACGCGTGGTTCATATTAGGTATATCGGTGCTCAGCTTCCTGGTACTACTACCTGCACTAATTCCGCTGGGATCTATGGTAATAGGCAAAATCAAGTCGAACGTTAGTAGGTCGAGAGCCGCTGCGGCTGAACGTAAACGTGAGCAAGAATCTCGCGAACGACAAGCAGAACATGAGCGCATGTTAGATCAAATGAACAACAGACGTCGGGATCCAATCCCATTGTAATATATTAAAAACTGTCACAGCACTTTAATCGTAGCATGCGGGATCGTGAATCATCCACATTGATCGCCCGCGTAGAGCTTGTGGCTGACGGTTTATCGAAACGCTGCGGGTTTCGCAAAATTTCCTTGGCCAAGAGTTCAAATACTTTGGATATATTTTGTCCAGTCTTGGCGCTTGTTTCCACTAGTAGTAATGAGTTTTCGCGCGCGTAGGTGCGGGCACTTGATAGTGTCTGCTCATATTCGTCCTTTGTGCCTAGAAGGTCTATCTTGTTTGCAACCAATATAGTTAGCGTATTGCTCGAATTGGTCATACGAATCTGGTCTACCCACGATATCGCATGCTGCAAACTACTAGAAGATGAGACATCTAAAATAACTATCGCGCAAGCTGCGCCGCGGTAGTATATTGGTGCGATACTCTTGAAGCGCTCTTGCCCTGCGGTGTCCCATATATCAAACTTGACCGTAACTTGGGCACCTGACGCATCATCTTGTGAAGTTGGAGTCTGTATGCCACGTGTAGAACTGCCATCTTTGGGAGCAGCGCTTTCGGTGACCGCCTTAGCAGCTGGAGGACTGCAACGCACAGTGTGCATAAAAAAGGCAGCGCCGATGGTTGAAGTCGTGCTGTCTGCAAATTCTCCTCGAGTTAAACGTAAAACAAAACTCGACTTGCCGACAGATGCGTCGCCGAGCAGCACTGTCTTGTAGCTGCGTTTAGAACCCATAATAATACAAACAACTGAATAACCTCGAAAAACCCAGGGAACGCCACCAAAGCGTTCGAAAAGCTAATTAGCCGAGCATCAACATACACCGACTGCTATCTTTATGTAATAAGCTACAACGAGGTCATCAATAGACATGACCTACCATACACACGTACGACAAGTCAGACCAATAAACATACACCCACTTAAGTTAAAGTCCATAACTAACTATGGGTATATTAATACGATAAATCCACGTGCCTGGAAAAGGACAATAAATAGAAGTACATGTGCCTTGGATCCAGGGGGGGTTCATACCAACGACGCAGAGAATCAACGCAGACCCCGCGCTGTATAACTATAACACAATGTAGTACAACATATACACATAAGAGTTCAGTATACAATGTGATATCTTTTGTTGGTTAACGATTGCAATAATCCTCATTCAACAACATTCAACGCATCTTGCATATACCACTGTATAGCACTAATCCAAAACGGGTGATATCGCAGGATCCCATGAGCTAATTCTATTATAACATGCGAATTTATAAAAACGTATAGACACTAAGCATGTGTCTATTTTTGGTAATGTGTTAGCATACTTTTGTCGCACTTTGATTCCATTTTTAACTCATTGAGAAGTAGGTCATACTGTCGCCGTAGATTATGACAGTTGGCAATGCGTATCCCTAGTGCATCACCCAGCAGTGCTGTGGTTAACTTCGAGACGCACTGTACCGAATACTTTCACCCAAGCGTGCTTGCATATATCATACGCAACAGGGCGGCCCAGCTGGCGAGATATGGCCATGGAGTGAGCGTCACAGCCAAAATACGTGACGAACTGGATAGAATCACTGCCGCAGCGGTTAGTACCAGCTGCCATCTAAGCCCTCAGACGGGAGCCACTCTGCTCCTATCATTTGCTAAATTGGTATGTTAAATATAGTCTAATGTGATTTACTGACGCCCTTTGAGCGTTTGTTTCTAGTATCTCTACAAAGCCTATATACATCATATGCAGGACTATGTAAAACCTGAGCTTACTTGTCAACTTACTGAGCATTTTGACTTTGCTGAAGCTTCACCGAAGGCTATCGCTGTGGTACTTAATGCCATATCCAGACAACCGCATTCCTTGCAGCACGTCTATCGTGAATTTTGGGATGAACTGCCAAGGGCAATATCTTGCTTTGGAAGCACATCAAGTCTACAGGATGTTGCATCGTGCAGCTTGTCACTGTCGAAAATAATATCTGCCTGCCGGAATGCTGGAGTATCATCTAAGATTGGTGGGCATACTTACAGGAATATATGCAATCTTTTGAAAACTGTCTTGCTGTTAGCTCAATCGCGGCTGCAGGAGTCGGGGCCACAAGAGTACAAGCCCAAAGAGCTGACCTCGATACTGCAGGCAGCTTATACAATAAAGGGCCAACCCCGCGTAGTAGTCATCCACTTGTTGAATCATCTAAAGAATGCAATACCAACGTCAATATACGGTATGTTTTGTGGTAGCCACATCTAAGCATAGCAGGTGTTGACGACACCCTATTTACGCTAGATATACTGCCACCACCGGACTTAGATGGAGACACTATAGATGAACGCAGGATCAAGCGTGATATCGCTCGAGCTGAGAAATCGTTTGTTGAATGGGCATTTGAGTATATAGTTGACCACCTCAAGTGTCTAAGTGATGCTGAGCTGGCTCGCATTGCTGCGGCATGCAATCGCTTGCGGGCATGGTCAAAAGATGAATTCGTTTGCGAATTCGCATTATCTTGGGAGAAGATAATAGCGAATGGCGACAACATAACTCCACGTAACCTTAGCCAGGCGGCATGTTACTTTCTCCGTCGATATGAAGCTTCGGTTCAGAAAGAACTGGATGCTACTAATTCAGAGGAACACCTGAAGGCATCGCAGATATCGCACATATGTGCCAAAATAGGCGACATTTTACACGATTACGCCAGTTCACGTTACACCAAACAGGATCTACATCGGGTAGAGGAACTGATGCAGGTGGCAGACCACTGTAGAGCGAAACGCTTCCTTAAGGGCGCCGCATGATAGCCTCAATGCATTAAACGTAGTCCACGCCATGTATTACACATAAATAGTAAAACTAACTAAATAGCAACAGAGATTGATTATTGGTAGTTACTATTGACCGTGACCACGTTTGTTTGATACCTGCTTGGAGAGCATTGCTACCCAGCTGTTTCCACGGTCACGAACTGCGGTTTCATGGTCACTGCGTAATGTTTCTAACATAATACCCTGGGATCTACGGTACAGATTAGTGACCTCTTCGGGTATATCTTCATCCGAGGAGACGGAACTTGGTACCGGTAGTCCGTGGCCAATTGCGTACATTCGACACAGCATGCGTTTAAGGCGCTTCATACGTCGGAAGTTGGCTGGATACATTGCTATGGATAGAATGTCGACTTTGCAGCAGTCACCACTAAGGTTGGATACAAGCATGATATCTTCATGATCAAGCATCGATGCCAGGCTTTCGAGTGTTGATCCCAATTGCTTCAGATATGAGCAAACGGCCTTTGGGTTAACCCTCTTGATTAAACAGCATGATTCCTCATTTTCTGTAGTTTGTGACGAATAAGTAACATGACCTACTGGGACCCTCGAAGACCTTGCGGTAACATAGTTTCTGGAAGTCACGTAAGACTATTATGTGATTAGACGGTTCAGCTGCATCCTTATCGCGTAAAAACGCGCTGAAAGCATTCACACTGGCAGCGTCGCTGTCTGTAGGCTCCAGTATAATCGATGGTGGTAATATCTACTGATTATGTATTATAGCACCATTACTTACACTTTGGTAATCACTTGCCATAGGATCGTATAGATGCACCTGCGATGTTGAAAGAATCTCAGCATCTTCCATTAGACCGCAGGCACGCGGGTCCAATATATCAACTAGGGTACGTACGCCAGGTGTCAGGGTCATAACACCTTCCATGGCTAAGAACATGGTAGTCGATGCATCTACGTACGAATCATGTCCACTGTCACGTACAAGCTCTATTCCTATATGTTGTTTTACCTGGATTACATAAACAGAATAGAGGCGGTGCTTACCAAAGACTTTAATGATGGTTTGTTGTGACGGCGAGGTGCGATATACTGCAGTGCAGTGTCCAATACGTTAAAATGTGCGATTTCGCAAGCTCTAGGAAATATTAACACTCTACACAAAACATACTTTAGGTCATTATCGAGTGAGTGTCCCACTAATATAGTATCAGGTCCAATTAGCATATTGAGACATTCCTGGATATCCGAAAGTCGTATTGTCACGTCCTCAAGGGATTCTGCAGTTATGCCGGAATAAGGGGTTCGGTAGTCCTGGATATCACCTTCTGGTTTAACCAAAGCATCAAACACCGTATTGAGCAAGCTGTCGACTATGGTAATCCTTGCCAGTGCAGTCACCCCGCCAGCCGTAACCATTTCGCAATCAATTGCGAAAGTCCTGCCAAAGTCACAATCATCTTTTAGTTTATAGGCGGTAGCTGCATACTTACGGATTAACTCTTTGTCAAAGTGGCTTGGTATATTATGAGAACCAGTAGCTTCTTGCGTGTTGCTACTGTTTTCAGCCTTTTCTATATCGTTACTCTGTGTATAATCGTCATCTTTACAAGTGGAATCTAGAATTGAAGTGAATTCTGAAGCTATATAGTGTTCTATATCCTCTGTAAGTTCATCCCTATTTTTACAAATACGACGTGATCGAGTTACGTTAGCCATCAATATGGCAAAAAACTGCTCCTCAGTTACACTTTCTGTGACTATATTAGATACGGCGGTACTACTATCTGAAGGTGTAATAATGGCGTTTTCAAAAATAAAATCCCAGCCTTCCGTATGCCGTAACTCGGCACGACCCAAGGTGAATGCTCTTATGGATCGAGGAACAGAATCGGTATTTATTTTTTCCATAAGTAACAATCTCTGTGAAATGTGTAACAGTCTAGTGGAAACTCACTTTTATAATGTTACATGATACACTGTCGTCACTTATGCGTGGATTGCAGCTGCATTTATTAACAACATATATGTTATACCTACAGACGATTCAAATTACTTCCCTGAGTACCACGGAATATAATTGATAGTGCATCCAGGTCGTCCATTAAGTAATCGGCATCGAGGTATGGCACCGCCACTAACACGTTATGATGTGATCGTGGCCTTCCCTGCCGTAAGTTCAATGGGCATTTAGTCCGTGCGGCATTGCTCATTAACCTATATCGTATCTAGTCCTTGACATGGACATACCATGACAGAAACAGCTGGAACTGCTTCCACTCAATAGGAGCGCTTCGATGCTGTAGAAGCGGCTGTAAGGTGTATGCCGGCACATCGCCGGAGTCAGTACAAGTAGTCATTATACATGTAGAATGCAATGATATTAGCGATAAAGGAAAAGTTTTATTTAGTGTCGCTATATATGGCAAGATACATGTCAAGAATCTCACCTAAATAACAGTGTAAGGAGGTATAGGAAATAATAATGCTACACACACATAACACATACCAGCCTTCTGCTGCTCATTTTCGAGTGCTGAACGCGAAGCAAAGTGCTTATCGTAGCATTCCTGAATGCTATGGAACCATAGTAATACTAAATTACCACGATGCGATTAATGGTATCAGTAAGCAATGTTAGCTTGGATCGGTCGTCCTTAAGTAGCTTCTTGAGGAGGAACCTATGCAAGATAGTCGTCCATACGACGTAATTTACCCATCAAAAGAAATCAAACTGCCAAGCTTAGCTTTGCAATGACGTGAAAAGGCACCCACTGCTAGTTGAGTAGGAGTATAAACAAAAATGAGCCTACGTAGCATAAAACAGCACACATTCTATCCTACTCTGGAACTTCGTGCATGACTACACAATCCTTCTCAGCGGCAGTGCAAACCGAAAGAAGGATCCCTAAATGCTCGCCCATAATAATATCGTCAATGCCTAAAGTCTCCTTGATGTACTGACACCAGTTAGAAACCACGAAACGACTCTACCTCAATACACCGCATCCGTAGCACGTGCATGGTATCAGATGTGTGAATTATCAAAAAGTTGAAGTCCAGGGCATCACATACAGTGGACTCCTGCTCGAATACACCTACACTATACAGTGAAAACACGGTTGTACTAACGCAAGACGTTAAGCCCGTCGACAGCACCCAGCAGCTTGTCTATATAATAATTGCGCCACACGTCCTCCAACTTTATGGCCAATGTTACGCATGAAAACCTGGACAGCATAAACAATGATGTACATAATCTACATTATAACACGAGGATCATGCTCAAGCATAGATCGGCGTAGATAGAAACGATTAAAATATGCCAGAGCCGTTTCCTGTAGGTAATGATCCCCTCAATCTCTTTATTACCTTCACGCAGTCCTTCATATGGTTAGCAGCAATAAATCGCGATAACTGAATTGTGTAAAAACGAAGTAACCACAGCTCTTCTTCAAACGTTGGTAGTTTCACATCATTCTTGGTGGCTAGTATTTAGATTTATATGCGTTAACCAGGTAAACATACAACGAATCCGTTCTAGAGCACGGTTAAATCCATTTTCTCGTAAACTGTTTAAATGCGATAAGGAAGGCAGCACCCATCTTTCGATGTGCGTGCTACTGGAAGGCCAAAGTGAGCCACCAGTATCGCTTGCGTCGTCCATTAAGCAATCGTAGTAGCATCAGTAGACAGATGTGTGACTAAAACTTATGATCACAAAACCAATCGAAAACTTCAACATTGTTACTATACCGTATAAAATACATATGTGTAATAAATCTAAGCATGTTTAGCACATATAAAAGGATGAAATAGACATAATATCCCCTAGGCTGTGGGGACGAGATACAGTAAACTGAAATCAAAATAGATATAAAAAAGTAACACTGTAACTTCTTTAATGTATCGCGATATACGCGTATTTGGTATAACAATATATATTAACCCTCTGCTATAAACATAGCCCAGGAAGTTTTACAATTTTTTATGTATACTTATAAGCCGCTTAACCACGATCAAATGCCATATTTCGTACAAAAGGCTCTAGTAACCGCTATTACAACAGAAATATTGATGTGCCTATGTAGTTCGAAGGATGTCGACACCGAATAAGCTTTCAACTCTCCTTGATGGAGATAATTTAACACCTGAAGAGGATACGCTGGCCAATAGTTCAAATGCCTTAGAAAGCGAAGTGGTAGCGGTATTAGCTAAGCTGGATCGTGTTGATCTAGCTCAGGGTGGGTGTGCTTTGTTAGCTGATCAATTAACGCAGTGGTTATGGCGCTGGGCGCACATGTCAATGTCGAACAAGTTATCAAGGATACAGTGCCTCATGTTCTCGAGAAACAGGTGAGTCGTGCTGGCAGTATATAGCATTTAATGCGCAGCACGTCGCTAGCGAATCTGAGCAAGAAGCCCTTACGGGCATCAACCTTCTAGGACCGGAAACCTCAGCTGCTACCAACGACGAAGCTGACATGTCGGTAGACGGTGAATCGCAATCAACATCAGATTATTTCCTACACATCGCTAAATACGCTCCTCTGAGACTTACTCTCGGTGAGCGTAAGTTGATGAGACTGCTTGACAGCACGTTACACGTTAGCGAGTATACTGATAAAATTGACATTCTGCACGAGGGCAACAAGGCTCGCAAGATTGTACGCGAGATAAAAGAGGTGTGCGCTATCCTTAGTGGTTTAGCGGTGGCACATAACTACGATGATGGGCAGCGATTGGTTAAAGACAGGGAATACGATGCCAACGCTGAGTTCTTCAGGAGCGTGTTCGAGATCGGAAGGCGGTATAAAATATTAAACCCTGATAAAATTAGGAACTCCTACGGAAAGCTGATATACTTTTTAATGGACTCCAGGAAGCCGGAAATACAGGAACTATTGAACTTTGACTGTGTTGCTCCCGTAAAGACTGTTTTTACACTATTGTCAAGTAAGAGGCGGGGTTTGGAGTTGCTCCAAGACCCGAAGCTTAAGTACGCTACTATGGAGATCACACCTGAAGGTAAATCTCGGTATGAGGTACAGCGTGAAATATCGACTAAAGAGGAAGCTGTGAAATACTTGACCAACAAGTATGCGCGTAAGAAAGGCATTATGGGCATAGAATTTTCGTTCTTGACAAGGCCATTCTCTAGTACACAGGAGGTGTCAGATGATGTCGAGATGACCCCTGACGAGGTGCAAACGTGTATATACTCACTGTCAGACCATAACTCCCACTTGAGGGCGTTCCGCCGCCCCTGTGACATCATGATCGCATACCTGAAGGACAATTACAATCCTCAGGATTCAAACCCTAAGTACAACCTCTCTATTAATGCAGGCTGCGAGGGCTCGAGGTTAAGCCATGGCCACGCTCGTCAGTTTACTTACGTCCTTCAATCTCTTACTCTATGGAGGGAAATAGCTCATGATATGTTTGCCTTGTGGCATTATGCTGAGGCAGATTTGTTGGACCCGGATAACCCATACAGGCTGAGGAACACCGGTCAGGGGTTGAATCGGGTGCAAGATGGCCACCACGTTGTCAGTGGAATGCGTAAGATACTCTACAGAGTGCAGCAGAAAGTGGGTACCTGGGTGGGATCGAATATGGTACACCTAGGTGACCACAATGTCCCAAACTCGTTCATGTTCATCGACAAATACACCCAAATACCGCGCATTCTATCGCCCATTGTTTCGTGTATCGAGAAAATACCAGAATTGTACAAATCAACAGATGCGATGAAGACTTATATTGATACACAGTTCGGAGGGCCCAAGCACCTCAAAATGCTGATACTTACAGACTTCTTCAGACATGCCTTCGATGGAAGTGGAGCTGACAACTTCAACGATGCTGGTAGTTGCATTGACGGGCGACTCACATCAGCATGGAATTGGTGTTCCAAGATCGAGAAGAAGGCATACTTCCCCGTCTTCCTACTCACATCGTTCTGCGGTTTTGACGGCAGATTCGGTGAAAGCTAACAGACAGTACTAAATAAGTTTGTAAAACTCGCGTAACTGATCCTTTATCCAAGGAAGGCGTTGCACCAGTGCCTCGAACTCACTGCGTCTTAACATTAGCATGGGCTTAGTGCCGCAACAAAGAACTAGTGTAGGTTCGGAACGCAAACCATCTTTCAGATCACGGCGCATTATAAAAATTGAACGGCCTAAGGGCTCCAACTGTAGATATAGATCAAGATCAATAGCGAACGTACCGTACCGTTACCTACTGGGATGCGATCAGGTGGTGGCCAGCCACGATAGACAGGACGGCAACTAGATTGCTCTGATACTAGAGTACGAAATGCCTCTATTGCTGCTGCATTATCATTTCGCGCAGCGGTAAATGATCTGCAACACAACCGATTGAATGCGTTCATACTATGTTAGTCGTACAAAGATAGACATAGTTCGTAACAATATTACACACATCAAAATGTGTGCATAAATATTACATTATCGTACCGTAATATAATGGCTACAGACTATTGATGTGTGTTGGTAACGGAATCAATGTGTTGCTACGGACACGACAACAACGCTGTCTACAACATTGATTTACAGGTGCGACACACTAATACATTTAAAAATCATTAGTCCATAAAGTTATAATACGATAGCGATATATAGAAAAATCGTAGCGTAGCGGGATTGTATACAATCATATGGTATCATGTGCGGACAAATCTGTACAAACCGGTGATAGCGCCCTAAAGCGCCACTAAATTTATAAAACCCCGCAAATTGGCTAAAAAGGAAAATACGTGAAACACATTAGGGACACAGCAAAATTAACATTTGTGCCCATGACCCAGTGTACGTCGTTAAACTCACGACGACGCCACCCCATCGGAAGTCGACGATGCGCAGAAATGCCTACACGAAGCAATGACCATTAAACAGGTCCATCACACCACACCAGTGATAACGAGAGGTCTAAATTTGGTAGGCAATAGTCTGAATTGTGACGGAAAGTGGAAGTGGATTTCATGTGCATGGTCATGCCGTAAAAAAGCTTAGACCAGGTCGTGCGCTGCTTTTCTCGCAGTAAAAGGCAGTATTTAAAATATTTAACGGTAAGACACAGCTTTTTTCAAAGGCAGGTGGGTCCAAAAGACTGCCTGTGTGGATGTTTAGCTGTGGACCGTTAGTGAGCGTCAAGGTTGCCAATAAGTTTTTATACGACAACAACTACATTCAATGCAAAGTAAACATATATAGTTGTTTGACAGTAACTTTATATTAGCAGGAACAGGCTGTAGAGGTTGTCGGGAGAACTTGGCAACGGTGGCAGACAAGGTCGCAGCTGAGCTGAATAACAGGGGAGATGGTTTTTGGTGGGCGCTGCATTGACTGAGAATGCGCATCTGCAGAAATGCTACATGGATGAGGAACTCAAGATAGTTGACGTCTGGTCGGATAACTTAGAAGATGCATTCGAAAGAATAAGAGATGTACTGGAACGATACCCATACGTCTCCATAGACACGGAGTTCCCAGGTATCGTTGCCAAACCCACGACATACCAAGAAGATTACAATTACCAAACCGTAAAGTGCAATGTAGATCTGCTGAAACTAATACAACTAGGTCTGACATTTGCTGATGCTGATGGACAGACGCCTAGTGGAGTATCAACATGGCAATTCAACTTTAAGTTTGACCTGCAGCGCGACATGTACGCCTATGACTCTATTGAACTACTCAAACAAAGTGGAATAGATTTCGAGAAACACCAGCGCAAGGGTATAGACGTGGCACACTTTGGGGAGCTGATTATAGCTTCGGGTCTTGTGATGAATGAAGATGTAGTTTGGGTCAGCTTTCATGGAAGCTATGACTTTGCATATGTCCTGAAATTACTTACATGCACCACACTACCGACAAATCAATCTGATTTCTTCGATTTGTTACACGATTTCTTCCCTTCGCTTTACGATATCAAGTACTTGCTTGACGAACGCTCAATCAAGTTGACGAGCAGGAGTAGTCTACAGAGGATCGCTGAACATCTGGATGTAAAACGAATAGGTCCACAACACCAGGCAGGAAGTGATAGCCTTGTAACGTGCAGAACTTTCTTTAAATTGATGCAAAGGTACTTTGAGAACAAACTGGACGATGAGAAGTACCAGGGTATCATATACGGACTAGGTAAAACATCGGCAAGATTGTACGCAGATGGTAAGAGCGACGGTCTATACAGTACACCATCATATCCAATCGGAGCTCCTTATGCTAACGGGGCTGCGAACGTCAAATGGGGACCTGATATGCAACAGCATCATGTACAAACCACGCTCAACCCAGGAATTGTGAACGCTAAATTGCATACCACGACTTCAGGAGCGGTCATTTTAAACTCGTCGGGGTCTAACACTCTAGGGGACGTAGGAAGCCCTATGGGCACCACGGTATTGCCGTCAAACGTTACCCTAGTAAACAGCGCTGCTATCAACAACATGAACGAAATCAGCTTTTACGATGCACCACACTACAATCAGTAGACATCCCAACTAATGCACTGCCGTCGTCGTCTCTAGCATCACCAGCGGTTATCCGGTGGCCAAACACGTCATTTACGAGATTTTCTCTAGCATGAAGTGGCAAAAGCTACTGCAAAAACAACTAACTTCTAAAGATCATAACATTTTTGTTATTAGTTATCTATGTGATTTTATTTAGTCAGACTTGCTTTTATTGATGATATCGTATCGGCGAATCTCGTCATCGCTTTTAGGGTATGCCGTGACTGCCATACGGCACGCCTCCAAACACTAAACAGTATGTAGACATCTGTATATTACTTACTGAAAACTTCTTCACATCGTCGTAATCCAGATACTCTATCTTTGAGGGTGCCGGAGGGTTGTTAGGCCCAGAAATTGGACGAGGAAACATGTTATTACATCTAGATTCACAACCCTTGGCCAGCATCTTGTATGTTATCTCCACGCATCCAGCCATTTTCATGCCAATCAATATAGCTAAAACAGCTATCCATCTAGGGCAAAGCAATCTCTGTAAATTCATCTTGATTTAGTATAAATATAACGATGTCAAGGATATTTAACCAATGAGGCATTGATGGTTCTATATCTGAAGTTTAATCCAAGGGATATTCCACTGGGATATATAGCATCTATAATGCAACAACAATGCTACGACTACGGAAGTATCGCTCTAATGATTAGAGCAAATATAAACAGTATATGGTAAGGATAATGTACTCTTTATTTTAGTACTCTAAAAACGCAAATGATAATTAGTGGTCACAAAATACTAATATCATGGTATATGAAACATCCGTTGAAAGATCTTTCAAAGAAAAGATCCAAGGAATATCCAATTCATCATGGAAACGCAGTGCAGTCTTATACAATATACATCTATTCCACAAATCATTATAAAAGATGGCATTTAAAGCAAGTGTAAAACGACTCTGCCTAGGATTGGCTGTTTTGGCCTATATGGGCATCGGAGCCGAAGCTAATATTTTCGGATACTTCAAAGGCATATGTGACGATGTTTGCAAGCAGTGCAAATACGACTGTGAGGCAAAGTACAAGGCGGGTACTTTCAAAAGATGGATGGTACGTTATAGTCCAGCATAATTCATTACACCTCAGTGCAAAGGTAACTGCAAGCTGCTTACGAAGAAGTGATATTGACAAGTGTAGGCACCGTCTAAATACAATAGAAGCTGTAAACAGTAATAATTATTTTTAATCTATCATAATATCGAAAACGTTTCATAAAATTAATGTATATGCTAATAGGCATGGTTACAATGGCTACTTTATATCTAATGTTCAACATATGTTATATCAACTTAGTGAGTAAATCAGTATAAAACGGCTTATTTCAGCTGTATTACAAAGTTTATCAAAGTGTTATAAACAATGGGTTAATAGCATATTTGTAATGTCGTATATCCTGTATTACAAATATAAGACATATATTATGATAAGTGTATAATATATCTCTAATATCATCTAATAACAACACTGCTTATGATCTAGTGTTGCTTATTCAAACTTTAGATAATATAATGTCAACCTTCATTGGAAGTGAACTTTTATCGGCAAATTTCAGTAAGATGTCTTTTTTGTTGTTTTATGGTAGTCATTGCTACACAAATATATTAAATTGCTCGACTAAGTCATCAGTAAAGACATTTAACAAATACTGTGGATCACAGGAATTTTCTGAAAGGAATTTCTGAAATCAAAATAAGATCATTAGGTATCCAGTCACTTATTGATTATTTTTGAGATATACAAACCACGTATATTACATTTAACAAGATGTACCTCTTTAGCGCACTTGTTGGCTGGTTTGCTTTATTTGTTGGTAGCTCATTCGGTATTACTGACCTGCGCCTTCGGCAACAATGCATTGAGAAGTGTTTGGTAAACCACAAGGCAAAATTCATGAGGCCAATGCATAGGCTTATGGTATGTTTTAGATTGAAAAGTAAACATTGATCAGTGCAAAATAAGCTGCAACCGGAGGCATGGACAAGCATTTGACACAGCGGAACATGCCTTACATCCCGCTTTTAACGGCCTAGATGGCCTCATGAGAGGGTGATAAACGTTGGTCCATCATCGTTGGGTTACACTCTTATATACCAAAGAACACTATGTTACGGGATTATTGTTTTTGGTGTTTTACGATCTACGACTTGTTCAACGATAGATACAATGTAAACGCGAACCGTTAAAATAATACTACACAAAGGGTACAATATATGCAATAGATTTATTTTCATAGACTTTTATATTTGATATTTATATGACTGGCAAGATATACTATAAAACACGAACAGATATGATTTGTAAATGAACATTCGCTTGTTAACAACAATGTACTTATACTCCTATATAATATTATAATGCCAAATTAGACGAAATAGAGCTACAAAGGAGAACATCTATTTCATATATAGAATAATGAAAGCATTTGCAGCCGAGAATAATCCAGCATGTATAAACGTATGTCCTATTAGTAGTAAAAAAGTTTCTTTGCCCTAATAATACATAGTTACCATAATGTGTAATGACACACTGTGTTGTGTACTATGGTATCGAGCTTCTACCCTATGCCACTAATAACATACTACTATATCACTCTTACTATCTTATTTATGCATATAATGTAGATATTAGCTATCGCACATAATGAATCACGCTATTGACCTTGTGTTTATCAGTACTCAACAACTAGACAACACAGGATCGTTATACTGAAAACCGTAATTACTAAAAATGAAGTATTATGACTTCCTTGTTGTACTCATAGATACTATGTAATGTCATGTGTATGGAACTAGGTACTTTGAAAGCTTGCTGGAGAATGATGCCGGTAAGCGACATAGGTCTTGCCGGGCATCACGATGTTATACCGCGCTGCTTTAGGATACCCTAGTTATCAAGTTTGTACAATAGTGTTATTGCTTATCGCATGGTTCATTAATCATATCCATCCAACAGTTCGATATGTTGAAGCTCTGTCTCTTCGTCATGTAGTATCCCATAATAATTCAGTACTTCCCGGATATATCTCGTGCATATCACAGAAAAACAACGCAAAGTCAACACGTCAAAGAATCCAGGAACTATACCTAGAAGATAACGACAATGGCTATCCATCAGGCTCTGGCCTATTTGGTGGCTTGTTTCGTGGGCGGAAGTTTTATAACAGAAGTGAGAAACGGAAAGCTGGAAGAATGGGTCAAGAATACTTTCAAATGCGCCCAGAAAGTCCTCCATGGATAACGGAGGATTTTGGCGGTGTGCCTAATCTACCTCATAGAACACCAATAGCGCTTTCACGAGGCCCGGTGGACGAAGAGTTCCTTGAAATGCGGAAGCGCGGTATACCTCACTCTATGCTAAAGGACTACTACATGTACCGAGATGAATATGAAAGTCGCACTAATTCACGCAGTGAGGTGTTCCATCCGATATTCCGACGTAGTCCAGAGGACAATAATCTATATCTCTATGGTCAGGGGGTTGCAACAAGGCCATCGTTTGAAATGCTTAATGAAGATGGAGTCTTGACGACTGATGAATTAGACGCGGGTAGGAACATGGTCTAGTAATATAAAATATACAGATGATGAACATCTTAAAAAAGCACTCGAGATTCGGAAAAGTTATAAAGGAAGCGACCGTATATGCCAAATAATGCTTGCAACCTTGAAGGAATACAACGATGCCAATTTAAAACCTTTGTTACAAGAGCCTGCACCGGAAGGCGAAGAGGTAGACGACCCGATGTTTAGACGCTCGTTCCTGGTCAATGAAGACGGATCTCCTTATTGGCTCAATGAGTGGAACCGTGAATACCTAAAAGGTAGGGAAGGCCTAAGTGAAAGGGAACTGATTGACTACGACAATATGTGGTACACTCACCTGGAGAAGCTAGAGCAGCGTTATGGCATGCTACTTCCTGGTGGTGGTGATTTAGATGATATAATGCAATACTTCGAGACAGTTGGCCAAGGTGATCTATCATTAACCAGGTCTAGTATACGTCAACCCGGTGGGCTGCGAGTTGCCATTGGCAACAAAGTGCTCAAGACAAGGTGGTCTGAAAACATTCCTCCAGTTTTACTAGAACTGCTCATGAAGTACACCCTGATGGACCAATTTAAATCATTCAAGAAAATGAATGCGAGGGAGCAACTTTTAAACATGAAGGCAGACGCTTTGAAATCATGCAATCAGATGATAATGAACCGTTTGATTCGAGAACGCGTTTTACGTAATGAAGAGAAGAAGCGTTTGGAGTACATTAAGTTCTTGTAGGTCATTAATATGGCTATACCAATGTCTACAGACACCATCGGAGGAAAGTGATACACAAAAGCCGTATTACAGGACAGCCAAACATACCATACTGGTTATGGGAAGAGTGCTGGCACCGAAAAGATGATATGATTCAAGATACTATAGTGGAGATACTGCACCAGGTTAAGGCTGTTGAGCCAGATGCTGATGTTGCCGAATTGACCAGGGGCACAGTGGAGCACATGAAGTCACCCAAACTGTTAGGCACTAAGTTCGATCGCCAGTTAATACTTGAAAATGACATGGCGGGCCATGTAGACGTTTTGGAATCATACATAAAGAAACATAGCCAAGGTGCTGAATCTGGTAAGATATTGTCCGTTGGATCAATATTGTTACAGAAAATGAGGAAACTACCGATGCACCAAATAAAATCAATGACGAAACCATTGATGGGATTGACTTGCCCCTGCCGCTAGGATATTACTTCCGTGACATGATATCATTTGATAAGTTCGAAAAGGCTTTCGAGGACTTCAACATGGAATGCTTCGGCAGGAAGGGTTGTGGCGTGAGGGTGGGACAGTTGGTCAAGGGCGTTATAGAGGATGTAAGACCTAAGCGGCTGTTGGTGGATATACATACTTCAAAACTGGCAGTCATGTACTTGAGTGATTTCTTCAGGAGTCCTAGAGAGGTGCCATCTGGTGGATTCACAAAGGTGTTCCAAAAAGGTGACGAGCTGTATTTTGAAATCGTAAACAAGTTGGGAAATGATATACGTCTATCGACGCGGCGCTTACAGGAAATGTATAGTAAGCGTGATATATACAGGAAGCATTTCGAAAACGAAATATTTAAAGTACGGGCCTTGCAAAGGTACAGCCAAGGTGTCTTGGTGCAGTACCAGGGTGACGATGTTGTTGACATTAAGAACTATAAATGCCCGGAGAATCCTGGTGGCCTGGAGAACATTGCATTCATTCCATTGGATCAATTGGATAACCAATATCTGAGCGATACCCAGTTAATAAGGTTAGATATTATTGGGAAAGTCCTGCCAGTGTTCATATCGGACTGGGCAGTATGTGCCGGAGTTCCACTGGTGTCAAACACTGAGGCTATAAAAAGGCTGCCATTAGGCCATATAAAGCCTGGTGATAGAATACGGGCTAAACGGTGTATGTACGGCAAGGATGCTGTATGGTTAGACTTGGGGAAAACCATAGGCACCCTGTCAGTCATGGACATGAGCCCAGAAGATTACCAGAAGCACAAACTTGGGGACGCCACTATTATATATGCTGAAGTAAAGAATGTACATATGGTAAGTAGTGTCCCGGACCTAACATTAGCTATACAGGTTATGGGCTATGTAGAATTGACGACCAAATTCAGCAGCGAAGGCAATAAAACGAACGAATGGATTGATCGGCTGCATAGTGATCCTGATCCTGTGCAAACGTTTAACAAAAAGCTGGCTCACGAGAAGGAGCTTGGTAATGAAATGATACCGAAGGATATGACTAAATTAAATTACGTACACCCTATCGATCAACTGCCGTCAATGATAGTCTCGGAGAACTCGGAACCTAACTTGCCTTTCATGAAGCCGGACGAATCAATTGGGTTTGTTTTGATAGTACGTAATTACAAACCTACAGATTGCACAAAGTGCCTATAAAGTGGGACTTCACACCAACGGCAGCTGTAAAAAATCCCGAAGATGAAGTTAATTATGCATATCATCAGTACCGCTGGGAAGTACTTACCGAAAATGGTTGGGAAGTCATAATGCCAGAAGAACAACGCATCCTTAACCGTGCGAGATTTATGAACGATGAAGTCATACACTACAACATAGGATCTAGTTCGTACCGTGCAGACCTAGTGGAGATGATTCGTCAGAACCTGACTGAAGGCATGGAGCAACCCTTGCGTAATGACGCTGTGTTACCCCTGGATGAAGTGGAACTGAGACACACTAGAGGATTTATCGATATAGACTTTGATCCCGGTGCTGTCTAGGGAATATAATATCTAGCATTTTCTAGGTAATACACAACTTTTAGCACCATTAAATATTAAATAGATGCACTATAAGAAGCGATATTAATCGAAGTTGTCTAATGTTAAATTTCGATGCCACAGCATGTCGTCAGTGAGAACATAAATAACAACGAGCAATTGCCATTCAACATGCAATTTTTAAACCGTTGTATTTATGGGTCAGCTTTGGATGACAATGTCTCAAAGGGGATTTTCTTGCCCACGGCTAAATGGTTGCTCATTCGAACAAAATGCTTTATAATTCCAGATTATTCAAAATACCTTGTCATACGTCCGTTACTCATGTTATTCAGCGGAAGTAGATAAGACTGGCCTAGTTAATCTCCGCCAGCAACTCTAGCTTAATCCTCGGTGTTTACACTCTGCTGGGTGCTCTGACCGCGGCCCCTTTGACTGCGTGAATTGAAATATCCGCGATTACGGTATCGACCACCCCTGCCGCGACCTCCACGGCCGGAGTTGCGGTTATTCTCTGATCGGTTGTTATCATAGTTGTTAAATTGTCTAGGACCATGCCTACCGATTTCCCTACGAAATGGTGGACGTCTTGATGAAGACGTAGGAGTAACCACTTCTACAGCTTGGTTGTAATTGTTGTCACTGACGTAAAAGTCATCCTCATCACTAGACTCGTCATCATCGTTGTCATAGAGCTCATGGTCGTTGTTATATATCCTCTTGAGGTAACGCATAAAACTGCGCTTCCTGAAACGCTTATAAAGGTAGTATGCCACGTAAGATGTAGCTAACACACCGAGAAAGCCAACGCCCAGCAAAGCTAAATTTAAACGCGATCGATTGGGCGACATCGTTAGTGTACGACCTCACCTCAACACACCGGTAAGATCTAACACCCTTAAACTAAAATGTAGCCGATACACATCGCGATGAAGATTGAAGCGTACTTGGTTTTCAGTGAATAGACTTTGGTATTAAGAGCGAAAACCTAGAAAATATAATCTAGTACTATATATAGCCACGTATTAGTGCAATGTAAATTCAAAGTGGAAAAAAATAAAATTATATACCCAACGGAAGGATATTATAAGCGATTAACTAGCAGACCCTACGACCGACGTAGCTCACCCGATGGATTACCAACAGTCACGGCACATACATCACATTATGTATAGAAGTCAACTAAACTAGGTTTAAACCTGATGATGGTATGCGAAAATAAGCCACCGCCATAACTCAGGACTACCAAAGATTCCGTCGCATTAAGCGGCATTATCGCACTCGTATGATCCTCCCATGGCTCATATCGATACACCTTTGGGTTGTATGTGTTATACAACAAGCAGTATGTCGTCAAAGAAGCATCACAACTCGAATCAATAATGGTTACTACAGTGCTGTATATCCTTCTGGATATACACCCAGCTTATCACAACCTGTTGCCAACAATGGTCAAATAATCGCATCTAATGAATGGAAACTGCCTTTGATCAAGAAAAACACAGTTACTTCCTTCGTATGTACTGAATTGAGAAACTGTCTATATTCGACTCAGCCAAAACTTAGCAGAGGTAAATAACAATAGATGATATTTAATCTATTCAGGCATTAAGACGAAACGTTTTCCAGTGGATATAACAATTTCGCGCACTAGTGAATGCCCACACGACGTATCATGTAAACTAGCTGTTGTAGACACACTGGTCGATGTCGGTGAATTCGTCAGGAAGGCAATACATCCAAACATCGTCAGTGATGAGTACTACCGATACGCACACTGGCGTATGTTGGAAAGGTTCACCCTGGCTGCAGCGATGGCATTGGCTTCACAAATTAAACCCGCAGGGGTAAATACTGAGACTAAGGACATCGAAGTGGCTGTTACCGACAAAGGTATATCACATTGGTTGACATGGGCTACTAGTGGTAAAGTCAGCTCAGCGTTAACCACTATAGTGTTGAAGGATATTTTTTCCAGGATACTCAATTTCGTGTGGTTCGGGCAGATTGGAGCTGGTTTCGATGATAACCCAAAGGCTTTCCGGTTGCTAGGAGGGCTGCTATGCAGCGCGGCCGGAGTTGCTTGCTTCATTGGTAACATGATGCAACTGGAGCCCAAAGTGGTACTGACTGTCTTGGTCAACGTAATAAAGCATGTAGGCGCAGTTACCATGGTGGCTTCACAAGCCACGTTCCACAGTACATTTTGCGTAAAGAATGCAGCAACTAACGTCGGTGAAATAACTGCAAAGTTGGAAACGCAGAGTCCAATTTGTGATTTTTTAGGCATGGCTGCAGGAACATCACTGGGTGCTCTGACGGCCAACATGGCAGCCTCCATGCAAACCGTTTTGTTCACCGGTATGTGCTTGACATCTAACATCGCAACTTACATGTGCGCAAAGAGCGTTTGTTTCCGTACACTTAACCCTCAGCGGTGCTTCGTTTTACTTGAAAACTTTGCAAGCGTCCTATTAAGGAGGTTGGATAGCTACCTTAAATACCACAAGATGAGGCTGCAGTCATTGAGTCAAAGGTCACGATATGATGTTGCAGTGGAGACTTCAGATGGCACGGATTCAGCAGAGGAATCGCAAAGTGATTTGTCATGCTTCGACGACGACGAATGTGGTACTATCGCAGAGATGATATATAACTACGAGTTCGATACTGCCAACCGTATCCTTAACAGGTTCACATCAGTACATCTTTGCAAGAAGCTAAAGAGAGGCAGGAAACCGGGACCACATGGTGTGGAGACAAATGAACGCTATCCTAATGAACCACTTAACCTGGTACAAAAAGGTATAGGTATAATGTTCCTAACACCAGAACAAGTGGCAGCACGTGAAACTTTGTTATTCCCCTGGAGAGATGGATACCTTAAACACGGAGCGGTTAAATACTCATTGGCAGACATGTCAGTATCGCCAGCTGCTCTCACGGAGTACCTCAAGGTGTTCAAGGGCGAACGCTTCGTAGTAGCCCTGGGATCAGAGGATGCAGTAGAATGTACAATACACAGATCAGCCACACCGAGGGATGCCATGCTCGCTATACTGACGTACAATATAGCAGATAAGCTATGGACCATACTGGCCGAGACTATGGAACAAAGTTTCTTTGAAGAACAGCTAGAGCAAATATGGGACATGTGCAAAAGGTCAGCAGTCAGCCTCAAAGAGGTGCTAGCACAACTGAAACCCAACCCCAATACAAGGAAACGTACATACACGAACCAAGATGCAGATACACATCAAAATAAGGTGCTGTCTAGATGGGGATTGCAAACGGTAACATACGCTTATAACGTAGCAAAAGCGTGCATTGACGAAGTTATGCTAAGCGCACAGGCAGCCAAATGGGATATCGATAAGTTCGAGCTCTGCTCACCGTTCAAAAACTAGTAAAAGAACACAGACGGTCGGCCGGGAAATGCAGAATGCCTAATGTTGCTAGAATCCTTTTCATGAGTCTCAGAGTGCGGTAGTATAGAAAGTTCTGTACAATGATATAATTGATACCCATAACATACCCTTAACCTCTAGAGATTGTTGTACATATGACGATATAGATCGTAGGTAGGATAGTTCACAGTATGGTAATTCCAGCAATAATGCACTTGCACCCAGAACTGCAACTTCACGTAGCTGGAAGCTGGCGAAGGCCAGCATGGCCTTCTTGTCAGCACCAGATGCGGAGGTCACTAAATCTGAGGATGATAGTGACTTTATAACTTCCTTCTCGGATATAGTACCGCTACATACGTCCATGGCCTGTAGAGTCCTTAGGACACCTTGGTGTAATGTGGGATATTCTTTGGCGACGTATATAACAGCACCAGTGAAGTCCTCAACGGCAGCAGGGCCCTTGTGTTTACGAGTAACCGCCTGAGAACGGTCCTTGCACTTGCGGAATTCGTCCATGTTCTTTTGCAAGAGCTTCAGCTGACGATGTAATGCCCAGTCGATAGGCTCCAGCGTTGGCCAAAGCACACCGACCAGTGAATTTGGCTTACCGAGCACCTGTCTCCAAAGGTATTCACACATGTGAGGGACTATTGGATTTGCAATACGGCAGAAGGTTTCGTGATACAGACGTAAGGCACTAGAATCAATATCACCCTGAGCCATTTGCAAGTAGTTACGACGAGCACTAATGTAGTCATAGAAGCAGTATTTCAGAGCGTCACGGTATACAAATCCAGTGTATGCTTCCTTTGTTTTCTCCACTAATACCGCAATCTCGTTCAGGAATACGTTCTTGGCATATTGGCCTATGCCATCTGCACTGCAAGCGCGGTTTCCAAGTTCCATGTCAGATTGACATGACAATAGTATAGTATGTAGCTTCAGTACAGCCGCCTCAGCAGTTTCCTTGGCAAAGTTAGCGTCATCTAAACCGTCACCAGCATCAGCTAGAGCAACGCGAGTGCCATCAGCAGTGTACATTCCAATGGCATCCTCGAGAGTCAAGAAGTTACCCTTGGATTTCGACATTTTCTCAGAGTCAACAAGAACATGACCAACACATAAATATGACCTTGGCATCGCCTCTATAGTCTTTACGTCATTCCATATTGCATTGTGAACAAAGAGGCTCATAGTTAAATGGTTAAATATAAGATCTTTTCCCGAGCAACGCAAGTCTACGGGGTACCAATAAGCGAAGTCGTCGCGCATCAGCTTAAGTTTTTTAGCAGTTGCATTGTCGAGACCGTCTGGGACCGTGTCGCTTATGTGGAATACATAGTCAAATACCGCAGGAGTTAATTGTGATGGGACCAGGCCTAAAGAACCAGGAGTTGTACCGAATATATCACCCTGGAGATAATGGGCAATTGTATAATAGGCCATGTAAATTGTACTGTCGGAAAGACTCTCGATTAGCGAGTTCTTGTTTTGGTTAATGTCCTCCCAGGGTAATACAGTACCCAGGCCGTAAGAACGGCTGCAAGCCCAGTTGTCAAGCCAGGATACAACATGCTTCACTTGGTTCAATGCTGAATCGTTATAGCAGCTAAATTTGTTAGGGTCATTAACATGGGCTAACACACGCTCCTTCCAAGCAGGGTCACTGAATTTAGTGTACCACTGGTTGCACAATGCCACAATGCAAACGTCACCAGCCCTGGCAACTACACGTTTAGTGGGCTCGTAATAGATAAATGCGCTCTCAGCGCGCACCATCTCATCACGGATGGTGTCCTTGACATCAGAGACTTTACGTCCTTTGTGAGGGCCTACAGCCATAATACCCTCGTAAAAACCACGCTTATACAGAATCTCTTTGCAGCGCTCCAACTTCACAGAGTCCTTGCTGGAAGCTACCTTTTCCTGCTGACATACAACCTCAGCTGCACAAGTACCTAAACCAGGAATGTCTATCACCGGTACTATATCCACACTGCAGTGAATTGGGTCAACATTGTATTTATCCTTGTAGTAAGCAGTTTTCTTACGAATCTCAGATAATGTAATAAAATCATCAGGAGAGTCACTGGGGACACATGACACTATACCGGTGCCCTTTTCCATAGATATAGTAAGCATGGGCAAGACATAGATGCGCTCATGGACGCTAAGAGGGCTACCTAATGAAGCACCAATCAAGGATTGACCAGTACATTGGGCAATGGAATGTACCTCACTTAAACCTGAATCATTTGGCCTAAGTAACACTAATCCCTGGTAAGACATATTCAGTGCGCTGCGGCCAGATGCTATATACAAGCAATCGCATGATTTAACAGCTTCTTCAATACCCATTACTGTTTCCACTACACCCATATCGTTGAAATTAAGCTTTGGTGTGCTGTAACCAAGGACTATTTCGTAGGTGCCCTCTGGAAGAACGAAACAGTTGGTCTGGCCGTACATAGTCTCTGGGCGTAGAGTAGCAGCCAAAAGGAAAACCTGCTTACTAGATAACACGTCCCTAAATCCTTTGTAACGCTCATCGAGTTGGTCGAAAATGTCTACACCGTGTTCCAAGCGCATTTTAATCACAGTGTACTCCTGAGCGGTGGCACCCTCACCCTCAGCACGGTCGTGATCAGCACAGGGTTGCATCACCGAACGACTGAATATAGACGGACGGCATCCAAAATGTAAAGTACCCAATTCCTTCATACGAGTGAATTGCCATTCAACAAAGGCGTTGTAATATGGATTGCGATCGGTAGTAATGAAACTACGACGCCAGTCTACGGAAGTGCCAAATGATTTTAGATCTTGTATAGCAAGTGGTGAAAAGTAAGTCAGCCAGTATTGGGGATCAGCAAATTTAGGAATCTCGGAATCATCGATGCCCATGTGGCGCATTATATCCATTTGGGTCATCTGTTCATTATGATAAGTGACATTATAAACAAACCTTTACATCTGTTTTAGCAAGCAATTTTGTCTTCTTAGACGCGAACTTGGTACAGTCAGTCTCCTCTTTACCGGGAACTACGGTACTCACTGCTTCTGGAACAGTAGCAGCGAGATCAGGTGATTTCATCTGAAAATAATGTGAACCTAGATATCAATACTACCTCCTTCAATTCATTCTTGATCTTGTCTGCACATGCCATAATAGGCATACCTGTACAATGAAGCCCAAAGGGCCATAAAACTGCTTTACCCTGAGTACGCTGAAAACGGGCTTGAAACTCCGCCTTAGACATACTAAATGCGTGACCGATGTGTAGTCGACCATTCATATAAGGATATGGAAATGTGCAGAAGTACTTGTCAACGGAACGGTTTGATGGAACAGCGGCGTCATACACACGGCCTTCCTGCCACCAACCACGCACAAGAGCTTCATTCTCTAACAGCTGAGCTCGCTTCGACATTTTGAAGAATATCAAAAAATATGGAAAATATAACCCAATGTCTTGGTGACCTATGGATACTCTCTGCCATATTAGAGGGTAAATGTTACACATACGCCATATAGAAACACAATCTGTATGCTAAAAGTTTAATTTTACCAATACTGAAAGATGCCAAATGATGAAGGCACAGTGTGCCCATTGACTCCAACCAAAGGACATATTACAGTTGACTACCTTAAATCACATGCCACCGTTACTGCGCTATCTAACGCACTAGCAGGTGCTATGTGTACGCTGATTACACAACCAATAGCTTCCCTAAGAACAAGACTACAGTCACTCAATATATATTGCCATGGCGTACCAAAGGACGCTAGGAGTAAACTAAAGGCGCTCTACAAGGTTAGCATGAGAGATGGCTTCTTTAGTTTATATAGAGGAGGAGGATGTTCCATGGTAATATCAGCAGCAGGATGGTTCATATTCCGATTTACATACGATGAGCTAACCCAAAGGAAGGTTGTCGAATTTGACAGTAAAATGGGAAATAAACTGATCCTAGGATCACTTAGCAGCCTTGTTACTACTGTAATTTTGCACCCTGCATGGAATGCTAAATTAAACATCGAACTGCAAACAAGTAAAACTAAATTAGATGGATGGCCTCAGTACCGAGGCACAATGCATTATCTATTCGTAACTACCCGAGATCAGGGCATAAAAGGGCTCTATAAAGGTTGGGAAGTGAATGGAATAGGTGTTATTTATTACGGAATGGTGATATGCCTATACGAAACATTATCGGAATCGGATTGGGAGCAATATCCCATACTGCATAAATTCAAAAGCATCAAACCAATGATGAATGGTATGCTATCAAAAATAATACCCACTACGCTCTGCTACCCTTTCTATGTTAGCAGAACCATGCAAATATGCTTCGCAACGGAACTCACACATCGCAAATTGCATGAAATATTCTTCTGGACCCTAAAACACAAACGACTAAGCGGCTTATACGCCGGGTTCCAGATGCAACTTATAAAGTCATTAGTTAGCGGAGGCATTACATTTGGAATATATGAAGCTATACTCATTGCAATAGCAAAAATATACAACTTGGCAGCAGTCTGATCCACAGCATTAAAAGATGCTGGAATCGCATTGATTAACACGCTAAATAAATAGCGATGTTTGAACCTTTGAAACCATAAAAGTAATGGTTTAAATTTGACTAAATACGTAATGTTTTGTTACTAAAAGCATTAAAAAGAACCAGGGTCCAACTATGGTAGATATGTTACCATACCATCAGATACTGATAAGTACTCCCTCTCGGCTAAATTGTATATACGATCCAGGACGATCTGTACAGTTTGGTAATAGTATACCTAAACATACGTTTTCCGAAAGATGGGATAATTGGAGCAACAAGTCAGCACGCTTCACACTCTTCACTGACTTTAGAATCGACATGATGTTAGAATCGATGGCTGCATTGGCGTCCATTTCAAAGCCTACATTGTATTGTCTCTTATTATTCATTACATACCTATAGTGGGCGCCGTATTAGATATATGATATGTAGGTACCGCTTCAACAGTTACGTCAGTGCCATCGCTAAAGTCGGTGTTAAGCTCGATCATATCTCCCTCCTTTGAAAAGTCAATGATAGGATTACATAACTCACAAGTAATCTTAGAACCTGCTTATCGAGCAAAGGCTGTAGTATTGTCCTGGTAGACTCCTTGGACGTTCCCAAACCGGTAGCCACGGCATCTATTCTCATGGAGTTGCTATTAAACATCAACAAAGCAGATGCTTGAACGAGGTCACATAATAGTGTCTTAGTACCCTCAGGAGTGTCCAACTCTAATTTAACACGACTTAGCATACGATTAACTGTGACGTCCATATTGATGCTGGAGTTTTGCGATTGTTTAAATGATTGGATACTAGTTTCAAACATGTTGTACAGGTTAAAGCTTTCCGGATAATCTAAAAAGGATAATATACAGCAACATTGACATACCACGCAATGCCGGCCAGCTGCATTTCGAATACAGCTGAATGTTTGGATATGCCGGATTCTCACGATTTGTACAAGCCTCCTTTATCATGCGGCGGAGGCAAGCCGCATCATCAGATGCGATCCTAGATTCAATTAGTGAAAATGAATGATGCTCATTTTGTAAAGAACTGAGCTCATACAATAACCTCCGTGCAAGCTTGAACTTGTAACACTGGTAAAATTGCATTCGCCTGTCTACTAAATCCAATATTTCACAGCAATGACGTAATCTATTGTGAATGTCTTCACCCGAAATAATTACCATGTCCCAATAGTTCACAAAGTCTTTGATAAAATCTTGGCGGGTGCATATGATTCCTTTGAACGCCATGCGAATAGCGTTCGATATAGCAAAGTTTGGACCACAGCTATCTCCTTTCGGTGCTGTATTCTCAGTTGTAGCATCAGTTCCATCGTTTTGCTGAGATGGAACTGCAGTTTCTGTGTTCAACTGTCCGCTACGTGGATCGATATTACTTGAAAAGCAGTAGTCACACAACTCTGAATTAATTATCAAACCGAAACGCCATTTTTACCTTTGTACTTGAGCCAGTATTGCATAATGTCATCAACTGTACCCAGTGATTCTTGCATTTGTTGGATATGAGACCTTATTGAGTCAGCCATAATGCAAAATGAGCCTTCTAAAGTGTATAGCATATCATATATTAACTTGAGATCCTATATTAAGTTGCATAATTTAGTCCGCAATAACTTACATCTCTGGTACCATCACGGAGCACGCAAGTGAACTCATCCAACTTAGATATCAGTTCCTGTTGATGACTCTTCACAAGGGAGTCATATATACATGAACGTAAAGGTGCCACAGTTGACTTTGAAAGCCAACGAATACAATCATGCTCCTCTTGTTCCAAGCAGTGCTATATGCCAGTTACGTGTCAAAAGTCGAAACATACCTCGACTATGCTAACATAGTCAGTTAAATTGCAATCATTGATCCATATAGAAGCCATGCTGCTATAATATGTGTTAGCGCGAAGTATTATTTCGCTTTCCAAATCTGTTGGATTGTCCCGATATTCAACGTCGTCGAATAAATTAAACAGCTGGGATAGTCCATCTAACTCAAATTCGTCAACATCAGATTCAGCGCGTTTATCATCCAACATACGTAAAAAACGTTCGAATAGTTCAGAGCGATACTCGACAAATAGCTGATGTATAAAATGAATATATGTATCCATGCACATACCTTTTCCCGGAATATCTCATACGCCATATCACTGATGCACGGCTTCGACGCATGGAGGACGTAGAATCGATCTAAGTATGAAAACAGCTTGCATATGGCAGATACATAAGCCTTGTAACGTATCCATGTTTGGACTAGATTGCTAGATATAGACAATAGGTCTTCTCTCAAATTTGATACCTTCATATTTATGCTTTATATGACTAACAACTTGCCTGTCGTTCAACATACTGACGAAAAAGATCAGATAGAATTGAATATAGGTACTTCTCATAATTTCCATTATCTGATGTGCACATAGAATAGACAGTGCTGAAACAAATAGACAGGAATTACAAGAAACTAACGAGTAACCAGCTAAAAACTCTTCAGGCGTGAATATAGGCGCTATTCGTGCCTTTACGTCCATAGAATCCACAAATGCAGCGATCCTGAGCGTATCGATCAAAAGACAACGTAACACACCTAGATATATATTCGTCATAAAGCCCATTCCACCCATCATCAAAAGATACAGTATTATACATTGTTTAAATCATATTAATTAAAGTATGTAGGACAACCCTTGTATAACTCAAGCGTGTCCAACTGCTCGCGAGCGAACTTGTGAACGTGAACCCGAGACCAAGCGTCCATGTGTGACTTGAAAAAGTCCTGAAGTGTTTTTTGCACAGTACGCTGTTTATATATGACAATATGTTAGACGAAACCTACCCTTACAGTATCTGGAAAACGAGAAGCTCCGCAACTCGCCTGTGTATTATATAACGTAATTATGGGCATCTTACCAAAGTAGTCAGGGTATGAGGTAACCACTGAGGAACGTGATATGGCGATGTAGCAACTAGCGCAGCAAGGCCTAAAACACCCGCATTGGCAATGTCACAGTTGCTGTTCTTAACCAAGCCATAGAAACGCTCCGTCAGCTGGAGGTGTACATCATCACTGACAGACATTGTTATGGCAGTGAGAGCACTACGCGCATCATCCCGAACTTGTCGATCGTATAAAGCAGAGATGAACATTTCCAAAAGTAAAAGAACAACGTCAGTGTTGCGCAAATACATACACAAGTTGCGCTGCAGCATCTGAACAAGTATAATAATTACTTAGCATAACATACCATAGCTACCTGAATTGAATTGACCTTGGTTTTGTTAGATTGAGCCTTGCAAGTATTTTCCAATGTGCGAACTATAGACTCCACAGTATCGAGGTTACCACGGGAGTAGTATGGAGACATGGCAATGTTGTGAACAGCACGGGTAGCGACATCGCTGATGCTAGGGTTAGAGCTTGCAGTAAACCTTAAACAAAATTCTAAAAATTGAGACGTATAATTATGACCAAGGTCCTGAACTGGTAGCGACATTGAATACAACAAGCCAATAACAGATAAAAGCCCTTTAATTGATAACTCAGATTTATCATCTTGACATCCTTTAGTGGCTACGTTTTCAACCAATTGCGCTACACAGTTGTGCACCCGATCCTTGTATGAATAAAGCTCGTTGTACGCTAGGCATAAGGACACCATAAATGAACATAGATATCCCACCTCATCAACCACTTGCAGTGAGTCGTTGAATATAGCATATTCGGTTAAAATACCATTGCATAGAGTTTCAAATAAATCAGGGCACTGGGTAGTAACCTGTTGTAATAAAGCCTGGTATAACTTTAGCTGTTTCACAACAGCCAAATTTGTGCTGGTGTTGTTTAACTCACATGGATGCAATTTGTCAAGGCTCAAAGCAGCATTGAAATTTATCCCCAAATTGTATATAGGAATACATGCGGCACTTGAATATATACATCCATCTAATGCCAAACGAATGGCATCCATGAAATCAACAATGCGATCTAAAACAAGGTTTTCCATTTCAGTTTTGAATATGGGATGATATAAGCTCCAGAAGGTAACACGCATATCATCGGAACCGCGCAACGACGCTTTCATTAAAGCAGCTGATATCTCCGCAAAAGCACAATGATTTTCAAAAACAGTCGGAGGACTGGAAGAAAGTTCAGTCAAAACTGAAATTGCACCTTGGATGACGTCCACATATCCATTTTCAAATACATGGACAAAGTAATGGTACGCAACCAAATAATTCTGCATTGAAAAGGCCTTGGAATTGCAACTTATACGGTTGCGAGGCCAAGTGCGGTCCAGTTTAATCACACTGGTTACAATGGAGTTTGATTGTTTCACAGTAGAAGAATTGTTTTGCTTAATTGTGTCATGATTAATAGCACATAATGAATTGAGCATCACAGCGGTGTATTCCGGCTTCCACAAGTCAGCAGGGATATATTGGTGGAATTCGGTATCACTCAAACAATGATACAATCCAAACAAGGCAACAGTAACCACACAAGGATGTTTCGTTTTATGGTCACTAACCTCAAACAACCAAGTAACATAACGACCAATGCTTGTGGAAGGTATCAGATGACGGAATGAAACCAACAGTGCTGTCGCATATAGCTGGAAGCGCCAATGTGTCGCTGCCTGGACGTTTTTTAAATTATCATCAACCAGAGATTCCAGAATGGAAGCCATGGTGTCCTGAGTAATTGCAGTTGGAGGACAGTGCTCCCGGCAATTCAGCAAGGATAGTAGCAAATTGTCGTATTTGCTCATCAGTGAATCTTTGTTTGGCGCAGTGAGAACTACACCCAACAGGAATTTGCAGCACTTGCTAAAGAGGTACGGTTGATTAATGATGCGCTTGACAAGCGCAACTGATAGAATATCAGGTATACACGATAAACCTTCCAGAGACCGACTGCAACCATCTTGGGATCGAGGGTACAGTTCATTACCACGGTCCAGTATATACTCAATGGCATGGCTTTTAATACCGTAGTGTACAGAAGTCAATGGTTTAACCAGTTGCTGAGCATAATTAGAGACATCCTTATATTGGCAAACTGAACATTGTAATACCAAGTCCAGCAATTCACGGCGTTGGCCAATGCATTCATGGCCCATTTTACGAAGATTCAAACGATCATAATACCGCTCGTGTAGCATAAGAAGCCATGTCACTCGAGGAGCATCTTGCCAGAAACCTTTGTTGTTAATATCATGATAGAATGACATCCAGGCCAACATCGTGCTACCAGCGGTGATAGTGGTCCCTACGTGCGATTCTTGTTTCATTGAACCAACCAGCGTGCCATTATCCAGCAAAGGATTGCTGTCATGAAGAACGGCATCGCGGCATAAATATTCATCAATAACCTTCAATAATTTACAGAATATTTTCGTGACCATGAGATCGTTCGTAGCATCAATGCTACCGAACTTCTTCACGAGTGTCATGACGAAATCGAGAACAAATTGTTGTAAACTCTGGCTTCCTTCCCAATCTACAGGACTCACTTTGGGCAATCCTTTGACAGAGGTGTCTCGATCATCAACAGCAAAGTGTTTCAGACCTCGTAATAGATTCTTGCATATAGTGCAAGCACGACTTAGTTTTACATATGTCGTAAACGATGGGTCGACTTCTATGTTCAACTCGGTGTAGTTCTCTGGCTTAGAGGGTGTTTCCATGCAAACAACATCCTTGGTCAATGATGTAACTAAATTCATTGCGTGCCACGACAGTTCCATAGCACAGCAAAACTCAGCATCGGATGGGATATGCCAATTAACATCACTTATGTGCCTTAAATCGCACTTCCCTTTGCGGAATTGTGCGTTTCTGGCAAACCAGGGAAGATCCCACAGTAAAAGCCCTGGATCTAATACGTTATCCGAATGGTTAACACACTTTAAATCAACGAAGTATACACCAACAAGTGTATCAATGCACCGTTGAAGGAACTTGGCAGACATCTTGAAAACACCTTTCGATTTATCCCCAAAGCCTACTTTAAGGATATACCTTAACTGCTCCAATCGTGGTATCAAGTGTACATTAGAACGGCGAACAAGACCAGAAAAACAACCGATATACCAAATCAGCTGCGTTTCACTAACTCCGCCAACAGACATTTCTACCTCTCTCTTAAACTTTGCAAACAACTTGTCAAATGACAACTCCATAGCATGTGCACTGTTAGCATAACTTAGGCTAGTTGCTATTGCAACCATGTACTTCAGTGCATCCTTTCGGAAAGCATTGTCGCATACCCAACGGAAGAACGTTTCACATATCGTACGTAAAGTGTATGAATCCGTTTGGCAAAGTACGGTTACCAGTGCCGAACGTGTCAAAATATATGTTCCCATATCAACTGCATTCATCAATGAATCGGAGCCTGAATTCGGCCTGCAGGAATTTTCTGCTAGCTGTAACATTGCAGCGAACCAATCCTGGCACCAACATGACAAGTTTTGTGTAATATATTTGCGCATGTTAAGCAACGCATCAAAGGCAACCATTGCCTCGTCCAAATTATTTGTCGTGTGTAAAATAACCATATCACGCGAGAAGTTATTTTCGGCATCATCAGGAACTGTCATGGATTCACATGGTTGGAACATAAAGGGCCTGATGTCGACCAAACTGTTTTCTAATTCCAAGTTGTTCAGTGTTGTCTCGACATCAGAGTTTTTAGCATCTAATTTCAAGTACATCGACTTCACAATCTCTGTCTTTGCAGCATCCGATATGTCGACGTCAGTTAGATCACGGCATGGCAAGTGCGAAAATATGACGTTCACAAGTGTTAGTGTCTGACCCGTTTTGAATGGATCCGAAGCATCTATGCCTTTTAGGACTATGTCAAGTAGGGGTAATAACGCCTGAGGAGTAAAGGTTAATATGAGAGGTGTTAGCTGCGCAAATAGACGCAAAGCACCCAGCATTTGATGAGGCTCCGTCACGCTTTCACTGGATAGTACCAAATGGTCCAAAGTATTTACCAAGGTTTTGTCTGGCAGCATATAACACAACCTTTTAAGAGCATCCTCATACGAATATGCAACGTGTACATTCTTGGAATACATGCCCTGCAAAACAAGAGGATAGAATAACTCTACAATAGCCACGTCATTGGCACGCGTTAAATGGAAGTTACGCCCATCTTTCGTTATACCAGTAGCAGATGATACTACCTGAGGTGTCGCTCTTTCGCGACATATACGCCGTGTATAGCCCAGTATGAATTGTCTAACAAATATTGCTATATTCGACGACCATTTGCCACCATTGGATGGGTGGGTGTATGGATAAACAGCACTGACTAATGCGGTAACATATTCCATTATTGAACTGGAAAATGAACCGTCCTGGAGATGTGGAGTATCAAGAGGAAACAAGAGATAACTTAAAAATTTGCCAAACTTCTTGCAAAGATTCAACGGCTTCTCTAATAAAACTGTAAACTCCCCAGGAACTGATTCCTTATACTTAACTACCGTTACCATGTTTGGTATACCCATTGCTGAATAAAGGATGTGAAATAGGTATGGTAGCCTCTCGGTTATAGCTTCCGTTATATAAGGGTTGCCCGTAGCCCAACCAAATTTGAGAGCCCTTACAACGAAACATATCATCATCGAATTCCAAAAGTTGACCTTGTCTTCGTTAACCAAAGTCCACCATTTAAACAACTCGCCTTCGACATATAGACGATATAGTGTTGAGTTTGGACACATTAAAAGAATCAAACGAAATTTAAAGAAAATGTCATTAGAACGCAGATCTATTTGACTAATATCTCCCAGTACGGCTTCCACTAAACGCCCACCTAAATCATCTCTGAAGAGCCAAATATGACGTATAGCAGCTGCAAGTCGTACCATTGAACCTATAAAAGCCTTTCTACGTTGGTAACTTGTTACCACTGATGGAGCCTCAAGGTTGTTATTAAAAACCTGCAGCAGCACATCAATAGAGATAAATCTGAATCTTTCGCAAAGATATTGATGGCTCTCTAAGCTATTCACCTCCCATACAGTAGGCACATTCTGACGCAAGGTTTGAAGCACGGTAGTCAAAGTATTTATAGCCCGAATCTTGATCAGTAAAGTGATTCTATTCTGCGATGTTACGATATGATTCAAATCATCAACAATTTCAGGAGAATACAATGATTCTAACTTAGACTTATCAGCCCCAAATACATCGTAAGTGCCCAGAAGCCACAACCTTTGACAGTATTTACTCAAGTTGTCGAGGTTGGAACCTTCCAACAAGCGCCTCTCAGATAAGGCATAATGGGATAAGCGTTCACCATAACTGAGTAGAACTACCCAGTCACCAGATACCCAGGAAGCATCGATCAACTCAAACACCTCATCGTACTCGCAATCCCTGGACGATTTGACGAACGCGGGAAGTGCGTTGTCGATCTCCGCTGAAATACGGTACATCACACCCCTTTTAAATCCCATTGTTTTTATAAGTGTGTAACCAATGGCAACTTAAGCCCACAATGGTTATAGTGGCAGAGTGATTCTACTTCTTGGAGAAGCTACTACTAACTTCCTGGGGGTAGTAACGGGTTTAATCACAGTATAGTACTGCTATCTATTTTATATTCTCACTTTTGATGGTATATAACATTAACATTGTTGAAGATGGCGAATTAATGTTGAGACGTGTTTTGTGTATATACGTCAAAGATCTACTTGCTGTGTTTTAATATTGGTAAATTAGTCGTGTAATCATATATCTACTAGTTATCTACTATGTTTACGACTTTTGTTCCACATGATGCATTTTATACAATACACATGAGAGCAATTGACTCGTAATACAAGAGGTCATTTTACTGATGTGTTCAAACATCATTCGCATCGTTTTCGGTTTACACATTTCAAATTTTAGATTATATATGTATTCTCCATGGACACATCTAATGTCCATAATCGATACAGTGGTTGTCTTACGATACATAAGACTCGTTATGTGCATCTGTGATACATTGATGACACTGTAGCTGGCACATAACACCCAAATGCTCATATGTCACAACAAAGAAATATGGGAAAGGTTAAGTCGTTTTTCAAAGTGCTTTCTTGCCCCAAAAAATCACATAACACAAAAGGTGAGGGGCGAAAGCGTTTACACATTAAACTAAGTAACCCAACAGATGTTAAGAAAAATAAAAGTGACATTGGAGCATCAAATATCGAATCTGGAGATAATTTTAAAGAGGTAACAGTGGAGAATTTTTCATTCTCTACACCAACTGTCGCAATCGACGTCGTGGAGAATCATGGTACAACAGCGTTTGATGATCCAAAGCATGGATTAGACACAGATATGCTGTTATTTCAACGACAATGCGCATTCGTACAGGCTTTGTGTAATACAATTCGATTGAAAGTAAGGCATAACCTTATTGTTGCACTAGTCTGCTTACACCAAAGGACGAATAAGGTACATTTACTTAACTATTTTATTAAGAAAGTCGTTTTTGTATTGAAGAGAAATCAGGAAAATATTGCAAGGTATGTATGTGCATTCGTATCGCTACCGAAATACAGGTTTGCAGTGATTGCTATTAGACAACATAAATTGAGCTCAATAAAATACCAGGCCATCCATGGCGCGGTAACAACCATTTCCCAGATAGTGTTATGTAAGCAATATAAGCTAAAATATCAAGGATTAAATGCCCTTGTATTATATGGTCGAAATAGCAAGTTCTCTTGTACTGCTCTTGAGAACAAAGTAGTGGTAACTAACCATAACGACTCTAAAGTTCAGGCAGGTCGCAAAGCAGTGTGTGAATCGTTATCAGTTTCGGTCGACGGCAATGTTGCAAATGTTAACACGTTAGCTAACCCACTTACATCTTATCTAAATGAGAACGAAAAGCTCTTGCATCCCACAAAGAATAACCAATCATGTGCTAACTTAATGACGTTCACCAATACATCTCAAATCAAAATCAACTCATGTATGAAACCCACAACTTCATTGCCTAATTCGCCGCCCACGGACATATATTCAAGCGAAAATGCTATGACTAAAAAGAATATTGGTTATAATTTGTTTCAAAAGGCGATCAAAAACATCAATTTTTCCATGCCTGCAGTAGTAGAGCAAAAGGATAACCTCATATGCGACCTGGAATTTTTTACCGCTGAACCTTATGCATCATATGTCAAAAAATCAATGAGATACTCGAATAGTCAAGACCATGATAACCATTTGTAAGATACTGAAGCGCGTTTCATTCAGCCCAAAGGCTATTGAACGTTTGGAAAAGCTCGCCAAGAGTTATATGAATAAGAATCTAGTTATATCAGTAACAGGCGGAGGTTGCTCTGGATTCCAATATCATTTCAATCTTGTAGAAGATACTGGAAAACTGAGGTTTGTGATAACAAATGATAAACATGTGTAATAGGTGCATATTCGACCGTGAAAAGTGTATGAAGGTCTACAGTGATGATCCCAGTTTGGACCTTATCGCATCTTCCACCATAGATTATGAAGTGAATTTGGTTGGTTCTAAGTTTGTGTTGAACGACATTAAAAACGTCTCTAAAAGATGTTCTTGTGGTAACTCTTTTGACCTGAAAGATTAGGTATACAGTAATATATTTGCTATGGAATGACCTTATATGCGTTAGATAACTGAGCGGTAATCATGATATTGACATTATTTGATTTGCATAGTATAATGGTACAAAGACAATTGACAGCCAGGTTTCAGTGCTATTTAGAATCCACGTGATACAATGGAATCATTAATAGTATATTGTATCCACCTCTTATGGGTTATCCGTTCCCCATACAGTTTTCAAGAAAATATAATGTTAAAGTTGCTTGATATACGTACAATAGCACCATAGTTTATATATGCCATAGCAATGCAGTTTAGATGTTACATGTTATTCCCATTTTGATCAGTCCCATGATCCCCATCTAACATATCAAAAGGTCTAGCACGATAATTGACAGATTATCTACATCAAATAGTGTTTCTATAGGTTTACAACCACCATTACTAATGAGTACCGTGGTGTATATTAAAATATGCCATAGCCCAATATTTCATATGATTCAGCTATTAATGACATTTCTGAAAAAACAGTCGTAATTGGTGGTTCATACGTTTGCAACTGCATAATAAAACATATACTAAACTGCAAGCAGCTATACCATTCTTTTGTGATGCGTACGGCACTCTGCTAAATGCCCAATATACATATGGATTCTTTGGATTTCCTTAAATGGTATTTCTATTGAATCACATTTTGAATTAATGCATTGATATATTATATGAGGTTATATGTTTGGCTATGTTGCTTGCAAGTGGTTTACACTAATATCTTTCTTGTTTATCGATAAACTCGCCTATATCTATGAATGACAGTATACATTGATGTTACATAACACCACCGAAAGGATTGTAACCAGTGCTTACCAACTCTACATGAGATGCTAATGATACATGCATTACTATACTATGGTCGTTTTCGATTTCTGATGAAGGGGTGACTATTTTTACATCTTCACGTACTAATGACTTATTGACTACACCCCATGTATATATTACTACAAAAGTAATCTAAAATATTAAAATTCAACATCTTCATACTCTTTAACGACCTTCGACCATGATTCAGGCAAATGGTCGAGAACAAATGGTGATTTGCTGATTGATTTGGACAGTGATATTATCCGTTGGATTTCGGCAAGATCAAAATCTTCTTCTAGACTCTTCAAAGCACCAAGAAGTCTCTCTAGAATATGAATCCGAGTTATTCCCTTGCTCTGGAGCACTGAATCGTAGGGTTGGGGTGATGATTCCACATATCGCAATACACCACTATCCTTGGATGATAAAAATGAAGTGTAATCCGAAGGTTCAGGCAACATGCCCATGTAACAAATGCCTGTGTAGTAGAATATAAGCTCCTTTGGAGTGAATTTCTCAATCTTGGTTAACATCCCAATGGCACTGCGTACCATAACATTACGCAACCTGTCTAAATGTTCCATCGGCAATTCGTTACACTCACTCTCACTTTTATGTAGTTGGGCTAGTCTCGCCATACTGCTGGGCTCAAAGAAGGGAGTGTTGCGCTCTAAATGTGGTAAAAGTGACTCAAGTACCTTGCCCAACATACCAAATCTGGAAAATGCCCATATAGATCTAGCCAAATGACGATGGAAGATGTTGTTCACAAGCAGCGGGTTTCTCAACTCCTCTGAGACCATATTGAGGTATTTGTCGTGAACTACCCCAAGGCGGCATAGGCTACAGACATTTGCCAACTTGTTAGACATAGGGGTTTGGTCATGCAGTTCCATTATTCGGTGCATCAAAATTGCGATTACTGGGAAATCGAGCTTGGCGGAATCCCTTTCTGCACGTTCCGCAAAGACACCCACCAGATCAGAGACTTCATTTGAATCGAAACTCTGAAGCTCGAATTCCAATTGTGGCAATATTGAATCCCCACCGAAATTCACCAAATCATCACACAGCTTCTTCAGACCATTGCATCGTATGCCAGATGTAACTATAGTCCACGGTTTTAGTATAGAAGCCCGGTACTTCTTCAAGTCCAATAATTCAACATCAAGTGGTGCTTGATGAGATTCACCTTGAAGTACTTGAGCTCTTTGCAGTATTCGTGATATGTTTCTCACAAGACCCAAACGATTTAGCACAGTTATAGAACCAAACACATGTTTATCCTGTAGACGTTTAAGTGTCTCTTTATATACCTTTAAATTGCGTAACCCCTGAAGTTGAAGGCAAGTATTCAATAGCTGAACGCAGTCCGAGGCAGTGTAATCCACCATGCGATCAATAAATGTCTCTATCAATGAATCCTCGATAGCACGCTGTCTGATAAATGCGGGCAATTTTGAATATGCGATTGCAATTTGGAGAACCACAGAAGGTGGGAACTTGTGGGCGTTGTATGCCACATTGTGCTCCAGATGAGGCAAGTACGTTTCCTTAATAAAGTTCCTCGGTATGGGTTGCCTAACTACAATATTTGTATCTGTATCCTTCTCAGTAACAGACGTAGATGTGGATCCAGATGTATGATCCTCATTGGACTTATTCGGTTGTACATCGGTATTCTCGGCTGTGCGTAGTGAAACAAATTTTCGGACATGAATACATCTATTTTTAAGGCGTATATCTTGTGCCCCGATGTTCTGGCGCAAGGAATCTATCCTTGAAGCTGACAATCTCCTGCACGAATCATCAATATCACCTTGCCATATGGAAGTAAATCCATCTTTTCTCGAAAAAGACGTAACATTATCACATATATCCGATCGTATAGATTCCCTATGCAGTATATTATAGCGTACGGCTTTTCCAACGGTACTTTGCTTCCACATTGTATGCATCACCGATGAGACTCGAAAGAAGCGACATACATACAATTCATTTCGAATAATTATACAATTTCGTTCCCTAAAACATATTTAATGTGCGATAGTGTGTATAGAAATAATAACACATCGTTCGATACTTCCACTACTAGGGTAATATGATGTTATTTGTATTCCATACACATCCAAGCGGAACAAATGGAGTCAATATATAACATAATAATTAGAATTAGTACATACACAACACGTATAATACAAATGATCCCAGTTTTTACGTAAATATATAGTTTTAATTACAACAGGAGCTGAGGTTACCTACGGCAAAATCTTAAGACAAACACCATGTAGTAGTCCATGAATTTGTAATCATATTTGTTCCTGTTGATATCAACTATTCTATGGAGTTATCCTTGATGGTTAGCAATTTATGGTTTAACAGACATCCTTGAACAGGGAGAAGTAATTCTACTAAAATCCGTTCAAATATTCGATAGAGGTCATGCAAAAAGCAATAAAAGAGATATATTGGTTTATTAACTAGAGTAGTTTGGATAAATAGTATTTTATGCCATATATTTACGACAATACCATTCTATTATACTATAATGAAAACGACGAATAAGACACAATTCCGAGTTCAAGCGGCATATTTCTATAAATTTTGCGTAGTAAACAAAATGATTAACATGTTATATAGACCACAACACATTAATAATACGTCTTGGATTCTGGAACTCATCAGAGATGTGGTATTATGTATAACACACAGTTCCATCATATATATATTTATCAAAAACTTGGCTTCCAACTTTACTAGATATAATTTTAATATACAATAATCAACTGTTGAGCTCTTTTGGATCAAAAACGATTACCAAACGAATCCTACCAATACGTCCCACGAGGTTTACGTGATAAATACTCACTGGACTTAATATAAATAATCAATATCTCTTATAGTTAAAAACAGTTAAGAATGATGTACAGATTCCCATAGAATCTCGTCACTATCATATAATACACCCCGCTACACACTGTGGTAACTTGTGTACACATTCCGACGGATGGACTGACAAGATGCCTAGATGTGTTCAATATGTCTAGAACGTCCACTATATAGTGTATTAAAGACTTGGCCCCCATCCTGCAGCGGGAAATTTTCTACCAGTCAGTTACTACCAAAGATTCCTTAAGACGTTACCAATATGATAAGATTGCTAGCAATACCAGCACTGCTCTGCAGTGGCTTCTTCGTGGGTGGAGGAGTATACGCATACCTGTCTAAAAGGTCCCTGGTATCACTCATTATGTCCTCAGTATTTTCTGGGTGCTTTGCCGGTAAGTTAGATTCTTAGGAGACACACTATACAGGGTCAACGTACATCATGATTGCCCAGCCTGAGCGTAGTATTGGATTCTGCCTTGCAGCTACAACATCGTTACTGGCACTAGCATTCGGTGCTTACAGAATGTTTTTCGTGGAGCCAACTTCGGTGGGTTATGGAAATCATCTACTATTATGTGATCTATCTAATGGTTACATATATAGCATGACCAGTTTCTATCCGTGACTAATAATGTACCAGACCGCCAAGAAACACGTGGCAACAACAATATACAGTGTTGGACTGGGATCGTCTTGTTTCTATATTGCTGTCCTGATGGCCAAGAAGCTGTTCGAGACACAGGCTACAATACACCTTAAGGGGTTGTAGAATGGATGGTTCCATGTTACTAACTTCTGCCGCATATAATTTCTAAGCGTTGCCACGTCAGATAGTAACTATACCATAATTGCACAGCAATTAAAGTTCGGCAGAGTCTACATGTACCTATTGGTACAACGTGATTTAAATACCCATTAAAGGAAGATGATGGAATACATGGTACAACCACGTATCGGGGTCATACAATGACCTTCCAGTCAACATCATCTATCGGCCGAAGTATACCTGTATGCCGTATTTAAGGCGCCTGGCCGCGAATAAATTAAAGGCTGGAATATTGTGTGTGTGCTTCAGCCAAATGTGCGATCTGATGTGAAGGATGTCTAGGTCTATCACCAGACCAAAGACGAGGTATACAATTGCAGCCGTCCACAGCAACCATGCCCAAAATATAAATGCTAAACGGATTGAATAGAGCATTTGGTTAACGGCTTTAATAAGGTTCTTTAAGGGGCCTCCTTCGGCTACGTCCTTCAATTGTTTGAGGAAATCGGAGCACTTCTTATCATTTTTCAGAGCAGATATGTCCTGATATGTGAAACCAAAGCGATACAGCGCTCCAAGGATACGCTTACATTCAACCACCTTGCATTGACATCCACCGGTAGAGTTTTGTTTGTGGCATTTCTGAATATTGCTGCACTCTGAGCATCCAGATTTGCATTCAACACTCTGTAAATGGTTGAGAAATGCCTCGAGATTACTTTTAAAATCGTCTATCAGATAAACAACCCATGAGAGGTAGGATTCGATATGACGCGTGGAAAAGACCGTATACACTGACCAGGATATAGAGCATAGATATTTGGTGCAGGAGTTGCATTTAGATTCATCTGGTGGACTTAAACTGCAAAGACTAACAGATGTGTCCTTTGATGGATCTGGTTTGGTGCAACTACCAGCTAATATTTTCAAGGCCGTCGTAAAATTCTCTAGGTTAGGTGCTCCCGGATACCAACTTATTTTATCTCCCCAAAGCTTTTCTAATGTACCATCCTTTGGGGGAGGATTAGCGTCACACAACCTTCCAATACCACAGAGAAAAGCAAACATGTCGCCTAGACAGCGAGGTGGTCTAAGTGACACAAAGCCAAGATACAACATCAGTTGATACAGACTGGAACCTCGGATTTTGTCTTCAAAGTAGAGAGATAAAATTTCAGATAAATCCTCCCCTTTGCGTTGCGAAGTAAGATTTTTCAGATCATCTCCAAAACCCATTGGTATGGGACACCACTGAGAAGGTGGACGGTGGTCCAGATGGGCACAATAGGATTTGGAATCTGATTCGGACTGGGATTCTTCGCCGTTCTTTTCACATATAAAATCCGTGAGTTTATCACATAAGTAGCCTTGAAGGGGGGAATAGTCACTGGGCGCTTGCCCGCATTGGTCATTATGAGGACCTTTAGGTTGGGAGGGCTTGCATATCCACGTTTTTGACTCATAAGACTTAACATCCTTACCATATTTACAATCTTTCCATCCGTATCCAGTTTTGTAGTCTACATTACACTGTTTATAGAGGAATCCTAATTGGAAATAGAGGGCATACACTACATCCCAAACCATAGCAAACCAGCTTCTTTCGGATGAAGGGTAATAGAATTCGAAGTGTCTATTGGCGTAGACGTCATGAAGAAAAGGTTCAGAGGTTTGATTATCATTTTTCCCGCTAGGTGAAGATTGTTGACTACCACTGTCTCCGCTGGATGAAGCTGGTTGCGCATTATCTTTCTTTCCAGAAACAAGCTTTCCTTCTATAGATAACAGCACGAAAGCTGCGTAGTAACATGGAGGCAGTAAATAGTAATCCGCGGTTCCAAGAGTCAAAACACAAGGGGATTCGTCAGTAGATGGTGGTTTGCAACACTTTCCCGAAGGTAAATAACCACAACCTTTGTCTTCCTCGTTTACTTCATCCTCTTGATCCAGCAACACTTCCAGTAACCCGTTTTCCACTCGCATACCCACCGGAGTGTAAGGTAATCCTAATAACCAATACAGCAACTCACAAATAGTCTTGGGGCGATTTGCCTTATCTAACTTTTGGTTGCATTTTTCTTGAGTGGCCTGGAAGTAGAATGATGCACCACTGTAAAGCCTTTGGAGAGGCACTTGCTTGCCCTTTTCCTGATCATCACTTGTTCCTGCTTGTTCTCCTTGCCCGTTGCTAGTAAATGAATTTTGAATCGCATTAACGAATTCGGCATATGATTTTGGCTTGTCACCCGTTAGCTCAGTGGATTTCTTATCAGTTAAGCAATCTGACAATTCACTGAAACCACAGAGAAGTGTTTTGATTTGACTTCCTTTACAGTTATTAAGATGTTTGGTATCGTAACCTAGAGTGGTCAAATAAGCACATAACGAGTTCTTTGAACCAGCAGTTATATCACAGTCCTTCCACTTCCCAGCGTTAGCATTATCACAGCAATTCCAGAACAAGTAAGTTAAAGAAGAAAATATGAGCGGTATACATCCAAGTAATATTTTAGCACAACGTTTATGTTCTTTTTCTTTGGAAGTGATACAACAAGCTGATGCGGATGAATAACAATAAGTATAACTCCCATCAAATAATCCACATGCAACACCTTTTGTGCAGTGTGGACATGAAGTTTTCGTGCAATTGATGCAACCTATAAACGACGCGAGTTTCTTACCCAGCCCATCAATCAGTGCCTTGACATAGCTTACAGCTTTCTCGTTGTTTTTGATTAAATCAGTATTGTTAATTATATCACATTCTTCCCAGCACCATTTTACCGTCGTATCGCCGCTTCTTGGGGCCTTAAATAGTATGTCCCAAACATCGCTTGCAACTTTCTTAACACAATCATCCGGAGAGTCTGCTACATAATATCAGTCGAAGGCATAATACCCACCCTTTGGTTTTGGTTTGCTACATTGGCAGCCTGAAACAATGTATATATCACTGCGTATCACTACATACCATCATTACCCGTCAGGCATATGAACCAATCAATGGCTTCCTTAACATTGGTAGGGCATACGGTCAGACATTTCTTATCACCGCCACTAGCAGAACACGTCTGGTTGTTCTTCGACATAGTTATAATCTATTGATCATAAAAATGGCACAACGACGTTGAATTTACAAATGGAATAGCACGGTTACGGTATGTTAAAATGTGACATTAAATAGTGTTGAGAATGCATACTACTAAGGCTATGTGATCAATCTAATGTTGTCTAATACGTCAGCATAGCGATACATGTCACTTCTAAATGTCACGTACAGCCAACAACAGAAATGTGGGTCAAACGGGGCACTGGGACTGCGGAAACCTAGATCACTGCACAGATCATAACCTCGTACGTTGCGATAGAGATACACATGTGCTGGATGCACTGTATAAAGCAGTGAAATAGGAGTGACTTATATACATAGTGTGGGGGATTGTCTACTTTCCAACTCCAAAAGATTGATACATTCAGTATAAAAGTGGTTCATATCTGTCGCTAGATAGATCTCATCCTAGTAGATCTATGGGTGAGCTGAACGGGGACCCTGCTATAACCCTTCCCACGGTACAGTGACCTGCAGTTCCCACATTGCATAACCACTTAACAACTGATATCGCGGACAAATGGCGTGTCTACCATGATATAGACCCAGCACTCATCGTTCCATAACCACCGCAATCAACGATCAATAAACAAACAGTTGTACATAGCCATCAGTGGTGTACTCCATATATCCATGAAGTACCCCGCAACATCCCAGAACACTGGGCCATTAACATCACATGAATAATTCGCCATAGCATACAGTGCTTTGTTTGGGGTGTCCTGGAATATCCTGGACAGGTTTAGATAGCATGGGAATCAGCATTGTCGATTTATATGATTGTTGCTCTACGATATGCGATGACCACATGGACAAAGTGACCACACCGTACTAATCAAACGCCAGCTACAGGCCCTCATAGTGGTTTACCACTACTAAAGACGTGTGCGATATGTACTGGGAACAACATCGTGTCCCAGTGTCGCTGGAATCCATCCATGCATTGGTGGCGGCACATTTGTCCTTGGATTCCCACCGTATCAACGGGCCACATATATATAATGTTGCTAAATATTATAAATATTGTTTATAAACATTTTAGCACGACATTCAATATGTAGTAGCCACGGAATCACGTTGTGCGGTTGCCTCCGGTAACCCTATATCAACGCGACTAACATCCACTGCTGGCATGCACACTTGATTGCAACCTTTACACATCAGGGTGAACTCTCATTGGGAACATTTGTATAGTGCCATAGTGTTTAGTGCTGTGACGTAAGGTCTGTTCTGCCAACCTTCCTCTGGGACCTGCCTCTATCCCAAGTCCCAACAAGAATAACCAATGCACCTAGCAATTCCAACAGCCCTGGCCACTGAGTGTCTTAACAGCGTAGTAAACACATGCAGCGGTACATCGCAGCCAATGAGCTCTATTATGGACTGATTAGCACCTATGGTTCTCGTAGAAATAGTCAATCGTTGACGCTACCACCTCTTACTCTAGTTGGCTGCCACAAGTGCCCTTATGGCCGCTGCTAATTTCTTTCTCTTCCTCATTATTAATTTCATATTCTTCCTGACTGTACACCTCTGGTCCAGAAGGGCTAACCAGCTGTTGGTATCCCAGCTACTGTCTGAGTTTGACTATGACGACCAGCACACTATAACGTTTATTTTGGGCAAGCCCGGTGACGAAAGCCGGTTCCTGACGCCGCTGCTAGAGCTGCTTACGGAAAGCCCGATCATCGCTGCTGAGGAATTGACCATACGTGCACTTATTCTGTCGACCAACAGACAGCGTGATGGATCTGTAGCAAATACCAAGCCAGGCATTTTGAATAACAACAACAATGCTGACCTGGAACCCACTAATGGCAATGAAGTCCTGAGGGAGCTCGACAATAACGGGATGGAGGAGGTCTGCCAACGTTACAACATCATGTGCACAGTGGTGGATGCCTTCCAAGAGAAGCACCCAGAGAAGTTCATCGAGCACATGCAAGCAGTACCCCTGATAGAATCGTACCTCATGCGTGACAAGAGTGACCTTATAATAACGTTTGACTACTTTGGCGGAGATGGCTCCACAACGGGTGTTGCTGCCTATGTCGCAGTGGCAGCTCTCAAGAAGAAGATACCTGACCTCAAGGTCTGGACCTTAAGATCATTCACTGCGTGGCACAGGTATTTACCTATATACTCTGTGCTGTACCATATAGCAAGTCGCCCATGCTGCATTCGTGACGCTTTATTCAAGTCAATTGAGAACGTGCAACGCTATCCAAGCCAGTACTGGTGGTATACCCCGGTTGTAAGGATATTCGATTCCTACAGCTATGTTAATACTTTTAACGTGTTGTCGTAGTAATGCTGCGGCAGACCTGAGGTATGCTGACCGTTGAGTTACTGTGTAACTGAAAAACGATCAGTACCGTGGCCGCCATTGTAACTACACAAACAGTTAATATCGCACTTAAGAATCGCAAACTATATAAGGTGAGGTAGTATTAGAGATAGTTGGATACCTTTCACTTATTAAAGGTGAAATACTCGCGTATGTCGTAGTCCATCTTTTTGGAACTCGCGCTATCGCCAGAATTCCTCCGGGAGTGAGTTTCTGTATCCTCACCCGATAGCTGCCTCAACTTTGGAATGGCAACATTCAACCCTTCCAGGTATATGCCTGGACCTAATTCCAAAGGTGGCACGCTATCTGAAGTAGTAGGCATAGTTAAGCCAGTACCATCACTCTCGTATGATGTCGTAGCAGAGTGTTGCTGAGGGGAGTCCGAGTAAATAGCCGCCGATACCTTTCGGCGTCCTCTAGTAATCATTTTTTCTGGCTGCATCTCCCTATTTCGTGATTCGGTCAAGTCCACTTGGGTACTTGAGAGTAAAGGCGAATTTGCAATAGGCGTGACGCCAGCTGATGTCTGGGCAGATGCGTTATATCCAGCATCTGGCGAAGCAGGCGCGCTGGCCGAGGCCAAGTTTGGATGAATGAAGCCATTGACAGGAGCAATGTTCAACCCTGCTGAGTTGAAACACTCAAGCACAATGCGATCCATGTCTTCGAGTGCTGTGGCATATATGGCCTTTAACCGAGGATGTGCTATCAGGGAGTAGTTAATCTCATTTGGTTCTGATATACCAAGGCTTTCCAACATCTCGATGGCTGCTATGGCGCGCTTCCTACGATCATCGTATTCATTAATTTCCTCGTCAGTGAGAAGGTCACAACTACGGCGGGTGTGAGACAGCTTACCTGTCATTGCCAATAGGCATTTTGAACATGCAGTTTTCTTTATAGTTTTACCAGCCTGCTGTTCCACTTTATCATCGGTGCCTTGGGTTTCCACCGGTACAGTTACCTCAAGTTTAATAACTTCCTTGACATAAGGGCACTCACCGGGGTAACGAACCGTATTGTGCAATGGTAGTTTGCAATTTTCACAAACAGCCAGCATTTTGTACGGCAATCGGATGGCTAAGAAGTTGACCTCGCGTCTGAGACGCACTAGACCAGCTGCCTCTTCAGCATCCCTCTTGGCACGCGCAGCTTCAATACGTCGTGTAACCTCCTCTATAAGATTAGGTGGACACAAACGCTCATATGCAGTGCGCAATCTGTTTTCAAACTGTACCTCCATAGCCCTGTAGTTGTCCAAAAATGATATCCTATTCTCACGTCTACGGCGCTTAGCATTCTTGTCGTCACCGATGTCGGTGGTTGCCAATTGTTTCCTAAACTCCCGCTGCTGCTTCTGCTGCAGCTCGCGGTCTTCCTTAGACATCCTTTTGCGTCGATCCTTTTCCTGTAAAATTTTGCACTTGGAACACAAAAAGAATATCCACGTGTTGGTAGTAGCATTCAAACCTCGTTGGTTTAAAGCGTAGTAGTAGTCCTCACCAACGTAGTGGCGTGTATAGTCGGGTGGGAAGCAATCATAACAGAAAGAAGTAGGGCAGTTAGAGCAGTGGATCAGCATATTGTCACACTGCGAGCTTTTGCGGAAGCATAGGCAACATTCATGCCACCTGCAAGTCCACGTTTTCCTGGTATCGCTAAGGCTTTCGCAAACTTTGTGGTAGACCTTAGGGCACCGGAAGCACTTGATCAACTCGCCGTAATCAATGTCTACCATATTTCCATCCTTGTCCTTGTACTGGGCCTTGTGGTTCTTTGCAAAGCCACAGCAGAAGCATCGGCATTCGTGGCGAAGCGTACGAGTTTCAGAACGCTTGCGGAAGCTATCGGGAACGTACATACTAGAAGGTCGCTTCTTTTCACGACCGGAACGCCACAATAGCCCGCCACTCTCCAATTGGCGCACTATCTCAGATTTATCTTTCACGCCACTTAAGAGTTTCTTCACTTGCTTGGGGTCCAATACAGTTGGAGACTTCGCAGCGACTTCTTGTGGATTACTATCTTCTTCCTCGTCTGACGAGCCGCCAGTGTTAGTCTCCTCGTCACCTATTTGTTCATCACCCACATCCTCTTCCTTCATCACATCAGACACGTTGACCATATTCGGGTCAGCTTTGTCATCTTCCAGAGTTACGTCCTCAGACTCATCAATTTCGGCCGAGTCGTCAAGACCCTCTGGCGGTTTCTTGCGACCACGTGCTATGATATCATCGAGGTACATCTCCGTTATATCTTCACCTTCAGTGTTTTTCAGGGCATTATTACCGTGCATCATCATGTTAACGATGGCTGCTGATGATAACGAGACGGTAGTAGCCTCAGCAGCCTCTTCGTAGTCCATAGCCTGCCTCTGGGAGTTAATAAGCAGTTTATCGAGGTGGAGCTTCTTCTCACGGCACAAGGCCATACGTTCCTCTACTGTCCACTCCGATACGACTTTCCAAATGTGTACACTGCGTTTTTGTCCAATGCGATGTGCGCGATCAATGGCCTGCAGATCGATGAACGGATTCCAATCCTCATCGAACAGTACCACGTGATTGGCGGCAGTGAGGTTAATACCCAAACCACCAGCACGAGTGCTTATGAGGTACACAAAGTATGGACTTGACGGCGAGTTGAATTCACGAATATCAAGTTCGCGAATCAACTTATTTGTTGAACCATCAAGGCGCATATACTTCCAACCACGGGCGTTGCAATACACCTCTAGCTCATCGAGTACCAGTTGGAACTGCGTAAAAACCAATACCTTGTGCATCATCGCACCTTTAGGGTCACGTGCGCTGTTTATTACATCACTGTCATCGATATCAGCCTCCTTTTTGATGGTGACTTCCTTTTCACTCTTTATCAGATGTACATTGTCTCCCTTGCTGGGTTCAGTTTCTACTTTTACATTATCTGGTAAATCCTCATCGTCTAGAACACGATTTTTAGCTCCAGACATTTTGAGATCAGGGTTAGCGTGCGCATTTTCCTTGGCACCTTCCACTGCCTTGTTGCTGCCAGCGAATGGACCAGTAGGTGACTCCGGCTTATAGGGGCATTCCTCAGGCATCGGTTCCGCATACATCCCTTGGACCATGAAGTTAGGATTACGAGATGTTGGTGCTGGTGTTCGTACTAGGAAATCGTTGGAATCAATCTCAAACGGTTCCTGGCTAGCAACGCCTTTCATTTTTTTGCGCAACTTTAGTTTGTGTTCACGGACCATTTCCCGTTCTTTCAAATGTTTGCCAAATTGTTCCAAGTAACCTTGCACGTGCTCGCAGTTTTCGTAATGTAGCTGGCACAGCAATTTATCCAGGAAAGTCAGCTTAGCGCTGGCATCACAATGCTCTTTGTCACGCAATTCGCGCAAGCTGTTAGCGTCGTCTTCTATTTGCTTTTGCAACCGAGAAGACTGTTGTTTGAAAAAGTCGTAAAGTTTTTCAGTTTGGTGTGTCCGGCTAACAATACCCCTGGGATGACCACAGATAATACGCATTTTAATGACCATGCCTAGCAATTTCTTTACGCTAAACTGGTCCTTCATAAGCGTACGCACGCTCATTAGTGTCCTGTACCAGTGCAACGACACCTTGCTAAGCGGTATCCATACATCGTGGAACACCTTAGGGTGTAATGTTATCGCCTCCTCCTTCAGCCTGCGCAACATTACTCGGCTAAGTAGCGTTTTTATTGACTCCAGATCTTCCTTTGAGAAATTAGTGTTGGCCGATGCTACCGCCAATGCCGCTGCAGACATTGCTCCTCGCCCATGTTTTCTCGGTACGTTACGGAACACTTCGTCCATGAGGGTAGTATCCTTGAATATATCGGGGAACATGAAGTTGATAAGTGTGAAAAGCTCCATTGCATTATTCTGCAATGGCGTACCGGTCAACAGCAGGCGCATGTTTGCCAAAATGCGATCCATTGAATGGCGTGCAGCGCCACTCTGGTTTTTGATCCTGTGGGCCTCGTCCAGGATAAGGCACTGCCAGCGAGGGATTGTTTCCACGAAGAATTCCTCCTCGCTCTTTACGGTTTCATAAGTAGTAATGTACAAATCATATAATCCTTTGTATGCTAAACGATCTTCCATTGCGTGCTGTCGCTCCGTCCGCGAGCCGCATATTTTGATTGATGTTAGATGAGGTGTGAATCGGTGGATTTCCCGAAGCCAATTACCCACCGTCGATAACGGAACTACAATGAGGTGTGGACCTTCTATCTTCATCAACTTTAGATAAGATAGAAAGCAAAGTGTCTGGATAGTTTTCCCAAGACCTGGCACATGGTTATAATATTACACGCTTAACTTACCCATTTCGTCTGATAAAATAGCACCTCCTGTTAAGAATGACTTTAATAGCCAATCAACACCAAATTCCTGGTGTGGTTTCAACTGTACTCCATTTCTCAATGGGCGGCCGTCAATCTTGCGTCCGCTTGGGTATAGGCTGCTTTTATGTGCTTTAGCAACGAATTTCTCAGCCTCATGAATAGCCTCCTCTTCAAAATATTCGAGAATATCGTCAATATTCCGTCCAGAATTCAGCAAACGCTTACGAGCTGTTGATCCTTCGTCAACAAAGTTGCGTTTCAGCGACTCCATGCACTTGTCCGTTACGAACGGCGCTAAGTCGTTACGGTGCGCCAAGAGGAACCTGTTACGATACTTAGTGATTTTTGCCTTCCACATTTGTATGCAGCGTCTACGTTCTTTGAGATTTCGATCAATCTGCTGCACAGTCCACCTCTTGTGCATCTGGTTAATAAATGGGTCCTGTCCCTTACAGCAAGGGCACTCCCACACATCACCAATGGTACCGACATCAAACTCTGGCAGACATCCATGATGGAACGAATTGCTGCAGAAGTCACAGCCCAGCAGCTTGCCATGGCGTTGACACACGTAACATATAGACGAATTGACGTGGTCCCCCGTATCTGCCAAAGGATGCTGTTTTTTCCGAAACGACACAACTTGGAAGTTATCTGGTTTGCACATTGGACAGAACCACTGATCTCCATCAGGCTCTGCTACAAGTTCCAGGCATCGTATGTGATAACTGTTTGGGCAACCATCACAGAGCAATAGCACATCATTGTCGTTCCGATTCTTTTCCTTGCATAGTTTGCAACGATCGTCGTTCTCAATCACGTTTTCATCTTCGTAACGCAGGCAGTTATCACACTGGAATGTACGAAAGTCATAATGCCCATCGACTAGTTCGGCGTTATGCCCAACGTTGGTGCTTATATCATGCTCCAGGCATTCCCTATGATACGACTTTGGGCAACTTGTACCTGGAAATGATTGAGATTACCTAGGTGTGTGACCTACATTTGATTATGGAGTCACCTGACTTGTAATCATCCTGGCAAAGCTTACACCAGCCGCGTCGAGGCGCCATGACTGTCTAGGCATATATTTGTACATGTACCTCTTGGAACAACATATCCCTGGTATAAAATAGAACTTTCAGTGGTTATATGTGTTCGATGTGGCCTGATTTCGGTATATATTTCTACCAACACTGTGACAAAGCAAGGCAGTCTTCCTATACAGATATGGCGTTTCGGTTGACACACAAGGCCAAAAGGTAAATATCGCGTAAGTATCGACTATGTCGGCAGGTGTAGAAGTCGCGTTGATGCGCGGAATGACCACGGTGCGCGCAAATGTTGCGCCAGACAGGCGTGGGGAGTGACATTGATGATGGGGTCTTTATAGACTCCTTGTCGCTAATTTAAGACGTCCTGAGGGTGTATATACACCGCCGGTTCATTGGCGCGGCGGTAGTCTGCCATTCTTACTGGAGAAGGCAGGGTTACACTGGATGTGGGATGTGTAGGCGCTATAGGCACTATCAGAACCATTGGTACACATTGTCTTGTTTCCGGTTGATCGTTTATTGTTTTGGCGTGATTGGTCTTCTATATACCATTGTGTGTGTTTATTTGTAACTACAGTATACAAGGCAACTCTGCGATGGATACGTCCTTTCTTAGACAATATATTGGCAAACGTCTATGTACATAACATGTGTATAGCATTTTAGGGTGTTTTGTTAACTATTATGCCTCCTGCTATGACATCAGGGCCGACCTTAAGAAGTATTCTACTGAGTAGTGGTATCCATGGACGTTGTGCTTCTGTGCTAGCCACCATATCAGGAGCAACGCTTTTTGCATTCTCCAAGGGCAGTGATTGGACGTATACTGGTGCTATAAGTTGTAGCAGCAATACACCTTCCTTACCAGGGCCGAGTGATGTAAGTCGCTTCCAGGTACCGGTAGTTGCGCGCTCCCATACTGACAGTACTGCTCCAGATCGTTGGAAGCAACCGATGAAAACCTCAAGGTCGAAGCCTAGTGTCAGCCTATGGCGTGCTTTTGGAGACACGAACACCTGGCAGATTACCCGTTGGGTCTCACTAATGAAAGCGAGTCCCGAGCGAATACTCCCGAAAGTACCCTTGTCAACTAACAACCGATCACCTGCAAGCGCTTGTACTTCCTGGTCACGCAATATCATGTTATCAACAAAGTCGTACGCATATGCTGAAGAGGCCTTGGTGAGCTTCATCTGAGTCATAAGTGATGACAAGTCCGTGTCATTATCCGGTATTGGCTCTGACACATCACATTGATTTGTTGGCAGCAGGCTGGACATTTCACTGCAGGTCACCGGGTTACCACTTGGTAAGGACACCAGCTTAGAGGGGGTACGTATTTTAGTTTCCATAAAACAGGAACATCCAACCTGCTTCTTGGAATTTTCCCACATATCAAAAATGTGGCCTACGATAGCATCGGGAGGCGTCATTATACTGTTTTGTGTATGACTTCCTCTCACTGTCTTACGAGCAACCTGGCGCAAAGCTTCTACCAGTGAAGTTCCAGATCCCCATGAATCATCACGTTTAACTAGATTAATTCCATTTAATCCTGATGTGGGTATAATAGTGATAGACGTTGACCCAGTAAATGGTTTTGTGAGCTCTTTAACCCGGCTTTCAGCCTCTTTGTACATCTGGACATCTTCTAATCTATCCACTTTGTTCACGCAAATGATAAATTCGCGAACTCCTAACGCCCACAAAATAAAAAGGTGTTGCTCAAAGTAGCCATATTTATCTTCTTTTAAAAAGTCCAAAATATCCACCACTACTATAGCTGCTCTTGCAAATGATGCGCCTTTAACCAGGTTTGCTATTAAATCATGGTGTCCTGGAGTATCGATAAAATCTATTTTCACGTTCACAGGATAAGTGACAGCCATTTCTTCCGTTGGCGATCCTGCGTTACTTTCACTAGGTTCCCTCAAGTTTATAATAGCGGACGCTTTTGTCGGATCTATAGTTATCCCACGGGCTCTTTCATCTTCACCTTGGTCTAGGATCCAGGCCATGTCGCTCTCTCTAAGTAATCTGGAATCTACTGCTCCTAGCAAAGTCAGTAGGTGTCCTAATAGAGTAGATTTTCCTACATCTACTCGCCCACAGACCACTACATTTAAGGATGTAATCGTACCTGATTGGACGGCCTGTGTTCTTGTTACTGCTTTATTCTTTCCAGTCAACTTGTCTAGTGGAGCTACAGTACTGGAATCTCCAGTGGCATACGAAGCATTTGATTCGCTACCATGATATACAGTGCCAGATGGCTTAGGTTGCAGTTGTTTAGAGTTCGTTTTAGTGGCTGTTGTATGCGATTTGTTATATCCCTGGGTCTTTGCTCCCGCTGATTTAGTCTTCTTTTGCCCGCTGACTACGAAATCATCGTAATCATAAGCATCATCATCGGTATATGTGTAGCTATCATCGCTTTCGTAGGATTCATAGCGCCCTCCGGCTGCCATTTTTACACTCCCAGGTGTCAATGGCGGTATGATGTGTCGTTAATACCTAAGCCTTCAGGGCCAAATGGCCCCTATATATTACACCTATATAATTTGTTTAGTCATGTTTTATACCGTACATTGACTGCTTTTATGCGGGGTACTATTCAGTTGCAATTCACCCGCTACACCTGTGGTTCCCCGAGTGCCAAAGACACCAGTTGGTTTATTTTGTCATTCCCCGGGGCAATACTAGAACGTAGTGGACCTGTTATTGGTATCTAATCTTGTTGAGTTGTTCTTGTGGTATAGATTACATGAAAGTGATATGAAATTGTGTGTCCTTCCATGTGCTGATCATCGGCGTTGAGCTGATGACTGCTATAATTTCCCAAATGTGGATGTATTTGTTCTTTTATGTCACCTTTTTATACAGTTAAGCAATGGATGATCAAACTGTGCAGAAGCTATGCCACATGTTGGCTAGTTGCGAGGAGTCAACTCGATCGCAGGCCCTCAACAGTATCTCCGAATTGTTCTCTGAGGTCACATGTCTTGTGGACGAGTTAACTTTACTAAAGCTGACTAAGGCTTTATATTTCATGCTATGGTTGACGGATAAACCTCTAAAAGTTAGGAAGGTTGCTGTCACCATTGCTGATTCTCAATCACATTTTGTTGATAGACGCAATAGATTTGCATTTTTCGATGCTTTATTTAAGTCCATGTCCATGGAGTGGCCTAATCTGGACAAGAATCGTGTAGACAAGATGCTATTGTTCGTTCGTATAGTTTTGGCTGCACTATTGGAGCTACTTAACAACGGAAAATGGGACTTGAATGAGATTAATCGCTTCAATGATATCGTATTGAATAAAGAAGGCATATTTCACAAACGCAGTGCTGGATTGGCATTTCAATTTATTCAAGTATTTTTTGAAGAGTTTGAGGCCAACCGTGTTGAATTTGACAAAACAAACTCGTGGTCTGAGTTAAGTGCTATTGGTTACCTCCACTTAATGAAACCATTTCTGCATCTTACATTGCTGAATGACAATCGCCATTTGATGAAGACCTTATATATGTACGTATTAAGTCGTGCTGCTGATATCGCTGGTGCTCCTACGGATGGCTATAAGGTCCTGTTGAATAGATTTTCTCAGGCTTCATTCGCCAGTAAATATAATGTGAAGTTGGTCTTAGAACCCTTACTAGAGCAGTATAGTAAAATAGACTGCTCTGACGACGAGCTGGACGCCCATGCTAAGGAGGCGGTAGCATCCATGGAGGCATCAATTAATGATGCCGGCAACAACCACGTTAAAACCCGTAAAACTAAGAAAAGTGATGTTGCTGAGGAGGAAGACGTTGCCCCGAGTCTAGTGGATGTAACCGATGAATTGGAAGCTGATGACTACAGCATAGATGAGGAGGATGACGGTTACATCAGCCTTGCTGAAGCCTTTACTCCGCGTAAAAGTAATCGTAAATTCGGCAAACATTTGAAAGAAATTGCTACTTTGGACACACTTCGGAAGTACCTGCTGTCTTCTAAGCAAGACAAGCATCATCTATTGGATAAGCTGAATTCACCCAGATTAAGAAGGCAGATGACGCTATTGTCGTTACATAACATAAGGCTATTGAATCCTGACCGCAGGTTCAAATGTGCTCGCAAGTTGCACAGGATTATGACTATCACGGATACTGTTCAAAACATGCCTAGCAAACGTCGTTCCATTGACGTTGCAAAGGCACTTCACAACATTAAGCATGCAAAGCCGGAGAAATCTATTGTCCGCAAGCGCAAAAGCAAGGTCACTGAACCCAAACACGTTGTCTTCAATTTAAAAAACAACCAAGTCGCCACCATACCCAAGAAGGCAAAGAGCACCCTCACCATGCCGATGTGGTATTGAGCAGTGAACGGTAATACGCACGCTGCACGGTACCTTTCCGGTAAATGCATTGCATAGGAAAGCAATGGCTAGTGGCCCCGTTTGTGCCACGCAAACTCCTGTTGGCATATACTGACATCACGTCCAACAACAGCGTACAGATATAGTTAATATTTACGCGATTATTATGATCACTAGTAATCACTGTCTTCGTCTGTGCTCGATATTACAAAGCCTTCTTCGTCACAGTTCATGACACCAGTGACATCATCTAGGTAGTGGCACAGCGTACCCTGTATCATGTGCTTTAGTGTAATGTCGCTTTGGGCACAGCCTACACAAGCACCGCTAAGGCGTACGTAAACAAACCCTGAAGCGGTGTTAAAAGAATTCCAGTCTATGTACAGGAATTAACATTAACCTACCAGTTTCCGGATCATATGATATAAATGACACATCGCCACCGTCCTGTCTTACCACCGGAGCAATGCGCTTGTCAATCAAAAGCTTGATTGAATCCACTACTTCAAGATCAGCTTCACTGTAACTGCTGGGTACCACTGCACGTTCTCTTGTCGATAAGTAGCGCCGTGAACATGTAACCAGACTTGAAGAGTTCATAGTTTCATTATTTAACGGTCTAAATACACCGTGGCATGTATATCTGACGGGAGAACGCAACAACCTCTGGAAGGCATTTAACACGAACGACATCGTTGCTAGAGTTATCCAGTGAAGATATTACTCTATGATACAGCACATCTGTAGTGTGTAACTAGCATGTTAGTTATATGCCTAAATTAGTCAAAGGTGCAGTATTATTGCAGCTGCTCGCCAGGGTGTAACATGTCTATGCCTGCTTGGTGGGTAAATATACTGGTCCCCTTCTGACCTATTTACTACATATAAATAGTATGTTTTGTTGATATATTTAGAAACCAAATATACTGTTTCCCAACCGTTACAAGTGCTATTGTATTGCTTTTTATACCAATTGTGACCATCTGCACGTTCTGATGAGTAATTAATCATACTTACTGCTTTATAAGACGCTATATTACTTTGGATAGGATATATACTGGAATGTGTGGTATGTACTAATTGAATAGGCTCGATTATGGACATGTTTTGTCTTTTTAGGTGAGGTAAGCCTGGAAGTAAACGAGCTTTAACGATATTTGGCCCTATCTTGTATAATGATACTTACACAAGACTACGTAGTGATTATATAATATAATGCTAGAACTATTTCGAGGCTCCATCTTGTAAATAGTCCATAGTATACTCTTCTGTAGCTCTACCTTCATATGATAACATTACGAATCTACAATGGAAAAGAATTTGGATGCATAGGATGAAAGTTTTGTTCAATACTGATCAACAATGGCTAAGGACGTGAATGGATGGTTTTCGCTATGGACCCGTACTACGGAGTCGGGGGATCAGGAGAATGAAGCCATTGGCGCCGATTCTTCGAAAGAAAGTAGCGATGATGATGTATCTAATGTTGAAGCCAGTAATTGCATTACACTTGGCTACAGGTTCTGCCCTAATATTACAGAATTCGATCTATCCGGTATGACAGGTTACAACCTGCTGGGTGACGAGTACACGATGACATCGCAACTATTACGTGATTGTGATCCCAATATGGCACATGTACATACACCATGTCGAAGTACTGCGGATAACCACACTCCGCACACCAGTAGGTCTACGGGCTTCCATACCAATGGTATAGACCGTCTATTGAACCAGGCATGGGTCAATGAAGAAACATTAAGAGATGTGGTAACCAGGTACCATCTCGACATTAGTCTGCCTATGCACGAGGTACTAAGTGCACAGGAAAGAATTGAAAATATGTCTCAATCGGCCTCGGACATTCCGCGACTGATTAATTTCATATATTCCGATACACGCGACCATGTTAACGATTTCCTGTCCCAAGGCGATCGCACAAGAATGGCAAGGACACGCGCCTTCATGGACGAAGGGGCTGAAACCCCGGGGTCTCACAATGGGAATGCAAACAATGCCATATGGTCATATGTTATTGAACATCTGGAGCCATTCCTCGACTTGCACAGCCTTTTAATGCTACGGCAGACCTGCCGAGTGCTTTACAGGCACTGTTACCAGTTGAATCCAAACCAAGAGCTTTGTTTCCGTGGTTTTGCAGGGTATGACATGGATATAGTCCTAACAGAGGTGTTTCCACTTGCAATTAAAGTGCTAAACATCCCTCATGATGCAAAGTTGTCGTTGGACTTTAGCACGTGTCATAATTTAAAAGATATATCGTTGATACAGATGCTATTAAACCGTATTGGCCCACATACTAACTCTAGCATACACAATCTATGCAAACGAATGAAGTCAATATCCCTGGACTACTGTAACCAACTGACTGATAGTGGTCTTGAGATCCTACTGGGCACTAGGTTACCATACCTCGAAATATTGAGCATCGTTTGCTGCAGGAACGAGAATATATCAGGTGTTCCATTTTGCAAGCTTTTGAGCATAGAAAACTGGCCAAATTTCAGGCATTTTAATTGTAGCTTCAGTAATGTGACATTGGAGCCCATAGAGGCTGTGGGTAAATTCATAAACAACGTGGTTAATGATCACAGCCGGCTGGACACGCCTCACGGTTCCTGCAGGAGTATACTCCTAGGGTATGCGCCTACTCCAGATACTGATGAAAGCGACGCCGGTACCAAGTCGTCACCTGTGGGTTCAGTTTCAACCGATGTGGCACCTCCGGATGCTTACAGAACTGCATCGCCACTGTCCAATTGTAAGCTAGAAATCCTAGGGTCTCGGGGTGGCCGTATGTTCCTAGATAAACACGGCTTTGAGACTGAGCTCATGGCATTCGCAAAAGCTGTTAAGACCAAGGATACCAAGTTATGTTCGTCGTTAACAAGACGCGTCCAAAGAAAGCTTGAGGAACTTGGTAACCACAGTAACGATCCGTGTCTCAAGCTATTGTTGCACAGGGGCTCTGAACTGTTGGTCAACTGTCCAATTGTCCAATATGACAGCGACAGCTGTACTGATGTGTGGACCTTGCCCATATCGGTCACAGTTACTAAGGACGATCTAAACACTTGCAACCTGCTAATACGTCGCGGAGCACGTGTTAATGTCTGGAACTACAGTGGTAAAAGCCCACTGTATAGGGCATGTGAAATGGGAAGACCCAAGTTTGTAAAGCTATTGCTTAGAATGCAACAGGCACCTATACCACTGGGTGATAGTGATCTATCCCCCCTCAGCATATGCATTAAAATGCGCCATACGCAATTCCTAGCGCAGCTTATAGCCGCTGGGATACCGGTAAATATAAAGAGTCCACATGTACGAACATTTAAGTCGCCACTGTACGTAGCCTGCGAGGCAGGAAGCATCGCATCTATTCGTATGTTACTGGAAAATGGAGCCGATACCAATTGGCTATATCATGGACGCATTAGTGTAACTATGATGGCTTACACCAAGGATAGTTCCTGGCTGCCTTTGTTTGTGCAATATGGAGCCGGTAAGTCCTTGAAGAAAAGAGCGGTGCTCACGGACGTATTAAGCTGTGCCATCAGTAATAACGACCTGAATGCAATACACTTGCTTATAGACGCATATCCAGACTTACTGCAGCGACAGCATAACGTGTGGTCCAATCCTGTAATACAAGCGGCCAGGATAGGCAGATACGACGTACTCAAAACGTTGCTAGAAAAGGGTGCTGATATAAACCAAACTGATGTTAACAGGGTAAGTGCAGTGCATATAGCAGCAGAGGAAGAACAAGTTAAGTGTCTATCGATGCTAATTGAGAATAACGCCAACCTAAATGGACAGGACTCCAATGGGAGAACGCCACTATACCTCGCAGTGGTGGAGAACAAGGCAACATCGGCCGCTATGCTTTTGGATAACAAGTGCAATCCTAACATTGCAGAATATACAAATGGCGAGACGCCATTAATGGCGGCTATACGCACACGCAACGAACGTTTGGCAATGATGATACTGGATAGAGCCCAAAAACTTAAACTGGAGATAGCAGATACCATGGGCAGAAGTGCATGTATATACGCGCTATACTTCGACCTTGTCGCGGTGGGAGAGGCTATCTTGAATAGGTACCTCCAACACATACCCAAAGCCAATGTTACAGAAATACGATGGTTCGCTGCTATATACCAGGATAGAATAACATCAAACTGGTCTAATGGAAAGGAACTTAGGCGCTATGTAAACCGATATAGAAGACTCAATGAGAAGGACATTAGAGAAAACGGCATATCCTTCGCAGGGAAGTGGCGCAACACCTTCATGGGCCGCTGGGTAGACCAGCTCAGAGGAATATTCACCATCCAAACCAAATAACACACAATATATAAAAATTGTTTAAATCTGTAGCATACCATGACTAAAAGCAAGTCAGAGGCCAAAGCTAAGCTTCTTGCTGAAAAACGTGAGAAGCAAGAGCGGAAGGCACGTAAAAAGCTTCTGAAATCCACCAAAGAAGCTGATATATCAAATATCATCAAGAGCTACCGATACACACACAGTATAAGTGATAAAGGCAGACTCGTTGAAGTGGAAGGTGGCCGTCCAACACCCAGAGCAAGCGCCACCTTCACACCTTGGCTAAAGTAGGTCCATACTGGAACCAACACACTGCCAACAGCGACCAAGCGATACTCTTCGGTGGTGAATTCTATGACGGTGTAGAAGTCACTGTATACAACGATGCATTCATCTACAATGGCGCCAAGAACGAATGGCGCCTGGTAGATACTGCTGCCAAACCACCTCCCAGGTGCGCCCATCAAGCAACTGTCTACGGGTTAGTCCCTTTTATGTAAATCAAGTCTACGGTACAGAAACTACCTTTATATATTCGGAGGAGAATACACTACGCTGAATCAGTTCCATCATTTCAATGACATGCATAGGCTATGTCTAAAATCGCATATTTGGGAGCCTGTAGAGATGACAGGTCAAGTGCCAACGTCACGCAGTGGCCACAGGATGGTGGGTGCATTGTTTGTGTAATACAATCTCTAGGTAACCTGGAATGGTCACTGGGTTCTCTTCGGCGGCTTCCACGATACAACACGCGAAATCCATTACTACAATGATCTCTACTTATTTTCGTTTAAGGATTGCTCCTGGAAAAGAGTTTGCCAACGCCGGTTTGCAGGTGCTATTCCAGAACCGCGAGCTGCGTGCATATTACTGGCACCTAAAAATGGTATGCTCTTAGCCGTCTACCCTTTGGTAACAATTTACAGCTAACAAGATACTCATGTTTGGAGGCTTTACCAAGGTAAAGGATACAGACAAAAGTGTGGCAGGACAGTATCACCATGTACGTTGTATGCAGTACTAGGCATTCACTGCAGGATTCTTGGCTAATAAACATGGACCTTGTCCTCCAAGAAGATATGCTTGTATGGGAAAAAATCAGTACTAAAAGCAGACCTGGCTACTCTATAGGTTGGAAATTGTTAATACAAATAATTAGATTCCAGGGTTTGGCGTTGCCAACTACAAGACTTTCGGAGTTGTATTTGGAGGTGTATCAGACTCCGATTCCGGAGGGACGTCATTAAAGTCTACGTTCTACAACAACTGCTACTCAATCAACGTCGAGCAGAAGTAAGCGCAGGAAGACGTTGTATGATTCCTACAGGAAATGGTACCCTATTGTAACAAACGATAACACGGAAAATAGCGGAGATATGGAAAATGAGGAAACCCTTGCGAGTAAGTGATATACCGACATATGCTAAAGTAAGCAGAAAAGATGAGTAACGTGACACTGGCTGCAAGCCCACCGCCCAGAATGAACTCGCATGTAGTAGTATTTGGGAACACCATGTACGTGTATGGCGGTATCGTTGAACAAGGATCCGTTGAAATGACACTGAGCGACATGTGGTCATTTGACTTGTTAAAGAAGTAAGTGAGAAACAATATAGCATATAGCCTCAGGGATGGGTGGAAATGCATAGATCAAGGATATAACTTCCGGGATGTATACAAGGGTGAAATAGATATGGAAGAAGAGTCGGAATCAGATGAAGATATTCCAAGCGAAGAAGACGAAGATGTAGATATGTCTTCAGATGATTACATGTCAGATTCCTCGGAAGATGAATAAGAATCTCGTAATGTCCTCATTAGCCACTGTGTCGCCGGATCTATGTTCATCTACAGCGCAACATAGGAATAAAAATGCATATTTACTGCAAATGCCATCGATTCGCAGCGCAAATGTCCCGTGGTACATATAATCAACGCGCGTTATATACATCATTACACACAAGGAATAAGCTATAAAAACAGGATATCGCAGCTAAAGGCACTGGGATTTAGTGTAAATTTGACTTATCCAAAATTTTGATGTGTCGAAACGGTGATATATACAACGTCAGCTACTGCAGCATGAAATATATAGGTAGGGGTCGTAACATATCCCCAAGGCGCCACACATATGACAACATCACTAACAATCCTTCCATTCTTTTTGCTATAGCAGCTTAAAGTAAACAACACCCAATATTCCAATTCAAAAAGAATTTCAAAAGCTCATAATGGCAACCATGAAAGACATTTTGGGTGTAGAAGCTGCCCAGCTCTGCGATATCTCGCTAGACACCATTCGTAGACCCATTCAAAAAAATGACCTTCAAAATAAACACACGCATATTGTATGCACTATGGGTCCCGCCCTGGTGTCATCCGACGCCATAGTAGAACTCATCGACGCTGGTATGAATATTTGCCGCTTCAATTTCTCACATGGAGATCATGTATCACAGAAACAAATGCTTGACAAAGTTCGCGAAGCTATGGCTAAACGCCCAAACGCCAACATCGGCCTTTTGCTCGATACGAAGGGACCGGAAATCAGAACTGGCTTACTCAAGGATCACAAAGCCATTACACTTGTACATGGTCAAAGCCTTAAGATCACCACCGACTACACAATTGAAGGTGACAACGAATGCATATCATGCTCTTACCCAATGCTTACTACTTCGGTCAAGGTTGGTGGCATTATCCTCATTGCTGATGGAAGCTTATCCTGTGAAGTCACTGAAGTCCACGACAAGCACATTGTTGTGAAGGTACTTAACAATGCAACCATTGGTGAAAGGAAAAATATGAACCTTCCAGGCGTAAAGGTGGAACTTCCGGTCCTCGGAGAGAAAGATATCAACGACATCGTCAACTTTGCCGTGCCACACAACTTCGACTTCATTGCTCTCTCTTTCGCCCAATCAGCTGATGATATTAAACTGTGCAGGAAGGTACTCGGAGAAGCAGGCAAACACATTAAGATTATCCCTAAGATAGAAAACGTAGAAGGACTTATTCACTTCGATGCTATCCTCGACGAGGCCGATGGTGTCATGGTTGCCAGAGGTGATTTGGGTATGGAAATCCCACTTGAAAAGGTTTGCATGGCCCAAAAGTATATGATTAAGAAGTGTAACGAAAAGTCGAAGCCAGTCATCACTGCAACGCAAATGCTGGAATCTATGATCAACAACCCAAGGCCAACCAGAGCTGAGTCATGTGATGTCGCCAACGCTGTAATGGATGGAACTGACTGTGTCATGCTTTCGGGTGAATCAGCTAACGGAAAATATCCAGCACTTTGTGTACAGCATATGGCGAAGCTATGTTTCGAGGCCGAGAGCTGTTCCGCTTACCGTAAGCTATTCGGCAAGGCCATTGCCGAAACCAAAACTAAAGTGTCTGATGAGGAGGCTCTCGCTCGCTCAGCAGCACTTCTGTCAATGGAGCTCCATGCTGCTGCCATAGTCTGCGTAAGCGATGACGACAAAATTATTCGTCACATTTCCAAGTGCAGACCTGTTTGCCCAGTATTTTCGTACTCGCCCGAACCACATGTGGTTAAGTACATGAGCGTATGTCGCGGAGTAAGAGCCAAATGTGCACCAAAATTGTCTAACCAGGAAGCCGATGTTGCCGCTGCTGTTGCTAGTGCCAAGGAAGCTGGCACTGTTAATGCTGGTGATAGCGTTGTTGTTGTCTACGCTGTTGGAGGTACCATATCTACTGGAAATAACTCAATCCGCGTTGTCAAGGCCTAAATTTTATTAGCCTTATTCAATTCATATCCACGTCTTCGTGATTCCCCATACACAGGACAAACTTTAAAAACCTTGAAATAATCATCTATCTTTTACACATTTACATTATTTGCATTTACAGCAGTGTTATTAAGTCACTGCGCTAACGAATGTTACGCTGTGTACCCAAGTTTGCAGGCGCCAGGGCACTCACGGAACACTGTGGATGGAAGGTACAACTCGCTCTATGCGTGGACAGACAACCAACTGAATACGTAGAACCGCCAGAAGATAAAGCATATAGGGAGTTCATTGAAGCGTGGAACTCGGCAACGCGCAACCAGCTAAAAGTGCCACGTCTGTCTACCATAGAAAGCAAAATTACACATAAGATCACACCTTCAAAGGAAAAACTCGTCACTAAAGCGGACAAGGAGTCTGCAACTAACATAGAGGTGTCAGGTGAACTTGATACTCTTCTAGCTGGAGAAATTTCTTTGGTACCTACCAGAAGACGATCAAAGCGAGGCGATCAGGAAGTCAAGAAAGTCGAAAAAGTAAATGTAGACAACGACGTGAGAAACGTTGAACGTTTGTCAAAAGAGTGGTTGTTTCTCTTAGTCAAGCACAAGGTTCATGGATGGAACCTGCCAACAACTGACCTCTACCACGGAGAAGGCCTTAGACAGGTTGGTAATCAATAAAAGATTGCCACATCTTGCAGACATTGAAGCGGATTTGTGTTGAGCAACTGGGAAATGAATATAACCCATATTTTATCGGGTATGCCCCGTTCTTATACAGAACAATTCCATTTGACAAACTAGACGAACAAATAGATATCAAGGGTAACAAAGTAAGTAGCATGTCACTTGACTTCATTTATCCAGGTATTCTATTTCAGAGCCAGACATATACCAGGCACAACATTAAACATTAACACTGAAGATAACCATATAATAGACCACGCCTGGTTTACATTGGAAGAAGTTGCGAACAAAGTCAACGATCATAGGCTAATTCAAGCACTGCCAATACTGCAAAATGGCGTTCCATAAACATAGTAAAACCAACAGAGTAGCGCCGCTTACTATGGCGTGTGCCTATGATCCATGTTACCAAGCGATATTCTGCATGTTGTCGTTTATTCTATTCAAACTATATTCACTATGGAATTCTGGATTCGATGTCTCAGCTCTTGAGGAACGAACGTTAATTGCACAGTTGGCTAAATCGTACGATTTTCCTTGGTTGGCATGGATTGTGTATTTACAAACTCCACTGATGGTCTTATTGGTATTCAATTACGCATCGAAGACCATAGCACAAGGAACTAAAGTCCCACAAATACTCATAAATAGAACTGATATGCACCGGAAAGTGGCTATTGTAACAGGTATTTAACATATTTCATGTAATCATTGGTGGGCAGGAGGCTCAAGTGGTGTTGGCAAAGAGGTAGCATGCCAGCTTCTAAAATGGAATTGCAAAGTGGTAATCACGGCGCGTGACAAAACAAAAGGTGCTAATGCTGTTGAGTACCTAAGAAAACAGGCAAATGTTGACTTCAAGATGATACAATTTGTGGAAATGGACCTGAACGACCCAAAGTCCATTAAACTGGCAGTTGAAGAAATCTTGAAAACCAATGCTTCCATAGACTTTTTGATAAATAATGCAGGGATCGCGACTAACGTACATCTCAATGCATACAAACAAGAAGCTATGTTTGCAACAAATTTCCTTGGACATTTTCAACTCACTAAGTTGCTAATGCCTACCTTAGTAAGATTCAAAGCAAGAGTTATCAACGTATCAAGTATTGCACATTATTACTATAATCCCAACAAGGATACGATTTTACGTGATGGTAACACTACCAATATGCCATATAATACTTCAGCACAAGTATACTACGGTCGATCTAAGTTGTTCAACCTCTGGCACGCGCAGGCACTTCAACGCAGATTTGACAACGTCGGCAATAAAAATTGCGGACCGGTTGCTTTTTCCTGTGGCCCCGGTATAGTAGCAACACCGCTTCTGGAACGCTACTCAAGTATTGTATTACCCAAGTTTATCTCAGCAATTGTCAACCAGTTCACCAAGAAGCCGAAGGAGGGTGCCAACACTATATTGTAAGTTTAAAAGGTGTTATATAATGTGCTTGTAGATATCTATGCGCATCGCCGTTATCGGATTTAGTGCCCGGTGGCTACTACTATGAGTGCCAGTTGGGATACGTAAGCAAATATGCACAGAATGTGGCTCAACAAGAAGCACTATATAAACTTGCCGATAAAATGACTTTAAATTAAATGTCACTGTTTGAAATGCAGCTTATAACATCAAGTGCCACTGCCTTCAAGCCAGAGTATATGTCCGATGAGATACCGGGACAACACGTTAGGTTTAATGGTTGTGTAACGAATGAACCGTCAGACAAACTCAAGCAATATACACTCACTGATGTCCCGAGGCGCTCTTCCTCGCTAGTTGGATCAACGAAAAATGTTTCCTCACTGAAACGCAAAAAGGTTACAGTAAATGGTAATGCGGTAATTGTAAGCGGTATTCCAACATACGAACCGGGCAATATATTCTGCGATAAATAGTCAACCAGGTTGTCATTCTCCAATTCTATTCCTAACTGCTGCTCTATTGATCGCCTGTTGTTATGGAGCAGCTTCATAACCTAAATGAATAATGAAATACGTACCACCTAAACAAACCTCGGCATCCCCAGACAAAGCACTCTCTATAAGCTTTTGGTCAATAGCACGTATGATATAAGAGCCTGAAGTGTTGCTGATGTCGAGAAGCACAATAGGGAGCATTGCCTTCCTCAATGCAAATGAAGCAACCATAGCGCACGAATCAGTAAGGTTGCCATCGTATTCTTCGCATACAATAGACACCTCAAACTTCCATATCAAGTTGCGCTGAGATAGGTATTTACATACAGCGTCTGTAGATTGACTAGTGACTCTTTTTAAAATATCCTCAAAGCGGAACTGCGATTTCGGTATAAGATCATCACTATTGAGAACATTAGACAACATAGATGCAATGCTAAAATTCAAATTAGCACTGTGCCCATTAGCATCATATATGTAGGATTGTACTTGCTTCGGTAACTCAATGTCCACAGATAGCAAATCGTCACTACCTAACGAAGGAGGCATTATTACTTCACAAAAAACAGGAAGCGCTTTAACACTGCAATAAACATGTGTATCTCCTAACGTCAAGCGTGTAGATGATATCACAGCTCCATCTCCCTCAAGTAGATTTGGAGGAGTATATCTTCCCTCTAGGTCCGACACGCTAACAGTACGGAATGCACGGAGCTTCCTACCATCTGGACGCACATTCTGACGCAGATATTTTTTGTAATATCCTGCGGCATCAATTTGACGATGCACATCAACCGGGAACTCCGAAGAACTTGACGAAGGTTGCATATCACTAGACATCGCAACTAATAGATGATTGTGACCGCCAATTAACTAGAATACAAGTTTGACACTATTGGTAAAAATGAAAATCATTTTCATTTAACTGAATCAGAATTTTTAACTAGTGTGTGGAGATGTAATTAGGTGCTTGACACATAGGGAGTGGAGATTCCATGAGTTATATAGTAGTATTGGGAGTAGGAATACGGTGTTATATGCAACATACATTCTTTGTCTAGTATATCCACATTGATCAAAGACTAAAACACAATCATTAATATGATCATGTGTTAAAACAACATTGCATTACCTTTTCGGTGGAGATAAATTACTATGTAATACACCAATACAGTATCAAATGCAGCATATTTAACACTTATAACGTAGTAAGATACACTTTAGTGTCTTGTATAATAGGATGTGTAACCCAAAGCGGCATATTCCTATGTTCATTCCTAGACAAATGGATAGACGCAACAAATACCAGATTTCATTGATCCCGTTATGTGCTATCTTTTGTCAACTATACAAGCGAAAATGCTTCTATGGATACTCAAATCTATACAATATCATAGCGGTACACCGTGAGTCTGGGGATTTGGATGATCATAGCGGGACATAATTTTCGGATCCAGGTCATTTAGAAACCCGTCGTTTACTAACAGTAGACATCATCGCTATGCATCAATCGCCAAAAGTGCTATGTGGTAATACCAGTAGTAACAATCGCTAGCAGCAAGTAATTTCGACGGTGAGCCCTGCAACCACATCTATGCAGACGCATTTGGCTCAAAGAAATTTAAGCAACGCAGAAATTCATGCCATTAACTGCACATATGCCTTTATGAATGTTTATATATTTTTATCGCTAATTTTCGCTAGAGGAAAATAACGACGCTCTCTTGAATATTGCTGATATTCTATGGGTGTAGGATGGCCGATGAACAACAACACGTACGACAAATCCCAAATTTAGCAATGCATAAGTATCAAAATATGGCAACGAGTGGGTTACAAATGGGTCCCATCAGCCAAAACACACAGCAAGAAAATATTATGGGACGTGCAAGCTCATATGATCCTAGGCAGGCTGTTGATGGACCAGTGTATAGTAACAACACAGAACTATATGTAGACGGTATGGTAAATGATCCATATAATGGTATGCAAGGCTTATATGCACAGGATCGCATTGCCACGCCGAAGGATCACCTAAGCATTGCCCATCTCGCAGGACCACGAGGATCCTTCATCCTGAATCAAATCGCCGATCCGAAAGAGTCTGGGATACATTACGCACCTCCGAAACATGGATGTCTAATAGGTTACAATAAACTACGCAAGCCAGGACAATACGGTTACCAGAACGAATGTGACTTATACCTTCCACAAGGAGCGCATTCCGATCTCTCACAATCAGGTATAATTTACAATGATTGGGACCCGAGGGACTATGCCATGTATCAGGATAACAGAGGTTCTGGAAATGACAGTGTGAACTCAACAGTCGATGGTGACTCTGTGGAAGATATCGATGATTTGATAGGACCAGACGGAACCTTGCCTCCAGCTAACAAACGAGATCCAATATACACAGCAATATCCGGTTTGAAATGGAAGGCGAAAAGTAAAAAATGGGTAGTAAGATGGGATAATCCTATAACAAACAGACGAGTCTACAAATACTTCAGCGGTGTTAGATACGGATTCATGGGAGCCCACAAAAGAGCGAAGTATTACCTTGAGTTCTTGAACATATCGGTTGGAAGACTCGACACACCCAGTGTAGGAAACCCATTCTGTAAAAGAACAGAAGGCCCGCCAAAGGGCAAAGAAAATAAAGGTTTGATGCGGAAGCTGCTTAACCGTAATAGACCGGAAATCGTACTCAAGTCAAACCCAGTCATCTATGGTTACCCTGGTCAGCAATCTTATGGCCCTCCTCTGGAATATGCAGAACAACAAATGCAGGAAATTAATTCTAGACCGGTATATCGTTACGGGTCACGCATGGATGACCCATTCTGTCTCATGGATCCAAACCACTGTTTGCAGCAAACAAACCAATGAACACACAAATTGGAGTTTATGAAGTATATTTAGTGCCCACATTCCTCGTTATATCACGTTAGAGGGGAAATCCGCTCAGGCGGTGCATGAGAGATCACTATGCTTCAACATCGGATACAACAAAAGGCATACACATATGCATGAATATTTCATCCGCAATCGCCTCATGTTACGCATCATAACTTGTAATCACGCTAAAGAGAACAATTACTGCTCAAAAGAACGAGTTGATTTTTTGCCAAATTTTAATCACAAAGTTCTCCATTATTTGACTCACACTGCAGGGCAGGACTGTGGCAATCACTGCTTACTGATGGTCCATACAATTGAATTTGACCATCATAAAACGCAAATACGCCAATTTTTAACTATTTATGCATTTTCCGATAAATATTAAAGTATTGTGTTGTTAGCCGACTATTCTTCTGGGCTCTGGTACGGCAAATCAATGTACAGGCGCTGTGAAACATATAGTCATCTCAAACATAAACAAGAGCTATCATGAAATATTGAAACTTACACCTCTGTTTACTCTCCTCCACACATAATCGCAGACACTTCCTACCGCATAACAACTCATACAGCCTCCGGCAATGCTGAACAGCCAGTATCCCTTGCTGTATTTGAGTACATGGTTGTATATCCTGCATTTCAATAAATACTGCCTAAAGAAACAACTGCAGCTCTTACCTTGTGGAATTCAAAAAGGATGTCAACGGGGATAAAACATCCATACCACGACGGCTGCGCTTCAAGCTATCCCAAACCCCTTTAGGGTATTGGTCAGAATATGGGCTGCCAAACACCATTTTGTTAGCCTTTTTGTTGTGTAATTTGACAACTGCTATGATTTAGCGACGCGCGAACTTGTAGGTCCCCAGATACATGGTACATTACAGCACCGGGATTATAATATATACTGACACAATGTACACATGTACTATTTTATTGTAAATAATGTGTATGCTTTGTGTAATAATGTTCTAGTGTGTACATCCGTACAGTAGGGACTTCGAGAACCATCTAATGTCAACGCCGTGCTACGAAAACATCAATTGTTAATGACAATCTATATTGCTCATTTATATTTTACTATTCTACTGTGTAAAGTAGGATTCAAACGTTATTATATATTATAATGAACATAATCCACCGCAAAAACATCCCAGTCTAACCATTGCCGATGATTTCCTCATGTCATTAATTTAAAGTATCACTTAGCAATATACAAATACGAAAAGGTAATATGGAAGTCTCATTGTCGCTTTAATGCATATAATCATCCACAATTTGTGGTACCTTTTTTGACGTACCATGACAACACTGTGCTGCCATTTTTAGTAAAGGAACATAATCTATATCACAATATAACGCACATTTATATGGTATATCTTTTTTCTAACAGCATATATCAGCATGAAGGTAATAAATCGTTAAATGTGTAGCTGCAAATATAACATCCAAGCGATGATACAATTATGGGCGCTTTTCGACATGTTTGGCTGCACATTTATGTTGATGTGTATATGTGAACTGTTATACTCCTTCAGTACCTTTACTAAATCAAGGTTATATCGTGGAAGGCCGGCTTTGTTTTTGTGTGCCTTGTGTCTTTGTATCTATTATTACAGTGGAAGATATGGCAGGGTCCCATTGATCATAGGGTGGAGTAATCATGTGTCGGCACTTACTCTAGAAGGTACTTTGCGGCACCCGAAGTTACTCCTACGTTCGCATTACGTGAAGGTACCATGGGCACATCTTAATTTTATCAATTCCACGTATTATAGAGGTGGCAAATTAAAATGGAAAGATAATTTGGTTTCATTTGCGTCAAAATCAGATAATACAAATACCAACAAACAAAATGGAAAAGATAAATCAATTAGCGGAACCGAGATTCCAAATAAGCCCAAACAAAGAAAGCCTTCCATTGGATTCAAAATTAAAAGAAAACCAAGTGACAGCGAGTTTGTCTCACCAAAAATTATTAAAAAGCCCCTCACAGTTGCCGATGTAATTAAAAAAAGGATGATTCCGCAACCGCCATCGTTGAATGAAACACAAAAGGTTTTAGATAGGAAACCGTATAAGCGTTTAGGAATACCAAAGTTAATTAAGGAGGAACAGGAACGAATATGTAAAAATGACGCATTTTTGGATAAGTACTTTCACGATTATCTGACTAGTAAAGGAACGCATTCAGATATGAATGGTGGTATTACCGAGATAAGTCCAAATCTATTCTCGGATAAAACAGAAAGACAAACAAGCACCGATAATGATACAAATGAAGCATCGGGAAATTCATATGTTTATAGCGCTGAGGAACTGTTGCATATATGGGACACCAAAGGCAGTCAGTTTTACACAAATATTCCAAAGACAGTGGCTCTGTTGCAGATAATACGTCGTATAGCTAAGGAGTCAGATGCTTCAATAGATATCATTAAACGTATCAGAGATCATTGGTGCTTTGGAAGACTTATCGGCAGTGTCGTTAGACATATGAAGTATCTTTCTCGTATCGAACTGCCACAGCAGCTTATTGGCTACAAAAAACTAGAGAATATGGTACCTAAGTTCAGCAAAGAAGAAATGGTTTCAATATTCGCAGTATTAGACTACTTTCGTTACAAAAATGACAAAGCAGTTACTGCAATGGTAAAGTATACGGAACAATATAAGGACTTCACAACTAGTGAAATAATTACAATCATGGGATCGTGTATACGACTAGGTATAAGTCCACCTAATATCATTGAGGAATATGTCAAAAGGTTAAAAGTAGAGATTAAAGAAAAATTGGGCAATGATGACCATGAAGCCAATGATTTTAAAAATTATGCCTATATCCTGCACATTTGCACTAAGACTCAATTTATAGATGCAGAGCTATTCAAATATATAGCAGAGCACTGCAAAAAGCAAAATGATATAGAGATAAAACAGCTATATCATGCATTCTCATCCTTTGCAAAGCTGCAGCATATCGATGAAGACCTCTTCCAACATATATATAGGTTGTTGCTTCCTTATGTCAAAGACTTCACTAACAAATATGAAGTCTATAAACTGGTGGGTTATTGTGGATTGTTAAGACTATTTGTGTAGATCAGTCGAATAGCCATGACCAACTCCAAACCCCCTAAGGAACTGATTGATGCACTGGCAAATTGGGTATATCAAAACGTCCAACAGTTCACCCCGAGAGAACTTGCAACCATGATAAGGTAAATATAAACTTCTATTGTAATATGTGATTTAGGAATTTGGCTGTGAAGGACTATTACAACGATAATTTGTATAACCACATATTCAACTTGGAGATGTTTATCAACCCACCGTCAGTCAAACTATTACAACATATAAACTTACATATGAATCAAAGTGAATCAGTGTATGCGGTAAGTTGCTCAAAAAACTCTTAATTAGTTATTAGTCTTATTTACAACCATTAAGGAAGTCGGAGCTTAATATTGCCTTCAGTATGGCTTACCAGGCATATCTAGGATACCAATACCTTTCGCCGAATATTAACAAAATAGAAATACCTAAAGACGCCGTGGTGAAATTAAGAGTGAGTTGTAGTGCACTCAATCTATAATTTTGCAGAATATCTATGTTGACGGTATTAAACAGTTGGCATTGAACACATCAGCGAACAATATAGAAATCGTGGATCTGTTGAAAGAGGTATTTAGTTACGATCAACGTTATTATGTACTATCAGGCATATGGAATAGAAGCTTACGTGGATTACACTACCGAGGATGGACTTATGGTGGACGTTGCCATTCTGCCATCGAGCTTAACCAAACATACTACGAAGATTGATGCCAAAGACTTCTTAATGGACAAACGATTTGCTATAGAATTTCACGGGCCTTATCACCATATGCAGAGATCGACAGACCAGTTTCCGCCGCCACTAACTCCATCATTTTTATATAAAGAAAGGTATGAAGAAGCATCTGATTATGCATAAAAAATTGTTCAGATTATTGAATGCCCGAGGTTGGGAAGTTGCAAGACTTCACTATTGGACATTTGTCCCATGGTAAGTAGACATTTATATCTACAAATGCGATACAGGTTGACAAAGGAGCACAAACTCAGGATTTTGGAATGTATGTTGCCTACGTGGATTAAAAATGTCTGTAACATATCCGGTGAAAGCCACGATACGAATCAAATAGCCCCTTCAGTCGAATGATGGATTACTTCCTCTTGGTATTCTGATATACTATCGTGAGAATGTTAGTATACTTACCTTCTAAATGACATTGGCAAATGTGATTATTAATTATTTCCTAATAAACTATGAATCTCAATATATATGGCGTACCGAGTCGTCGGGGAATTTCAAAATGTCGATATATTCCATCACTGTAGTAGGTTTCTTCCAAGGAAGTACCAATGGCTCTGCCTCTGTTTTATGTGAGGTTCCTGAGTGTATTGCATTCGATAATATATTTTGGATTTCATCTTTCGCCTTCTTTCCGTACCCATGTCCCAGTAGAACCGAGGTAAAGATAAACAGTTTCAAAATATTAATCATCTTGAATGGCAAAATATCACTTGTAAATCAATACGAAAGAATAACGTCCCATCTTAAAAATAGAATAACAATGTGTGTAATACCTTTTGATGTGTAACATCATATAGGCTTCTACAACGCCGCCGTATATTTTAACATGTAAAATGTCTTCACGCTAATATTTATCTTATGACTAATCATGTCTTGACAAATACAACAACAAACGGTATGGAAGGATGCATTGTTACACCCGGCAACGATGAAGTCCCAAATTAAAGGGGCGATGCGAGCAAAACGAATTCTCAAAAACGCTACGGTTTACTGGAAAGGGCAAAAAACACCGCTGTTAGACATACCATTTACTGGATCATTCAGATATGTAAGGCTGCCGAATGATAAGTTGGCGTTAGAGTTGGTTAGAGGAGCTTTCCTTGGCTTTCGCAGGCACGCTGCTAATCGATTTATTAAAGCGTTAGATCAGCATGGAAACAATTTGTTTGAATTGTCACGTGTTGGCTACAATGCTAACTATTATCGCAATAATATAGACAGCATTCTACAAATGTATATAGAAAGGATGCAACTTGACCATCTGTTTGCACTCTACCAGGTACGCCTTTTTAGAATGAATATAATACATTATATGCAGATTAATCTCAGGTGTATTACAGCTAATAATGAGGTTAAATATTTATTAATAGAAGCAATATCGCAAAAGATTGTTAATTTCATGAAAGAAGCTACATCTTATGATACAATTGGCAATTTTCTAGACAATAGCAAAGGTATAATTCGGACAAGAGAAAAGCGCTTTAAAAGGCATATAGCTAACTTTATTTTTCAAAGTCATCATGATCTTGTGAAAAGTAGAGCACAGGTATTTGATACAACAAATATATCTTGTGGTGATTCCGCCAATGTTGTGGAATTCAAAAGGAAAAGGTTGTTCGTGGGTGACTCAGGTATTGATGAAAGTGTAACCAACAGTTCTAATTCGTTTACGTTAGACGGACAAACGGTGGACAATGTGCCCATATATGGAAATGGTGCCGCCCTTGGTATGGCAGCAGATACCTCAATTCCAAGTAGTTTACAGTGCACCATTACAGGCTATAGTTCTGATTACATGGAACATGATACGTTTAAAATGCCATTGGATATTGGTAAATGCTTACGAGGGCAAAATATATTACATGGGCCTCATATGCCTAGCATTGACCATGAAACAAAAAGTGAAGATTGTTTTATATCTACAAATGTAATTGCATTGGTATTTAGCCATCTATTAAAGGTAAAATATTGGCATCGTGGGTTTCCTTTCCATACATGGATAAACCAATATTTTATCCATAATGCAAATTTATATCACCCTATATTCGCCAGGCTTTATATTTCAAATGTTGTCTCTTTATTCGATAAAAATGCCATTCCAAAAGAAGTGGATGCATTGTGCGATTTAGTAAAAAAGGATATGGCAAATTATTTAGAAAAAAAGTTATCCACACAAGAAGCTGTGTATATACAATTATACGGATATTTACAAGAGACTAATTTTGGCATAACTGAGCTTGTCGAAATGTTCTCTATTGTAAAACGACTATCGCATATAACTAGTTTTAGGATGTTATACGAATACTCTGTCAGGGCATTGACTGACGCTTTGTTGATTACACCAGTGGACCTGACAACAATCAACAGTATTACCAATATATGCAACAGAAACGATATTATCGGAGGTGTGGAGAGCCTTTTACATGTTATGGAGATAAAGATGATGCAAAACATTCATACAGCCACCTGCTTGGATATCTGCGGCATGCTACAGGCCCTCTATAAGCACAGTTTACATAGCCAGGATTTGGTTGATGCCATTGCTGATAAGCTGGATACAGACGACATTGATGATATCAATGCGTCAACAATTGCACTATCAATCCAAACTCTTGGTCGGATGCAAGCCACCTTTCGGAGCAACAATTTCCTTCATAGGATATCAGATATGTTTGTTAACAATCCTCAAATGTTTTATGACTTATCTGAATCACAGTGTTCTGGTATACTTTGGGGATTGTATAAGCTTCATTTCAAGCATTCACGTTTGCTGGAAGTGGCTCTCAGGAGGTATTCGTCCAAGGATTTGGGAACGCCCAATGTCAATTCATTGGTCATATCACTGTCTGCCTTGACACGGTTTGACAGTTTCACGAATGCATCAGTACTAGTGCATATCTACCAGTTAATACTGAAAAATATTACAAACATGACAATATCCACATCACAACAGCTTATCACCTGTGTCACCAGAATGTTGGAAAACATCACACTTTGTGGATCCGACCAAAATAGTTATAAACGTATGCAAGTTATCAGCGGCAAACTGATTAGCTCTACAATGAAGCATGTTTGTGAGAGACTAATGGATCAAATAACAACAGCGCAGGCTGGCGCCATGCTGAATGCCCTATTTAGGTCTGAGCAAAGGACGTCCGAAATAATCGCACCGCTCATCGCATCTATCACAGGAACGTATCGCAAAAATATTGACTGGCAATCGAGTGTACATGTACCAAGGAAGAGTATATTTGCATATAATATCATGCCCCCTTGCCCATTCGACCCTGAGGTATGTGCAAACAAACTGGAAAAGTTGGAAGTGACTCATTTAGTTGGCATGTGCGAAGCTATACACGGTCTTGACTATTGGAGTCCATATTCGCTCCATCTAATGCTACAAATTCAAAAGCAGATCAAACCTCAGCTACATGACATGAAAGCAACTCATATTCTCTCCTCATGTATATCATTCGTTAACTGGCATTTTACAGATATACAGTTAGAAGGACCCAATGATGACAATTCGAATCAGCATAAAAAAACGAAGATGGATATATCCAAAACCGTGAATAGTATGGTGGGTCATGATATCGAAAAGCTTCGAGAGGCATTCAACAGTTGGTTTGATGACACCCAACATAGCTGCTTACCCGGTGTTGATATTCTTCAACATTTTCATATGATACTAATGAGAAGCCAATGGAAGGAAGACTTTCTCTTGTGTTGTATAGAAAGTTTGCATAGGCACGCTAATTTCTTATCAGCGGCATCATTGCCCTTAAGAAGGTTAAAAATGGTGTATGATATGTTACGATTCAACATATATCTAAATGGTAATGTCGGTCACAAGATGAAATTGCCACTATATACGAATACCTTTACGGCAACACTGTCTTCCTTTTTAATATTGGAACATGTGGCTCCTATTCAAGCATCTCATATACCTATGACGATGCCTTACAACCTGGTAGAATTTCTCACGGAGTTATATAACATTTCTAGAACGGAGTCTTTCCACAACTTCATATACGAAAATGGTGGGGGTGCCAGTGGCCTGACTGATGGTAATGAGGATGAGGATGATATAGGGTTAGAGATCGCCAATTGTGATCTTGTGGTTAAAAGTGGTAATGAAGTCCCACAAATTAGACCACTGTTAGTAGATGACAGTTTAGATAAAATGGGGGCCGATTTATCGGTATCATCGTATCATGGCCACCAAGGATCAGGGGCTATAATTCACGTGAAAGATAAATACATATATGTAGATCCTGTCATAGGGGGTTTCCGTACATCACTGCTCATTCTTGATGCTAAGCGCCATTACGTACCTCACTTAGTCGAAACAATATATAGTTGATTTCATCAAGTAATTTCATTTTACAACTAGATCAGAATGGTTACATGTTATATAATCCAATGGAAATTCTTGGTTGTTAAAACTAGGTCTTATACTTTTTGTTAATGTTGTTTCACATGTTTTCATTTACATGGCAGAAGTGAAAACACTTTTAAAATCTTACTTAGCAAAGAAAAACACAATTTTGTGCTACATGGAGTGTCTATTCACAGTTAAAACTTTCTTTTATGTTCATAATAAATATAAATGTTAATGGTTAACTATTGTAGACATGTTCTATTTCATATACAGCATCCATTTCTTGATATCTATTATTTTCAGTATATCCGATTCCATACATAGATGTCAGCAAGACGTCACGTAAGTTATATGAACTCAGCATTGCAGAAAATGCTTTCATTGCAAAGTTCTTTAAGATGGGGATGGAACAAATTAATGTTTAACCGTGATTATAAAGATGGTTATGGATGATATATGAATGATTGAGATTTATAAACCCTTCAGCAATCAATAGACGTTATTTGTCACAAATATTCATTCATGTGAGATTATCATAGGGTATCAAAATTAAAAAAATAATGCATATTCCAAAACAATTTGCTCTGATTATTAGGTGGTTTAACACAAAATAACAATATTATATAAAAATTGAAATTGCAGAATTACCTTTTACGTTTTTCGCAAAATTCAATAGTTGGGCATTACCTTATCTTTCCCACTGTGAAGTGCAGTTATAAAATATATATATATATATATATATCAATGACATCAAAAGGTTTAGAACATGATTCATCTAAGCTCAGTTTAGCCAATGTTTCACTATCTTGTCGATATTACCTTAATGTTCGAAATTATTATCTCATTACTCTCATGGTAGAATTTAAGGTTTTTTAACAATCATCAAAAAGCAGTGTAGTGCCATTATTAATGCGATGGAGATACTATTTAGCAGTGATTTAGACAGGAAATATGATTTTTTGCCACAATACTGTTGGTTTCACAAAGTCATTTGGTGGGAATTTGAGAAAGCATAAAACCCAATTTTAAAAATTCATTGTAAGTTATGATTTTACAGAACATTTCGATTGTGGTGCTTTCTGCGCAATTTATTATCATCGTTTAACCGATTATTAAAGAATCATCGAACATTTTAGATAATTGGGTGGGCATTTTTGCGATTCGTATATTCTGATTTTTCATTATATTTGGCATGTTGTACAATCATCTCCCATAGAAATACAAATTGTACATTCTAGGGTGTTATTGCCCCTATCAAATGAACTATTAACTCATAAATATTAGAGATACTGAATAGATCACATGGATGGGGTCTCCCATACGTGAAAATATATGTAGAAAGGACCATAATAGAACAAATATACCAACCCATTAGCATACCTTAGGTCATTTGAAGTTTGCGGGTTGTATACATCGAAGATACAGAATGTCTGTTATTTATTACCTACCTAATGTTCAACCATGTGATTCAATTTGACAAATTTTATCAAAGAATTTATGCATACGGCTCTATATCATAATATGTGTTTTAGCTATATACGTAACTGATTGTCATATTGTGTCTCTTCGTTAACTACTCCAAAACTGTTTCTGTCTGTTATCCGGATGTGGTGTATTTAAATATTCATTTGGATATTTGAAAATTGGAAGCATATTAATACTAAATTTCTTAACAATGCTAACTATATTTGCGGCAATCTATGGCAGCGACAAAAAGTATACTACAACGACTCATAAATACAGAGGTCCTCCATCGGGTTTCTATCAAAACTAGATCTATTTGGATAATGACTACAAGGACTACGAACATGAGCAATGTCAATAGCTGCGCCGCAGTTATTCCACCATTATATCAAATGTGTTGGTATAACTATACGAGGAAAAAAGTACCCACATAATGGTGTACCATCTTTGTTGTGATTTATGTATAGCCATATTACGTCCAACATCTAGTGGTGAGAATCTGCTAATACTAGGCGGATTTAAAAACGATTTTACAATGACATATGGCGGGAAATATTTCACAAGTATCCCATGTGACCTAAGGCACCATACACGAATATCTTTGTAACGTGATTTCATCCGTTTAACTGCCTTATGGACAGATTTGTGATTTGGGTGACCAGAAACGCCATGTTCGTCAAATGTAAAAACCATTTTAGCATTAACTGATCTAATGAAATCTTCCACCCTATGCGATACTGCTTCAATGTTCCAATCATCTGGGCCATCTTTAACCGATGGATCATTGTCTATGATGCAATTCATGCTATATTTTCTACATATTTCCATCATTTCTTTTGTACGTCGGTCACCTTGACCCATGTAATCACCTGCTTCCCATAACGCCATCTTAATAAGTCACTTACCTCTCGTCAAACATAGTAAATCAAGATGGATATTTTTGATAATGGGACAAGAACCAATATATTCTAATAGTGGAGTGAAAAACATAGACTCATCATCTGGATGGGCAATAATAAAAGCTATTCTTGTAACATCCTCACCGTCTCCAACTTGAGAAATAAGACGGTCCACAAATTGCCTGTTGGCACTTTTAGATAACTGATTAAATGTTTGCATTAAAATCACTGCAATCAGGATGACATACGATCGTTTCATCAAGTCAGGCATCTTGATGTAGTATTACCGTCCAAATATAGAACATTAAATCATTACGTATGAATGATGAAGTAGGTGTTGCCAATTCTATCAACTTTGACAACATAACGGTTAACGATGTAAAACAATCATGGAATCACATGACCAAATTTTATACAAAATATACCAAAGTGAAGACACGATATGCCTCTAATTAACCATCTTAGAGCCTATTTGGTGAAAATGTTGACCTAATATTTACGCCAATGTAATTAATTTCCGCATTACAATTAATATCTCTGTTGACTCATTTACACACTGATACCATATATGTTTTTCTTTAACAAACTCTTCTCACACGTTTACAACATCTTTAGAAATTTATCATTGAAAATCCACGACACACCGTTCCATATCTACGTCTTTTCAATCAATTGAATAATTTGATCACATTATTCGAGCAATATTATCTTTTCATAATGAAGTGATAGGATTCCAACTTTATATTTTAAGGACAATCATGAACCGATTAATACAATTCACATATCGTAATTACGTCATTAAACAATCACAATTACCGGCATAAATCTTTCGACTTATTTACTAGTGGAGCAAATGTGTAATGTGTATATGCCATTGATGACAATGGTACGTACATTACAATATTAAAACTCAATTAAAGCATTATAACGGGAATCATACACGTTGTTGTTCGATGTGTACATAGTTAAGGCGTTTTCATTTAATGAGTTATACGTCCCTCCGTTTCACAAATTTTCTCCCTGAATACTAATTGTCTTCGGTTAGCGTTGTTGAAACTTGAACCTTATTACGGTTATTAAAAATGTACTGAAATGCCTATGAGCTACAATATAATACAACAGGCTTCATTTAATTAACCGTTTATACAAAATATGGACTATCTTTAAACATATAAGATCCAACAACACGAACTAATAGTTATTACTAATATAAAACTCGTAAACCAAAAACATTGAAACAGTTTACATTTTTGAAGGATAATGATACTCGCCACAGTTGGCCACACATCGCGCCTCGGTAGGAGTTGAACATGTGGCTTGATATAGGCAAAAATTCAATATATGTACTCGCACATATTATTTTTATAGCTTACCTGAGATACATAAATACGACGGAATTTCTCAGGGCGTTGTGATTCGCAAGAGTCTCGTATATATGGTAAGATATTGTTGTTAAATATATCTGTGATTCTATCTACAGCGTCAAATTGTTATTACATATGCATAATATTTGTGACAAAGCGTTTTAACTTTGTTGTTAGATTCCGTACAATACATTTTACATTTGTATTCATTTTAATGTCTTATGCCGTCGTTAACTTGTTTAGAGGTTTTCCGAATAAAACTAGTTGTATTACTGTATATGCTTTTTAATCTAACTTTGATAATATGCCAGGGGGATATCGAAAGTTACAACGGAGGCGCCGTTGTCGCCATGGTAGGCAACGGTTGCGTAGCCATCGCATGTGATAAACGTCTGGGTATGAATGGACAGCACACAATAAGCTCGAACTTTCCCAAGGCCTTTAAAGTTACAGATACAGCATATTTCGCGGCTTGTGGCTTAGCTACTGATATTCAAACTATGTCGGTTTCGTTTGTTTTATTTTAATGATATACAGGAAATCGGAAATCGAGTTTAAAACTAACATGTATGCTCTGAGATGTGAGAAAAATATGGGAGTTAAAACATTAGCTCATATGGTCGGCTCTTTGCTATATTCTCGCCGTTTCGGGCCTTGGTTCGTCTCTTCGGTTGTTGCGGGACTTGATAAGGACACGCCACATATATATTGTTTTGATCTGATTGGCGCACCGTGCAATGCAAAAGACTTTGTGGTAGTCGGAACTTGCTCAGAACAGCTATATGGTATATGCGAGTCGTTATATCGCCCCAATATGGAGCCATCTGAGCTTTTTGAGACAATTTCTCAGTGTCTCATGGCCGCTATTGATCGAGATTGTCTTTCAGGTTGGGGTGCTGAGGTTCATATGATAACACCGGAGAAGATAACAGTCTCTACTTTGAAAACCAGAATGGATTGATGACATTAAACGAATCATGTACTTTTGGAATTCAACCACTTAGCACCAATGCGTACCATATGCATTAGACATGCTGCCAGTAGCATTAATACTATAATCATTTCGACAATATAAGCAACGTTTACTTTTTATCGCACAGTGCAATTATTCGCATAATCACCCTTAAAGTATTGTTAGATATATTACCATTACATAACTGTTATCACTGTTAAGCACCATTTACTGTGTCCAACTATCTCTAATATACCTCACCTTCTATAGTTTGCGATTTACCATGCGATATTAACTGTTTGTGTAGTTCAATGATCAGCAATAGCACCTGCACGTTTTCAGTTACACAGTAACTCTACGGTCAGAATACTTCAGGCCTGCCACAGCACTACTACGACAACACGTTAAAAGTATTAACATAGCTATAGGAATCGAATATCCTTACAACCGGGGTATACCACCAGTACTGACTTGGATAACGTTGGACATTCTCAATGGACTTGAATAAAGCGTCGCGAATGCAGCATGGACGACTTGCTATATGGTACAGCACAGAGTAGATGGGTAAATACCTGTGCCACGCAGTGAATGATCTCAAGGTCCACACCTTGAGGTCAGGTATCTTCTTCTTGAGAGCTGTCACAGCGACATAGGCAGCAACACCCGTTGTGGAGCCGTCGCCTCCAAAGTAGTCAAACGTTATTATTAGGTCACTCTTGTCACGCATGAGGTATGATTCTATCAGAGGTACCGCTTGCATGTGCTCGATGAACTTCTCTGGGTGCTTCTCTTGGAAGGCATCCACCACTGTGCACATGATGTTGTAACGTTGGCAGACCTCTTCCATCCCGTTATTGTCGAGCTCCTTCAGGACTTTATCGTCGTTAGTGGGTTCCATGTCAGCATTATTGTTGGTGTTTATAATGCCTGGCTTGGTACCTGCTGTAGATCCATCATGCTGTCTGTTGGTCGACAGAATAAGTGCACGTATGGTCAATTCCTCAGCAGCAATGATCGGGCTTTCCTTGAGCAGCTCTAGCAGCGGCGTCAGGAACCGGCTTTCGTCACCGGGCTTACCCAAGATAAACGTTATAGTGTGCTGGTCGTCATAGTCAAACTCAGACAGTAGCTGGGATACCAACAGCTGGTTAGCTCTTCTAGACCAGAGGTGTACAGTCAGGAAGAATATGAAATTAATAATAAGGAACAGAAAGAAATTAGCAGCTGCCATATGGACGCTAGTGGAAGCCAACTAGAGTAAGAGGTGGTAGCGTCAATGATTGACTATTACTACGATAACCATATGCACTAATGAGTCCATAATAGAGCTCGTTGGCTATGGCATAACGTTGAATGCGTACACTATGCTATTATGACACCCAGTAGCTAGAGCTGTTGGAATCGCTATGTGCATCGGTCATTCTTGTTGGGACCTGTGATAGAAGGTCCAAAGGAGTACTGGTAGAACAGCGATTACACGGCTCCACTAAACAAAGTAGCACTATCAAACTGCTCCCACTGAGAGTTCACTCTGATGTGTAAAGGCTGCAATCAAGTGTGCATGCTAGCAGTGGATGTTAGTCGCGTTCATATAGGGTTACCGGATGTCACCGCACAACGTGATTCCGTGGCCATTACATATTGAATGTCATGCTAAACTGTTAAAAAAATATTATTTAAAATATGTGGCAACATTTTGTCAATGTGGCCCTGTGGTAAGGTGGGAATTCAAGGACAAATGTGCCGTCATCAATGCATGGATGGATTCCAGTGACACATGGACGCGATGTCGTTCCCAGGATGTATCGCGTACTTTAATTGTAACCCTGCAACACTATTAGGGCACATAACTGGCATTTGATCGGCGCGATGTGGTAGATATGCCCATATGGTCATCGCATGTCAAAGAGGAACAATCATAAAAATCGTCAATGTTGACCCCAGTGTGCTGTAAACCTGTACAGGATATTCCAGTACATCCTTGAGAAAGCTTTGTATGCTATTGCGACTTTTTCATGTGACTATAATGACCCAGTGTTCCGGATTGATGCGGGGTTTAAAATGGATATATGGAGTACACCACTGATGGCTATGTACAACTGTTTGTTTATTGATCGTTGATTGCGGTGGTTATGGAACGATGAGTGCTGGGTCTATATCACGGTAGACACGCATTATGTCCACGATATCAGTTGTTATGTGGTTATGCAAAGTGGGAAAAACAGGCCACAATGCCGTGGGAAGGGCTATAGCAGGGTCCCCGTTCAGCTCACCCACAGACCTACTAGGATGAGATCTATCTAGTGACAATGATGAACCATTTTTATACTGAATCTATCAATCTTTTGGAAATGGAAAGTAGACAATCCCCCACACCATGAATATAAGTCACTCCTATTTCACTGCTTTATACAGTTCACCCAGCACATGTGTATCTCTATCGCAACGTATCAGGTTATGATCTGTGCGGTGATCTAGGTTTCTGCAGTCCCAGTGCCCCGTTTGACCCACATTTGTGTTGTTGGTTCTACGTGACATTTAGAATTGACATATAACTCTATGCTGACGTATTAGACATCATTTAGTTGATCACATAGCGTTAGTAGTATGCAATAGTATCACTATTTGCTCTTAGATTCTAGCATACCGTAATCGTGTTGTTCCGTTTATGACTGTAACGTCAGTGTGTTTTTTAATGAACAATTGAGTATCACTATGGCTGCACAATGTTCGGCGGGTTCCGTTGGTGCTGCTGGTAAGAAATGCCTGACGCAATGCCCTACCAATGTTAAGGAAGCTATTGATTGGGTCATATGCATGACGGGTAATGACGGTATGTTATGATGCTTAGTGATTTATATATTGTTGCAGGTTGCCATTGTCAAAAACCACAAACATCGGGTATGTATTATGCACTTGATGGATATTATGTTGCAGGTTCTCCTGGTGAATGTGTTACGAATGTTGCAAAGGAAGTTGAAACATTGATTTTGCAGTTTAGAAAGGATGGCGATACATCAATCAAGAATGGATGGCCAGATATTGAACTGTTGATGAACAGTGATAGTGGTTCTGGTGAAATTTCTAGCTATATAGAAGCGCTTATTAAAGGACTAGGAGAGAAGTTGTCTAAGTTTCTTGGTTGCATTAATTGCACGCCAAAATCATGTGGAAAATGTCCAAGTGGAGCTGCATGTGGGTTGGCCAACGGGGATTATACTTATTGTTATTCATCAATATCAAAATGCTGTATTAATAACAAAAACGCAGATAAAAAACGTTGCGCTAAAATATTACTGGGTTGTATTCCGCTAATATTTTCTTGCTTAACGTACTTGTACTGGAATTGCTCCGATAATGCTAAAGATAGAAACTGGAAGGACTGTAATTTAAATTCTGGTTTAACAGACGCGTTATGCACTTATTTGGCCTATATAGGTTTTGACAACACGCAACTTAACAAATGTAATGGAAGTGTTATCAACACACTTCTCGACTGTTTCAAGGAATTGAAAGATTGCATAGCGGGTAAGAAATCCACATCGCAAGGAAATAACAAACCGAAAACATATGCGGAATTCGTTAATGAGATTCACACTGCATTTAGTACCATCGATCAGGAAGAAGAAACGCGAGAAACACAGGAAAAAAAACAGGCAGAGGGCAAGGAAATGCCTCTCCAAAGGCTTTACATGGGTTCATCATCGTATTTTCAGGCCTCTCAGGAAAAACACAACCAAACGGCAGATGAAGCAAAGCGCCCCGAATCTATTTGTGAGCTACTGTATTGGTTATTAGGACTACCTTACACTCCGGTAGGTGTGATAGTGGGAAACGGGTCACTGGGTGCGTTGCTTGGCATAGAAGATGAAGCTAGCGGGGATGATGGCGTCTGTGGTTATTTGCCCTCGGGAAAGTGTTGCCCATCACCACCTACAACCACTGAGTGCCCTATGAGTAATGACACCGCCGATTACTACTTACTACCTCCATGCTACTACTCAGCTTTTGTGCTGTTGTCTATACAAGGAAAGCTTGTTTCTGGAAAGAATGCTAATATTCTTAAAAATGCATCCAGCGGAGAAATCCCTAATCAGACACCTGAACCTTTTCTTCACGACCTATACGCCAATCAACACTTCAAATTCTATTATCCATCATCCGCCAGAAGCTGGGTTGTCATGGTTTGGGATGTAGTATATGCTCTCTATTTCCAATTAGGATTCCTCTACAAACAGTGTCAAGTGAACTACAAAGATGGATACGGATGGAAAGATTGTGCTTATGGCAAGGGAGTTAAATGTGTTGAGTCAAAAACGTGGATATGTACGAATACAAAATCTCCAGGTGCTCAACATGATCAATGCGGAAAAGATCCTAATAAGTCTTCCCCCCTTCAAGGTTACTTATGTGATAAACTCACAGACTTCAAATGTGAAAATAACGACGACGAATCCGAGCCCAAATCCTACTGTGCCCACTTGAAGCACGTCCCACCTTCTCAGTGGTGTCCAATACCAATGGGTTTTTTAGGTAACTTGGAAACTATTACTCCCGAACGCAAAGGGGAGCATCTCTCTGTAATTTTATCTCTCTACTTTGAAAACAAGACCGATGGTGCAAGCCTATACCAATTGGTGTTGTTTCTTGGCATTGGGTCACTTAGAACACCTCGCTGTCTAGGTGACATGTTTGCTTTTTTCTGTGGTGTCGGAGGGTTGTGCGATGATACGCCCCTTTCAAAGGATAGTTCATTGGTAGAACTTTGGAAAGAAAAAATAACTGGGTATCCGGGAACACCTAATCCAGAAAAAATTACGAAGTCCTTGAAAACATTAGCTGGATGTTGCACCCAAACAGCTTCAATCAAGGACACTTGTGATAGCCTTTGCAGTTTAAGCCCAGCAGATATATCTAAATGCAGTTCCTGCACTAAATACCTGTGTTCTATATCATGGTCAGTATACACGGTCTTTGCCACGCGCCATATCGAATGCTACCTTTCATGGGTTATTTATATGATCGAAGATTTTCAAAGTAATCTGGAGGCATTTCTTAAGTATTTTGAGGATGTTGATTGTAACCATGGATGCCCAGGTTGCCTAAATGGCCAGAAATGCCACAAAATAAACAACAAGGGTGGATGTCAATGCAATGTGGTTGAATGTAAGCGTATCCTTGGAGCACTGTATCGCTTTGGATTCACATATCAGGAAGCTTCTACTCTGCAAAGTGATAAGAAGTGCTCCGATTTCCTCCAGCAATTGAAGGAAGTAGCCGATGGAAAACCTTTAAAGGACCTTATTAAAGCCGTTAATCAAATACTCTATTCAATCCGTTTAGCGTTTATATTTTGGGCATGGTTGCTCTGGACAGTTGCAATTGTCTACCTCATCTTTGGGCTTGTGGTAGACCTAGACATCCTTCACATCAGATCGCACATTTGGCTGAAACACACACACAATATTCCAGCCTTTAATTTATTTGCGGCCAGGCGCCTTAAATACGGCATACAGGTTTACTTCGGCCGATAGATGATGTTGACTGGCAGGTCATTGTATGACCCCGATACTTGGTTGTACCATGTATTCCATCATCTTCCTTTAATGGGTATTTCAATCACGCGGTACCAGTAGGTACATATATACTCTGCCGAACTTTAATTGCTGTGCAATTATGTGATAGATATCATTTGAAGTGGCAACGCTTAGAAATTATATGCGGCATAAGTTAGTTGCATGGAACCGTGTATTCTACAACCCTTTCAGGTGTATTGTAGCCTGTGTCTCGAACAGCTTCTTGGCCACTAGGACAGCAATATAGAAACAAGACGATCCTAGGCCAACACTGTATATTGTTGTTGCCACGTGTTTCTTGGCGGTCTGTTGCAGTATTAGTGAATGATAGTAACTGGTCGTATGCTGTGTATGTGACCATTATGTGCATCACATAATATTAGATGGTTTCCATAACCCACCGAAGTTGGTTCCACGAGGAACATTCTGTAGACACCGAATGCTAGTGCCAGTAACGATGTTGTAGCTGCAAGGCAGAATCCAATACTACGTTCAGGCTGGGCAATCATGACGTACGTTGAGCCTGCATAGTGTGTCTCCTAAGAATCTAACTTACCGGCAAAGCACCCAGAAAATACTGAGGACATAATGAGTGATACCAGGGACCTTTTAGACAGGTATGCGTATACTCCTCCACCCACGAAGAAGCCACTGCAGAGCAGTGCTGGTATTGCTAGCAATCTTATCATATTGGTGATGTTTTATGGAATCTTTGGTAGTAACTGACTGGTAGAAATTTCCTCGCTGCAGGATGGGGAGTAAGTCTTTAATACACTATATAGTGGACCTTCTAGACATAATAAGCACATCTAGGTGCATTGTCAGTCCTTCCGTTGGAATGTGTACACATGTTACCACGGTGTGTAGCGGGGTGTATTAGACAGTAGTGACAAGATTCTATGGGAATTTGTGCATCATTGTTAAAAATTTTACTAAATAAGATATTGGATATTTTGTATTAACTCCAGTAAGTTTGTATCACGTCAACGTTGTTGGACATACTAGTGGGATTTATCTTATAATTCTATTTGAATCCAAAGAGCTCAAACGTTGATTATTGTATATTTATATTATTTCTAATAAAACTGGAAGCCACGTGTTCGATAAATATATATCTCGGAACTATGTGATACGTATAATACCACTTGTCTGATGAATTCCAGAATCCAAGACGTATTATTAATATGTGCTATCTTTTTTGCAATATATAACACACTATTCAGTCAGTTCGCTATATAAATTTATAGACACATGCCACTATAATGCAGAATTGTGTCTTATTCTTCGATTACATTATAGTATAAAACAATGGTATTATCGCAAATATATGGCATACAACACTATTTATCAAAACTACTCTAGTTAATAAGTCGATATACCTCTATTGTTACCTTTTGCTTGAGCGCTATTTTCGCAGTTAAACCGATTTTTATTAGAAATTCTTCTTTTGCAATGAACGTCCCCTAAAAACCAAATTGCTAAGCATGGTCAAAATCTCATGTGGAATATTTGATATCAGTAGAACTAAATATGATCACAGAATTATAGACTACTACATGGTGCTTATATTAAGCTTTTGCTGTAGGTAACCTCAGCTTCTGTTGCAAATCAATACTATATATTCAAGGCACATATGCGACCATTTGTATTATACATGTTGCGCATGTACGGATTCTAATTATTGTGTTATATATTGACTCTATTAGTTCTAGTCGGGTGTGTATGGCATACTAATAACATCATAGTACCCTGGTAGTGGACGCAGCGAACGATGTGTTATTATTTCTATACACACTATCGCACATAAAAAATATTTGGGGGAACGAAATTGTATAAATATCCGAAACAAATCATATGTATCTCACTTGTTTCGAGTCTCATCGGTGATGCATACAATGTTGAAACAATGTACCATTGAAAAGGTTGTACGCTATAATATACTGCATAGGGAATCTATACGATGGCATAAGTGTGTTAAAGGTGTGTCTTTTTCAAGAAAAGATGGATTTACTTCCATAAGGCAAAGTGATGCTGATGATTCGTGTAGGAAATGCTCAGTTTCAAGGATAGATTCCTTGCTCCAGAACATCGAGGCACAAGATATACGCCTTAAAAATAGATGTATTCATGTCCGAAATTTTGTTTCACTACGTACAACTGAAAATACCGATGTACAGCCGAATCAGCCCAATGAGGATCTTCCAACTGGATCCACATCTACGTCTGTTACTGAGAAGGATACAGATACAAATATTGTAGTTAGGCAGCCCATACCCAAAAACTTTATTAAGGAAACGTATTTACCTCATCTGGAGCATAATGTGGCATACAACGCCCACAAGTTCCCACCTTCTGTGGTTCTACAAATTGCAATCGCATATTCAAAATTACCCGCATTTATCAGACAGCGTGCCATTGAGGATTCATTGATAGAGACATTTATTGATCGCATGGTGGATTACACTGCCTCGGACTGCGTTCAGCTACTGAATACTAGCCTTCAACTTCAGGGACTACGTAATTTAAAGGTATATAAAGAAACACTTAAACGTCTACAGGATAAACATGTGTTTGGTTCTATAACTGTGCTAAATCGTTTGGGTCTTGTGAGAAACATATCACGAATACTGCAAAGAGCTCAAGTACTTCAAGGTGAATCTCATCAAGCAACACTTGATGTTGAATTATTGGACTTGAGGAAGTACCGGGCTTCTATACTAAAACCGTGGACTATAGTTACAGCTGGCATACGATGCAATGATCTGAAGAAACTGTGTGATGATTTGGTGAATTTCGGTGGTGGTTCAGTATTGCCACAATTGGAATTCGAGCTTCAGAGTTTCGATTCAAATGAAGTCTCTGATCTGTTGGGTGTCTTTGCTGAACGTGCAGAAAGGGATTCTGCCAAGCTCGATTTCCCAGTAATCGCAGTTTTGATGCACCGTATAATGGAACTGCATGACCAAACCCCAATGTCAAACAAATTGGCAAACGTATGTAGCCTATGCCGCCTTGGGGTAGTGCACGACAAATACCTCAATATGGTCTCAGAGGAGTTGAGAAACCCGCTGCTTGTGAACAACATCTTCCATCGCCATTTGGCTAGATCTGTATGGGCGTTTTCAAGATTTGGTATGTTGGGCAAGGTACTTGAATCACTTTTGCCACATTTAGAACGCAATACTTCCTTCTTTGAACCCAGCAGTATGGCTAGACTAGCCCAACTACATAGCAGTGAGAGCGACACCACGGAATTGCCAGTTGAACATTTAGACAGGTTGCGTAATGTTGTGGTACGTAGTGCCATTGGGATGTTAACCAAGATTGATAAATTCACTCCAAAGGATCTTATATTCTTCTACACTGGCATTTGTTACGTGAGCATGTTGCCTGAACCTTCGGATTACACTTCATTTTTATCATCCAAGGATAGTGGTGTATTGCGATATGTGGAATCATCACCTCAACCCTACGATTCAGTGCTTCAGAGCAAGGGGATAACTCGCATTCATATGCTGGAAAGATTTCTTGGTGCTTTGAAGGGTCTAGAAGAAGATTTTGATCTTGCCGAAATCCGACGTATAATATCACTGTCCAAATCAATCACCAAATCACCATTTGTTCTCGATCATTTGCCTGAATCATGGTCTAAGGTCGTTAAAGAATATGAAGATGTTGAATTTTAATCTTTTAGACTATGTTTGTAATAATATATACATGGGGTGTATTCCATAAGTCATTGGCACGTGAAAAATGTAATAATGCACATACCTTCATCAAAAATCGAAAACAGCTGTACCATAGTAATGCATGTATCATTAGCATCTCACATAGAGTTGGTAGGTATTGGTAACAGTCCTTTCCGTGGAATAATGTAACTTCAATGAATACTATCATTCATTGATATGGGCGAAATTAATGATAAATATGATAGACATTGGTCTAAACTACTTACAAGCAGTCTAGCTAAACATGTAGCTTCATATAATATATCAATGTACTAATGCAAAATGTCATTCAATATATATTTGCAATATAAGGAAAGTCGAAGAATCCATATGTATATAGGGCGTTTGGAAAATTTCCGTACGCAACACAAAGGAATGGTTTCGCTACTTGTCGATTAAAATAGGTATTAGTATGGAGTTGCAAACGTATGAATAACTGATATACGACTGATTTCCAGAAATGTCATTACTAACTGAACAATATAGATTATTGGGCAATGGTATATTTCAATATACACCACGGTAATTATTAGGAATGGTGGTTGTAACCCTATAGGAACTCTATTTGTTAATGTAAATAAACTTTCAAGAAATATGAAAGATCTTTTAATATTTTAGATGGGGATCATGGAAGTGAGCAAAGTGGGAATAACATGTAGCTTCTAATCTACATAGCTATGGTATATATATTATGGTGTTATTAAACGTATTATAAGCAAATTTAGCATTATATATATTTGAAAACTGTATGGGGAACGGATAACCTATAAGTGCTAGATAAGAAAACTATAAATTTTTCCATTGTATCACGTGGGTACTGAATAGCACTGAAAACTGTCTGTCATTTACATGTAATGTCATAATATGCAAATCAAATAATGGTCATATATTGAATACCATTCTGTTATCTAACGTATATAAGGCCATTCCATAACAAATATATTACTCTATTCCTAGTCTTTCAGGTCAAAAGAGTTACCACAAGAACATCTTTTTGAGACGTTTTTAATGTCGTTTAACACAAGCTTAGAACCAACCAAATTCACTTCATAATCTATGGTGGAAGATGCGATAAGGTCCAAACTAGGATCATCACTGTAGACCTTCATACACTTTTCACGGTCGAATATGCATCTATTACACATGTATATCATTTGTGATTACAAACCTCAGGTTTTCAGTATCTTCTACAAGATTGAAATGATATTGGAATCCAGAGCACCCTCCACCTGTTACTGATATAACTAGATTCTTATTCATATAACTCTTGGCGAGCGCTTCCAGACGTTCAATAGCCTTTGGGCTAAATGAAACGCTCTTCAGTATCTTACAAATTGTTATCATGGTGTTGACTATTTGAGCATCTCATTGATTTTTTCACATATGATGCATAAGGTTCAGCGGTAAAAAATTCCAGGTCGCATATGAGATTATCCTTTTGCTCTACTACTGCAGGCATGGAAAAATTGATGTTTTTGATCGCCTTTTGAAACAAATTATAACCAATATTCTTTTTAGTCATAGCATTTTCTCTTGAATATATGTCCGTGGGTGGCGAATTAGGCATTGAAGTTGTGGGTTTCAAGCATGAGTTGATTTTAATTTGAGATGTATTGGTAAAAGTCATTAAGTTCGCACCTGCTTGGTTATTCTTTGTGGAATGCAAGAGCTTATCGTTATCATTAAGATCAGATGTAAGTGGGTTAGCTAACGTTTTAACGTTAGCAACATTGCCATCGACCGAAACTGACGACTTTTCACACACTGCTTTACAACCTGCCCGAACTTTCGAGTCTTTATGGTTAGTTACCAATACTTTGTTCTCAAGAGCAGTACCAGAGAACTTGCTATTGCGACCATATAATACAAGGGCCTTTAATCCTTGGTATTTTAGCTTGTATTGCTTACAAAATACTATCTGGGAAATGGTTGTTACCGCGCCATGGATGGCCTGGTATTTTATTGAGCTCAATTTATGTTGCCTAATAGCAATCACTGCATACCTGTATTTCGGTAGCGATACAAATGTACACACATACCTTGCAATTCTTTCCTGATTTCTTTTCAATACAAAAACGACCTTCTTAATAAAATAGTTGAGTAAATGTACCTTATTCGTCCTTTGTTGTAAACAGACCAGTGAAACAATAAGGTTATGCCTTATTTTCAATCGAATTGTATTACACAAAGCCTGTACTAATGCACATTGTCGTTGAAATAACAGCATATCAGTGTCTAATCCATGCTTTGGATCATCAAACGCTGTTGTACCATGATTCTCCACGACATCGATTGCGACAGTTGGTGTAGAGAATAAAAAATTCTCCACAGTTACCTCTTTAAAATTATCTCCACATTCGATATTTGATGCTCCAATGTCACTTTTATTTTTCTTAGCATCTGTTGGGTTACTTAGTTTAATGTGTAAACGCTTTCGCCCCTCACCTTTTGTGTTATGTGTTTTTTTGGGGCAAGAAAGCACTTTGAAAAACGACTTAACCTTTCCCATATTTCTTTGTTGTGACATATGAACATTTGGGTGTTATGTGCCAGCTACAGTGTCATTAATGTATCACAGATGCACATAACGAGTCTTATGTATCGTAAGACAACCATAGGTACTATTCAGTCCATACTACAGTTAATTGGCTATTACGTAACGCTGCATTTGTGAGCTAGGCTTTTATGACACTCAGTGGCCAGAGCTATTGGAATCTCTGAGTGCATCGGTCATTCTTGTTGGGACCTGGGATCGACGCGGTCCCCAAAGGAAGGCTGGCAGAACGGACTTAAAAGAGCGGTAGCAAACAGAGTAGCACTATCACAATATTACCACTGAGAGTTCACCCTGATGTGTAAAGGTTGCAATCAAGTGTGCATGCCAGCAGTGGATGTTAGTCGCGTTCATTTATGGTGCCTGGAGGCAACCGCACAACCTGATTCCGTGGTCACTACGTATGGAAAGTAATATTTCTTTGTTAATAAACATTATTTAAAATATTTGGTAACATTCTGTCAATGTGGTCCGTTGATACGGCGGGAATCTAAGGGCAAATGTACCATCATCAATGCATGGATGGATTCCAGTGACACATGGACGCGATGTTGTTCCCAGTACATATCGCACACGTCTTTAGTAGTGGTAAACCACTATGAGGGCGTGTAACTGGCTTTTCATTGGTACAATGTGTTCAATATGTCCATGTGGTCATCGCATATCGTAGAGCAACAATCATATAAATCGCGAATGGTGATTCCCATGCTATCTAAACCTGTACAGGATATTCCAGGACACCCCAAAGAAAGCATTTTACGCTATGGTGAATTATTCATGTGATGTTAATGGCCCGGTGTTCCGGATTGATGCGGGGTTTAAAATGGATATATGGAGTACACCACTGATGGCTATGTACAACTGTTTGTTTATTGATCGTTGATTGCGGTGGTTATGGAACGATGAGTGCTGGGTCTATATCATGGTAGACACGCCATTTGTCCGCGATATCAGTTGTTAAGTGGTTATGCAATGTGGGAACTGCAGGTCACTGTACCGTGGGAAGGGTTATAGCAGGGTCCCCGTTCAGCTCACCCATAGATCTACTAGGATGAGATCTATCTAGTGACAGAGATGAACCATTTTTATACTGAATGTATCAATCTTTTGGAGTTGGAAAGTAGACAATCCCCCACACCATGTAAACCATTCATTCCTATTTCACTGCTTTGTACAGCGCAACCAGCACATGTGTATCTCTATCGCATCGTATAAGGTTATGATCTGTGCAGTGATCTAGGTTTCCCCAGTCCCAGTGCCCCGTTTGACCCACATTTCTGTTGTTGGTTGTACGTGATATTTAGAATTGACATATATCGCTATGCTAACGTATTAGACATCATTTAGTCGATAACATAGTGTTAGTAGTATGCATTGCCACAACTATTTTGTGTCACTTCCTAGCGTACCGTAACAGCATAATCCTATTTGTGACTGTAACGCTGTTGTGGTATTTTAATGATCAGTTGAGTATCACAATGTCGGCAACATGTAAGACAGGTTCTGATTGTGGCCCAGGTGAGAAATGCCTGACGCAGTGCCCTACCAATGTTAAGGAAGCTATTGATTGGGTCATATGTATGACCGGCAATGATGGTATGTAGTGATGCGTAGTGTGTCATTTATTGTTTCAGGTTGCGATTGTCAAAAAGAAAAACTAAAGAGTAAGTATTATACATTCGACTGATATTATGTAGCAGATGGTGCGACTGCTTGTGTTGAGAAGGTTGCAAAGGGAGTTGAAGCACTGCTTTCGCAGTTAAGAAAGGATGGCGATACATCAATCAAGGATGAATGGCCTGATATTGGTGAACTCTCGAAGGATAGTAACTATGATTCTGGCCAAATTGCTACCTATATAACAGGATTGATTAACTGCCTAGGAGAGAGGTTGTCAAAATTTCTTGGTTGCACTAAGTGCACGCAAAAACCATCTGGCACATGCCCCCAAAAAGGTACATGTGGATTGGTTATCGATAAATATACGTATTGTTATTCTTCCGCATCGGGTTGCTGTATTAATACCAAAGAATCAGATCAAATACATTGCGCTAAAATATTATTAGGTTGTATCCCGCTAATATTTTCTTCTTTAACGTACTTGTACTGGAACTGCTGTGCTAATGGTAACGGTGGGAAATGGAAGGATTGCCCGTCAACTGATGATTCAACGGGATCGTTATGTACTTATTTGGTCACTCTAGGTTACGATACCAATAAACTTAATAAATGTAGTGGAAGTACTATCGTATCATTCCTCTCTTGTTTCAAGGAATTGCAAGATTGTTTGGATGTTAAGCAATCGGATAAAAACCCGAAGTCATATGCAGAATTCGTTAATAAGATTCAGGATTTTTTTTCTAGCACCGAGAAGAAAGAGGGTAAGAATATCCCTCTCCAAAGGCTTTACACTGGTGCCTCGGTTTACTTCCAGGCTTTTCAACAAAAGCATAACGAAAAGGTAGATAAAGCAAAGCGTCCCGAGACTATTTGTGAACTACTGTATTGGTTATTAGGACTACCTTACACTCCGGTGGGTACGCAAGTGGAAAGCGGGTCACTGGAAGTCTTGTTTGACGAAGATGACGATAGCGAAGACGATGAGGATAGTGAGGAAAATGAAGTATGTGGTTATTTACCTTCAGAAAAGTGTTGCAAATCACCAGCTACAAGCAGTGAATGTCGTCTGTCACCTGCAAACGCCGATTCCTTTCTATTACCTCCATGCTACTATTCAGCATTTGTGCTGATGTCTATACAAGGAAAGCTTCATCCTGGAACAAATACAACTGTTCACCAAGCTTCATCCAGCGGAGGAATGGTTACTCAGCAACGTGGACCTTTTCTGCATGACGTATATGCCAATAAACACTTTGAATTCTATTACCCATCATTCATTAGAAGCTGGATAGTTACGGTTTGGGATGTAGTATATGCCCTCTATTTCCAATTAGGGTTCCTCTATAAACAGTGTAAAGTGGACTATGCTACTGGATATGGATGGAAAAATTGTACGTATGGTAAGGGTGTTACATGTAATAAGTCACAAACATGGATATGTACGACTTCCCCACCTCAAGGTGCTCAGCATGGCGAATGCGGAAAAGATACTAATAGGTGTTCGCCCCTTCAAGGTTACTTATGTGATACCCTCACAGACTTTAAGTGTAAAAATAATGATCAAGAATCCGATTCAAAATCTGAATCCAAAGCGTATTGTGCCCATCTGAAACATCGCCCATCTTCTCAGTGGTGTCCCATACCAATGGGTTTTGCAAAAAATATGAAACCTATTACTCCGGAACGCAAAGGAGAGCATCTCGCTTTAATCTTAACTGCCTACTTTGAAGAGAATACCGATGGTTCAAGTCTGTATCAATTGGTGTTGTTTGCTGGCATTGTGTCACTTAGACCACCTCGTTGTCTAGGTGATATGTTTGCTTTTTTTTGTGGTATTGGAAGATTGTGTAATACCAAGCCTGTCCCAAAGAAAGAACTATTAGATAATCTTTTGAAAGATACAATGAGTGGGTATCCGGGAACACCTAAACCAGAAGAAATTACGGGACCCTTAAAAACATTAGCTGGTAGTTGCACCCAACCATCTCCATCAAAGGGCACTTGTCATAGTCTTTGCAGTTTAAGTCCTCCAGATGGATCTGCATGCGATTCCTGCACCAAATATATATGCTCTCTTTCTTGGTCAGTATATACGGTCTTTGCCAAGGAATCTTTCGGATCCTACCTCTCATGGGCTGTTTATCTGATCGACGATTTCCAAACTAATCTCAATTGCTTTCTCAAATATTTTGAGAATGTTGAATGTAAATCTGGATGCTCACACTGCACCAATAAACATAAATGCCACGAATTAAACCAGTCCAGTGGATGTCAATGCAAGGTGATTGAATGTAAGGGTATACTTGGAGCACTGTATAGATTTGGATTCACATATCAGGATGCGGCTACTCTGAAAAGTGTAAAGACTTGCTCCGATTTCCTCCAGCAATTGAAAACAGTAACCGATGGAAATCCCTTAAAGGAGCTTATTAGAGCCGTTAACCAGATGCTCTATTCAATACGTCTAGCATTTATATTTTGGGCGTGGTTGTTATGGACGGCTGCGATTGTCTACCTCATCTTTGGACTGGTGGTAGACCTAGACATCCTTCACATCAGATCGCACATTTGGCTGAAGCACACACACAATATTCCAGCCTTTAATTTATTCGCGGCCAGGCGCCTTAAATACGGCATACAGGTGTACTTCGGCCGATAGATGATGTTGACTGGTAGGTCATTGTATGACCCCGATACTTGGTTGTACCATGTATTCCATCATCTTCCATTAATGGGTATTTAAATCACGGTGTACCAATAGGTACATATAGACTCTGCCGAACTTTAATTGCTGTGCAATTATGTGATAGATATCATTTGAAGTGGCAACGCTTAGAAATTATATGCGGCAGAAGTTAGTAACATGGAACCATGGATTCTACAGCACATCCCGGTGTATTGTAGCCTGTGTCTCGAACAGCTTCTTGGCCATCAGGACAGCAATATAGAAACAAGACGATCCCAGTCCAACACTGTATATTGTTGTTGCCACGTGTTTCTTGGCGGTCTGGTACATTATTAGTCACGGATAGAAACTGGTCATGCTATATATGTAACCATTAGATAGATCACATAATAGTAGATGATTTCCATAACCCACCGAAGTTGGCTCCACGAAAAACATTCTGTAAGCACCGAATGCTAGTGCCAGTAACGATGTTGTAGCTGCAAGGCAGAATCCAATACTACGTTCAGGCTGGGCAATCATGACGTACGTTGAGCCTGCATAGTGTGTCTCCTAGGAATCTAACCTACCGGCAAAGCACCCCGAAAAGACTGATGACATAATGAGTGATACTAGAGACCTTTTAGACAGGTATGCGTATACCCCTCCACCCACGAAGAAGCCACTGCAGAGCAGGGCTGGTATTGCTAACAATCGCATCATTTTGGTGATGTAATATGGAATCATAGGTAGTAACTGACTGGTAGAAATTTCACCGCTGCAGGATGGGGAGTAAGTCTTTAATACACTATATAGTGGACGTTCTAGACATATTTAACACATCTAGGTGCCTTGTCAGTCCATACGTTGAAATGTGTACACATGTTGACACAGTGTGTAGCGGGGTGTATAACACAATAGTGACAAGATTCTATGGGAATGTCTGCATTCGATATTCTTCTGATGACACCAAATAATTTTAAAAATGATATAGAACATAAAATTTCCATCGAATTCTATTATAGCTGTTTTATACTTCTCTGCCATAAAATAGGTTCTAATGTGTGATCACTTTTCCGTAAAAACGTTTATTAAATTAAGGAAGCAATTTATAGAAGCTCTATATGATACTTCCTTGAAATGAACTGTCTTAGTCGTATAAGACTTGGAAGTTAATCACGCCATAATAACGGAAATACAACACACAGATATGTTACTTATATTGAATTATAGTAACAGATATAACATCCACTAAAACAGTGTAATGCTATTTGACAATGATCTTAAACGGTAGTTATCGTCAGTTATAGCTTTGCTATACAATGGTAACGTAATGGGATAAGACCATGCTAATATGGTCTCTAACAACGAAAGTGAGTCAAGGATATTGTTTAAGGTAGTATATCGATACATATTCAAAAATTGATTGTCAGTTGTGTTGTTGAGATGCTGCTTAAAATCAAATACAGCATTTACTCAGCTGAATTGCGATTGTTATGCTTCATCTTGTTCCTTGCCGCTATTTGGATACGATTTTTAATTTTACCTGCGATTCCGATTTTATGTTTATACGATGGTAAGTTAAATGACGAATTTATGCGATACCGCTTTTTAGTTGCCACAATAGTCTTTCGTAAATCTTCTATAGTTTGCAAATCAATCTGTCTCAATTCCTGATTATGGACATCTTTATCACGCAATATTTTAATATCAGCATAGAGATCCTCGATTAATTCTTCCTTTTGCTGGAGTGTATCTTTCAACTGGTAATTTTCAATCTTTAAATCTGATAACATTTGATTGATTTCCTTTAGTTGCGATGTTAGTTGTTGATTGATCACTTGTTGTTGCTCTAGAGCTTGGCAACGTTCACACCATGCAGCTTGCAATTCGTCTATTATAATTTGTTTTTCTTGTAGCATTTCCTCAAGAACCTTTATTCGTTTAATCCACTGATCATAGCATTGTGTAGTAGCTTCAGTCAGCTGCATACGCATTGCATCACAGTTGGGGCATATGATAGGTGTTCCATCTTTATATTCTGCAGACTTTTGTCGTGATACCCGTTTGAGTGAATTCATTGGGGAAGCTTTGGATCCAACAAATTTTCGTCTACTTTCATATTTATGCGATTCCGCAGTATCACAAGTAGAAGATGAGCATTCTGAAGTGCTATAAGTATGTTGACTCGAGGATAGTTCCGCTTCACTGGGATAGTTCCGAATCCTACAGAACTCCTGCGGTGATGTTGGGAAAACCATTGTTACAAATATATAAAACTTTAAATAATTGATGGAGATGTATAGAATCCAGAAAACATATTAGTTGCACATAGACGCGATAAATAACGATGGTCCACAATGCCAGAGTCAATCAGCGTGGAATCCTCCACTAAACCCGCTCAGCGCGGTTGAGAATTCACCTACACAATTATATCAATATATAAATGACGTTGCTGATGTGTTACATCGCGGATATTGCCTAGTTTTTTCAGGATGGGGAGCATGAGCCTGGGGGGCATGGAAGTCACTAGGTAACACATCTGAAAAAACATCTGGTTCAACATAATATACGCACATATGAGTCGTATTACTTTTATATGAACATAGGTACCTAAGAAAACAATGCCTTGTAGTTTTATGCTGCCATATTGCCTAGGATTTGTTGAATATCAAATATGTGTAACACTATGCTGCTTTAAAATCCAGAACACCTACTTTCTTTCCCACTTCTGAGCTGCTATATCTGCCTATTGTACATCATATAACAAAGTATGTCAACTTGGCTTGATTATGAGTAGTACTATGTCTGGTAAGTACATGAATGTAGTTTCGACTGTCGCTAATCAAACAACGCAGTAGCACGTATAAATGGGCTATTATACAATGTAAACCCAACCTTATGGCTACTATACAAAATGGTTCTACTATACATGGCTAAATGTCATTAATAATGTACCTAACTGCATTGCAACGTTCTCCGAAATATTTGTACATTCCATATGTCTTGGCATCAGGGTTGAAGCAATTGTCTTTTAACAATTGGGAGAATCTCTGGTATTCCTCCAATAGCAGCTGCTCGAAAGTGATTGGTGCTACTAAGTTCCCGTTTTTACGGCAAATGCGCTTGAGGTTAGCATTTATATTCATATCATAATCGCTTGCATACTTGGAAAGGAATTTGGCATAGCCAAGTTGATTAATCTCCTGGAGATATGATTTCAGATTCTTTGGTTTGCCATTGGCAACATTGGTACTTTTAACATTTTGTATATGCTGCAGTATATTCAATGCTTCATTTCCAATTGCCTTATCATTGTTTATGAGCGATAATAATGGCGGGTCCAGTGCCAGATTTCCTTGATGCTGGGGATTTGTATAGAACCATTGTAAAGACTCACCTCTAACACCGATATGCCGTAGACCTTAAGTAGAACTGATAGCTTGATTAACCTTGTTATAGCAGTTGCCTTCTGTGGAGCAAAAGCTTCCCATAACAAATCGAGTTCCTTTAGATTTCTGACTATGCTTACAAAGCTTAAGGATACTTCCGAGGCTGCGGATACAATGGTACAAAGCATTGGTATCAGATGGACGCATAAACTGGTAGAAAGCGTATCTGCATTCATGTTTGTAAGCAGCTTAGTAACGTACCATATGTACTTATTGATTCCCTTTTAATTACTTTTACCACGGTCATATTCTTGGTTAGCCTTTGTCCATATGAATGGCTATGCAATGTGTTTGGTAGTATAAACTTGAATGCAGATTTAAGTTGCATCATTTTTACAAATGTTAATACCGCTTCCATCCACCAGTTGTGGTACAGCGCATCTCCCTGTGCCATAATATCGTACAGAGCTACTGCATTGAACATGCTCCTGGTACCGATTTTGGCTACATTTTCTAAAACTAAATGCGATAAAGTTTGACTTCCAACTGAGGCAGCGAAAGCGTCTGCAATCCTCCTCATAGCCTGTGGAGTTGATCTTTGGTTGAACAAATCGCGCAAGAAAGTGATAATATCTTGGCTTCTATCTTTGGCGAATATTTCCAGATTATCCGCTAGATGAGGATTCCTGCAGCACATTGAGACCGGTACCACGTGACCTACTTTATTATAAATTCCAGTGCCGTTATACAACTGCGAATATCGTTATGATGTAGTTTAATCAAATCATCGAGCAATTGTTCGTCAACTTGATATCCTTCCAATTCAGCAATATTGGCTAATCGATGCTTTAAAGCCTCCGTATAACAAGATTCAACTACTATAACCTTTGAGATCTGCCGCAGTTCCCTCAAGTTTTTATCGTACAATTCGTTACATATACAGACAATGGGCCGCTTGATCATATTCTTTTGGTTAAGATCTTTTAATGCACCGATAACTCGACCTTCTGCAGCATGAAGTCCGTCAACTTCTTCTAGCAGACATAGGTTAGGCCGATTTTTTGAAATTGAGTTTGCGGTGACGATGCCTTTAATGGTGGGTAGCACTTTCTCTTTGCTTCTGTCCTCACTTGCGTTAATTTCAACAACATCAAAGCCGCAATGGCGTGCCAGTACGTTGACTACTGTTGATTTACCCACTCCTGCAGGGCCTCCTAGCAGCAGTATTTTCGGTACATCTACTTCATCACTTTCTTTATCCTTCTGTTGGTATGCACTCTGGGACTTTTTATTGCCAGAATACAACTTGCTACATTTCCACGACCGCAACCATTCTAGTACCTGCAAATATGATCTGGTGTATCTCTGGTCAACTCACTTCTACATTGACAGCTTCATCTGTTAAGAGGTCTGAGAAGTAACGCGGCTGGTATTTAATTAGCCAGCTTTCGTTTGAGTCATCCGTGTTATGATCTCGAGTCTGTCTTTTCCGTTTACGTAATAGCGTCATAGAACTGCGGGAACGTCTGGCTGGTGCGTGTTCTTGACGTTCAACCATGTTACTGCAAACCGTATTACGTTGGTTCCAATGACTTACTTTAACATTTCGTCGACTGTATTGCTTAACAGGCATCCTGGCTGTTCGGAAGCACTATCTTTATTCTCATTCTTTTTGTAGTAGCGAAGGTATAGCGGTGGGTGTCCAACCTGGTAACCAACTGCCCTTAAGGCAAACTGTTCACCCTTTTCCAGTAGCGCCGCTGACTTCAGTAGCTTTCGCTCATCGTTTTGGCCTGATTTTGCGTAGAAGGTATCCAGCGGATTGTATGCTGCAGGTCCTCCAGGTGTGTAGTTACTTGCAAGTTCTACAAGACTCAGGCTTGAGAATCCATTACTAACATGACTGTCTAATGGGTATAACTCGATTAACGCGGTTTCAATTTCACGCTGGACTGTGCTCGCTTGGTTCTTCTCTACTTCATCAAGCAAATCGTCGACATAGTCATCGCCTGAATTCAGGGTCACACATTATATGTTTTTATTTACCATTAAAAAAATCGTCCATGACTTTGATTTTATATATTAAGATTGTGTTACAGGTGTGTCATCTAAGGCTGGTTGTTCACTATCTAAATTGTGGCGCTGTTCACGTGATCCCGTCTTCTGCAACACAAGTCGTTTAATAAGTCTAGCGTTAGCCAGACTCCATTCGTCATATCCCTTGTAGACACATCTGGGTTGCATTTCATCTTCTATGCCGTATATATTGTAATAAAAGTCAAGTTTCTGCATCTGTGTTGCATCCTTGTTAATATGGGCATCTCTAAGATGTTGGAGGCGTATGAATAGATTAACTCTTTCTTCGACCATCTCCACTTTTGACACAAGCTTGCATATGGACGAGAATACTGAGTTTCCAAGTTGCAATCCTTTGAAAGTGCATCTACCAACTCTGGACACCATGCGTAGATGTTGCGAGTATATCTGCAGGGCGAATAGCATCCCGAACATGATATCGATGGTGTAGTGTGCCCTTGTAAGGATTAACAAAAAGCATATAATACCAGCAACGATCATGATTATGGTATTGAGGTACCACTGCCTGTTATGTAGTACAAACATTAGCATGATGCTGATACTTCCTGCGGTATGTCCCGATATTATCATATCGGTACACGTATCGACCACAGAGAAATACCCCAATAGCACGTGCAGATACTGTTTTGCAAAGCTGTCATTAGGGCTGAATGTTGTGCAATTGGGTATTGATGCTGGTACTACGCTTGCGGCGATGAACAGTGCCCTGATGAAGTATATCTGGGACATGACAACCATGTATCTAATGAGCATTTGGCATGCTGGTATGAGCGGTGACAAGAAAATGGCCTTGGTTCCTATGACGATGAACATAATAGCGATAAGTGCGTCAGCGTATCGTATGGATATGCGCTCTCCTTTATTCAAGCCATTGAATAATACCTGTATATGGTCATACAACCTTGACATATTCCATTCTTTCATTTCTGGTTGTAGTGGTGGCGCATCTGGATGTGTATACATGGCGTAAATGCTATCGCTGCTCCACATACACAAAGCTTGGAACAGCAGAACCGCAATGAACACTACAGCGGTTAGCAGCAGGTTGCGAAGCATTCCAAGGGCCACATACTTTGATTCTTTGAATACGGATTCCACGTAGGATTCATCCGCATTTTCTAGGTTGATTGTGACATCACCCTTGTTCGATGCCTGGGACAATGTTTGTTGGAAATCTACGTGCCCGGTTGACTCCCATGAGCTGAAAGTGTGCTTATATGTAGATTTCCTCCCACTGGCGCGTACCCAGGGTGATTTATAGTCATCTTGCACAGTATTTGTGAGATTGTCCGCCATTGTTAAAAATTTACCGACTTATTGGCGTTTCATACAATGTCGCCTTAGTATTATACCCGGATTATGCACATATGATCCTCATATGTATCCAATAATTTATGTTACTTTGAGGCAAAACATCATTTATGTTAGTAGTTGTCGAATCCTTTTCTGGTCCTAATCATTCCATAGAGTCGTATCATAGAACAAAAGACAATACTTTAAAACTACACACTTTGGCACACATTAACCCTTATAATCGCCTTCAGAACGTCGTATATAGATACTTGGTAGTAAAGTATCCTTGGTTTATACTCGAACTACAGTTATTAACTTACACACACTGGTGACACTTGTCTAAAACAGTACACCTCGTTACACACCTGTGTTCATCTGGCTTATATATAGAGTTCAATTTATATCCCAGGTCAACATTTTATAAGAGCTCTCCTTTAGTACAGTTGCAAAGGCTGGAGCCCGACACAACCGGAGTTTAAAATATCAATTGAACTGTACCTATGACTTGACTTGCGTCTATATGGAACATATACGTAGATATCTATACAGTCATGACTACAAAGTGTGTAAAACAATGATGGTAGACCAGTATTGTGTGTTACCTTTACTATAGTAAGCTCATTGGTGTCTAACTCGTAGTCTGTACCAAGGAGTTAAGTTACTCGTAAGACAACATACAAACCATTATATCGTAATAATTACGTAATATACAATAAATAGATAGTCACGTTAAATTTCTAAAGATGTAGTCTGTCTATAAACAACCGAGATTTCCTGTATCTTGATTTTTTACATAGATACTAAATTTGTGACCACTACAGGTCAAAATATTTTCTTAATTCTAATGAACAACTTCTGACAAATAAGGTGCCATTGAACATTGTTTAATGTATTATACAGTGTTATGGATTCCATCATATCTGTGGACTTCGAGCATGAGCTCCACAACACAGTTACCATATACTAGTCATTAATGGCCATTATGTAGTATATTATAGAACAATATAATGACATATTACTACACCTTTGTGACAGTCCTATCCCCACTGCCTATTTAGTTGCGTCAGTATATACATTTCCAGCAAGCGTGATGTCGTCACCTTCTGAGAATGCTGCTGCGTTGGAACATTCTTCTTCCTATGTGAAATATTTTTCAGCTGAAGGATGGGATGATTCATTTGTAGATACTGTGGAATCCTTTGAAAATTCTGACGGTATTTTCCACACACCCAAGTCTACTCGTGCTTTGTTTGTTGAAGGTTTATCATCGAGTTCAATCGAGGATACTACGCGTTCGGTTGTGTTGTCAACACATCGTGAACATGGCTTTGGCGCTTGTGAATCTGATATGTCAGAGGCATCTGTGGTTGAGCATGGCATGTCATTGCCAATCGGGACAGGTAGCTCATTCTCGAATTATGAGTCCTACCGCATTCCTAAGAAGATTATTATAACGTTGCGTTTTTCTGATTTATTGCGTTATCCGTTATTGCGTCTATCGAATTGCATAAGTGTTTTAAGATTTCAGCGTTCTTTATTGGATGAAACTGCGGGATCGGATTCTGTATACCGTCGCATGAAGGTAGTCCCTTCTGTATTATCAGTGACATCCATTTCTGGTTTATTATTTATGCGTGACTTTGTAAAAGCTTATTACAAACGTTATGGATGGAAGGGATTTTACCGTGGTTTCAGTGAATATCTATTGTATCGTTTTTATCGTGACGTTATGAAGTACATTGTACCTCGTTTTATCGTACCGCGTTTAAGTGCATTTTGTGGCTCTCTATATCACAGTGCATTATCAGTTGAGCCTGCGTCAGTCAGTCACTTACGCAATCGTTATCTTAAACAACTTAGTGCTGACAACGACTCATCCGGCTGGAAAAAGAGCTCTTTGTACAAATTCATTGAGCGCAATATACGTTTTGATAGCTACAGGTTCTTTGTGGACGCATTAGTAGAGCTTTTCACATACCCGTTATTAACACTTTCATGTCGTATGATGATATATGACGGTCCCTATGTACTGAACACATGGAGCTTATTTAACAGCATTGTAACGTGGGACGGGTACTCGACATTATACAGCGGCTTTACGTGGCATATGGTATCTTTGGTATTTGACCAACTGACGCGCAATTACCAACGTAAGCATTCTGGTTTGTTTATGGGAAGACATGCATCTACACTCGACCAGTGCGTTCCCTTTTTGCTTACTGTTGGTTCCACCGTTAGCTATCAGGTATCGTTAGCTCAGCGTTGCATGTCATCTATGGATGGTTTCTGCATGCCTACATCATCATTATCAGCCCTTTCTGCTTTCCCTTGGATGACCTTATTCGTACAGATGGGTCTTGCTGCATGGGTTATGCGTCTGAAGGATAAACTAGAAACCTAGTCTGTAATGTAAATGCCACATTTTTGATTAGACCATGCATTTGCCACGCTCGTACTATAGCGTTACATAGATTCCAGGGAAACGCTAATATTTTATATTACTCGCATTGCCCACACGGTGATCTTCGCCGATGCGCTGTGTACCAGCGATGTTGCATGGGATTCAGTTATATAATCTATAATGTGTTGATATCAAGAAATATATAATCCTGGTGTGTAGTATCCAAGATATTGTAGTGGTTTCAGGTTACTATATAGCCGCACGATAAGGCACCTTCGTTATTGAGGTGTGAGTGTATACGATTCCTGCAACTCATTAATATCTATTGTGTACTTGTGTTTATCTGTGTCAAATTGGTACTGGGACGTGGCATCACGTGAATATCTAATGCATTATTTGCATTCGATAAATCTTGCATCTCTTAATACGACGCCTGCAGGTCGTTGAATGTGTTGCCACTTTAATATTTCTGGTTCACCGCAAATTGATAAGAATGGATGCTAGACATGCTCGTGCTTACGATACCTGCTTGGTTGCTCCTGAGCAGGGATATTACTCCGGTTTTGCTCCTGACGGTGCGAGATGTGTAACTGCTGTTCCCGCTCAAGAGGACGGTTATGTGCTTCCTAATGGTTACAGGTTTTCTGATGGCTATTCATTGGATTACCAGCCACTATCTAAGCATGTACCTGCTCAGAGCACTTTTGAGTGCAACCCTGAGTTATTACAGGGTTGTGTGTTTGACGGCGCTCCTCAGGGTGATTACGTTTATCCTGCCCCTGAGTATGTACAGCCTGATTACAGCTATGCAGCTCCAGGTTACGGTCAATATCAGCAAGTGATGGGTACTGAGACAGTTCCTAAGGTATGTTGTTATCTATAGTCATAAATCCTTCTCAGGTTGTGGGTGACCCAGCTCCTTTGACTACTGAGTTCTTTGCTTCTAACAATGCTTTTCAGCGTATTCCGTTATGCCCATCAAGATCGGTTTTCAGGCGTCGTCGTCAGGGTGACCCTTCCAGTGAGTGGAGCAATGCTTTTGTGAACGACACTGATGACCGTTGTGATGCTACTCCATGTTGCACGGGTTGATTTGGGGTTTTGTGTAACTTTTTCGTTGGTTATAAGGCTCATTTAGGTCAAGAGCTTACATCACTTTTCAATACAGAGTGATACATTTGGTGTTTGTTAACCAATCTAGAAAACGTTAGGGTGGTTGCTGGCATGAAAACAGGCCTTCGATGTACACACCAATTGAATAATATACCTTTATTAGTAACGTTTGTATTTAGTGATTATTTGCTTTATGCTGTTACACACCACTTCCCCATTCTAGGCTTGGAATTGATGTTGTATATACCTGTGGAATCCGTTAATGTAATTGGCAGTGCTGGGTGGTCGATATGTAACAATGCGATGCAGGTTCATTCCTCTTATCCTTTGGTGTGCCGGTGCATCGCGACGTCATGTGACAAATGCTTCCTTCAGTCTTTTTGAGGATCCCAGTGATTCTTCAAATAGTGACACATCGCAAACAGGTCTCTCTACGGATGCTAACAATGTTAGACAGGCCATTCCACCGGGAGCCGATGATGGCGTGGCTCCGCAATCAATCGCTACCTCTTCACAACCTCATGACATGAGTTCTTCTCTTATATCGCAACCTAATGCTATCCATGACCCTAAATTAGATCGTGTCATACCAATTCCAGGATCGGATTCTATAATTGGTGATGGATCTACTAATGAAGATGATAACGATTTAATGTACTATTTAACTCAGTATCGATCTCGTGTTCGTCGTACTGTTGAGGGTCATTTATGTGCTTCTGCTTTTGTTGAGAAGAACCAGATATACACCGATTGTACTATGGAGGTAGCTCCAGACGGTACTGTGAACCGTGAGTGGTGTTATTTGGAATCGCAGTTAAACGGTCAGTTAGAGCGTGATTGGGGGTTTTGTGTACCTCCATTGAATTATGAAAACATTCGTGGTGCCGTTTTAGGTAAGATTCGTGAGAAGGCTGACCAGGGCACTGAGTTAAAGCGTGCTTTACTGAAGCATAGGTCACTTTTATTAGGTATGGGCCGTCGTCTATCTATATACTGTGGCTCTGGCCACAAGGGCTTTGAACGATCATTAACACGTCTTAAGGAGATGGTTCAGAGTTCAGAGGACTCTCTGAAGGCTATGCGTTCGGTATCTAACGACGTGGTTGAGCTCAAGGCAGAGATTAAGAAGGACCAGGAACGTTACAATGCTCTGCGCCTTAAGATTCCTTCTGAGGTATTGACCCAGGTTAGTGACGGCTTACTTGGTACTTATTACTCCGGTCATCTACTGGAATTTCCTGCGTATGGCAGTCGTATAGACCGTGAGTTGAACTTTGTCTTTTCTGACTTTATGCCTGTTGTTGGTTTGAATCCTCAGCGTTTCTCTGTTTTGTGGCACGGTTATATCCGTGCTCCTCATTCGGGTAACTTTGTTTTTAGTGTTACTACTAACAGTAACGTTCGTGTTGAATTGGATGGTGTGGAGATAATTAACAACGGACTAGTTCGTGAGGGTGACTCTGAATCCGGCTACCGTTATTTTATAAACCCTATGCTTCGTGGCGCTAGGCTAACATCGCAATCTCAGCAGCTTGTTGGAGGTCGTTTTTACAGGATTCAATTGGAATTCAGTCATTCTCAGCAGTATCACTATAGACCCAGTGAATCCGTTCTCAAATTAGAGTGGTCCTCATTGAGACTGCCTCTTGAGGTAATAAAGGACTATTTATACACGAAAGCAGTCGCACCGCGTCTATCCATCAGTTATTTATCGCATGACCATTTCATTATTCACACTGCTATGAATGGAGTTTTGGCCTTTATGGATGATGACACAGCATTTTTGAATGATTTATCAAATGACCTCATAGGCACTACATTGTTGCGTACACTTCGATCACCAGGCTACCGGACGTTTGTATTACAACTTAATGTTACCTGTGCTATATACGTTGGATATATATCTGACGTGATACCCATAAGCACTGTGACTGAAGACGCCCTCGAGTTTATTGGATGTCCTGGATCATTAGTACATCTAGTTGATGGCACGGACGCCCCCAAACGTCTACATTTAAAGCGCGGTAAACTACAGCGTGGCCATACTTATACATTCCACGTGGAGGTAAAGAATTCACCGTTCTTTATATTCCTATCGATGCGTGACTTTTCTGAGCCTTTACAGGGTGAGGGTCCAATTAAGGTATTATCTATTCCTGACACCGAGTTATACCTCAGCTGTTCTGAGTCCTCTAGTATAGGTGATGGCTTCGGGTGCACTGCTGGTTTATCTGGTAAGCTACTTGACCAGAAACACGCCATTTGGCGTCCAACCGAGGGTCCTGGATCGTGGTTAAAGTTAGTATTCCGTCGTCCTGTACTGGTTACTGGATTCCAGATAAAGCAGAGCGACGACCCTTCTCGATGGGTTCGTCGGATATCACTTGACTACGATGACGGTTCTGAATTTTTCGAGCTTTTGCATTCAAATGACCCTAGGTCTAATTTATACCACCTAAATGAGCCTCGTTCATTGAATCAGGTCATACTACGTATCGATGAGCTCTACACCAGTGCCCAGTCTACTGCCTTAGGTATTAATTTCCTGGGTCAGATGCTATCTGAGGAGTCAGCAGGACTTCGTCGCGTGCTAATGAATTGTCATGATACATTATCTGACAACATTGATGTCCAGCCTTTATCTGAGGGTCATTCGTACGAGCTTGTCTGTAGTCGTCGCTGCTTTGATGTATCATCTCCATTGGGCAAAGTCGAGGTACATGACATTTCTAAACCGCCGTGCGCCGCTCTTAATATTGACTTATGTCGTGCTGGTGGTGATCACTCAGTATGCCACGCTGCAATAACTATAATGAAGAAATCTGAACCCGGTACTGACGATGTATTTGGTTATGTGTTATCAAGGCTTGATCGTGGTGTTCGTGATGTACCTTTTCGTGCATCTATTTTGTTTAAAACGGGTACCAACAGATTCCCACAGCATAACTTCTTTGTGGACAACGGTTCTTTGAAGGGTCCTGTGGATACTTCTTATATTCGTCAAATTGGTGCCAACCCTCGTATGGGTGAGGTATCATACGGATGGCTTCGACCTAATGTAAGTGACGTCTACGAGCTGGGCATAGCATTGCCATTACCTGTGGAATCTCAGAAGTGCATTCAAACTCCTGGGTGCCAGCCTAACTTCTGGTCTATTGATTTACCTCGCAATGGCCGCTACAAGATCGAGTTAGTTTTGGGCAATTCGGTATCTTCGGATGTAACTACTGTGGACGACATAGTTCCCAATGGCGCTTTGGTTCCTCAGCGTCTGTGTTTGGAGGTTAATGGTCAGGTAGTCCTCAACTGTGTTGAGATTGCTGGCGGTTCACTTTACACCTTGGTCAAGGAGATTGAGGTGCGCAACAACTTGCTGAAGTTGACTTCTACTAGCAGCAACAGCTCGTGTGCGAACTATCGTACGCGCTTACAATTTGTCAAGGTCACTGAGATGTAAGCATTCTAAATGTTAGTTCCATATTGTATGTGTTAGTTAATATATCACTTATTGTACCATGTCTCATGAGATATATTTATCTAGTTCTAAGGGCAGTATTTAGTGTGTTGTGTCTGTAGCAACGCGCGATCAATGTTTCTAGAGCAATTAACACATCACTGGTATCGGCTATTGTATTGATATATCCATCTTTATCGCATATTGTAACATGGATGACAGTACTGCTGGTCCAACATCGGACGGTAACGACCGTCCTGATTGGTTGGTATATCCTGAGGATTCCTATAGCTTTCGGGATGATTCTGCACCGATAGGTCAAGGATTACTGTTTAGGACACCTGAGTCATTGCTTTGTAAGCGCATACGTGCTTACAATCAAAACGGTTTAAGGATAACTGTTTATGGATTAATCCTATGTCATCGTAATGGCTTCCCGTGTATACTTGTACTAAGGGATACATCTGGCAATATAGGTCTATTAGGTGGCAAGTGCAAGTCTTTCGAGAACCCTCGTGAGGTGCTTAAACTGAAGTTAGCTAGGTTTGTATCTACTTCTAGGAAGGGAGTTCACCAGCTTAATGTGCGTGCTAATGTTGATACCATTATAGTTGGTGAGTTTATGGGTGAGTTCTGGCGTGCTGAGTACGACTCGGATGTTTTACCATATTTGCCTTTGCACATTAACCGTCCTCGTGAGAAGATATTGATATACCAGGTATGTCCACTTTAGGTGTATATCACCTGCTATAGGTCACACTTCGTGAACAGTGTTCGTTTATCGCACCTGGTGACATGCACATTGAGCCAATGGCGTTACATGAGTTCTACTGTGCTGAGCAGAGTGTGGCGATATCCGCTTTGCCACACCTGCTGACGCGTTTCAACTTATCGTTTATGCATCACGTTTGATGGGGAATTTGGATTACACAACCTAGAATAGATGTCTAAAAACATTTTAGATGTAACAGATGCTATGGTAATACATAATGGTCTTGGTGTGTATGCCATTATTGGTGACGTTGTTTTTTGCGGTGTGTCCAGGTCGTTATGCAACGGGGCGTCATGGCACTACCCAGGGCTTACGGTACGTTAATTACCAGTGTATCTAGAGCTATGCAGGCAACTTAATGGCTTACAAAGGGTATACACACATCTACCTTACTGCAGCGCCCTAAAGGTAATGTTATCTATAACCTTTGTAATCCTTGCAGCCCGAGTCTGTAACTATGGATACTATATGCCTATCATCATGTGGTACTATCGAGCATGAAGACGGCGTGGTGTGTAACCCTCAGGCAGAGAGTATGTTATATCACTGTTCTAGCACATCTTCAACAGCATGGAAGATTAGGCTGAACGCTGACATCAAGAGCGGCTTTTCGATAAAGGACGGTATGTTTAGACACAATATGCTGCAAACCAGTGGATACGTTGTATATGACTGTCTTCCTGGCACTGTATAGCAACCACTGCAAATTGCATGTCTCATGATATACAGACTGCCCTGGAAACCAAAAGAGGTTCAAGTGTTTACCATACCAGGTAATTGTTAAAAAAATGTGCCATACGTTAACAGAGCAATGAGATCCAATGTTCGGACGCTTCATTTGACACATACCCTGCTGGATTCAGTTGCTTCACTCAGTGTGGTGAGCTGAAGTGTCCATCGAATGACTACATGACCCCTGTACCGGCAAATGATTTTAAGGTTGGTTTAACCTGGCACATATAAATGATAACAGCTTGCGGATTGCAAAAGCAGCTACCGCGTGAGGTGTAGGATTCACCCTAAGAATAACAACCAGCTGATCAACGTACCCGATTTGACTATGGAGTTACAAATAGGTCACCTAAAGTACGGTCGTAAGGCAGCTGGTCATCAATCATAAAATCGAATGATTCCAATATCGCAGCGCATTAACATGGACTTTAAACTGTATTCTATTGTATATCGTACCATTTGTTCGTTATAAATCCATATGGAATCCAGTCTGCCCCGTGTCGCCCCGGTCGCGACGTCGTATAGCGTATATGCGCATGAATGTGTGGTGTTACATGATAGCCATAATTAAAAGGAGCATTTTTGGTGCAATATAACAAACTATTTACCAGCAGTACTGGTTTTAAATATCGACCTTATATAAGTCGATTGGATCTGTGGTTCCACTGTAGCGATATATAACTCTATCACCCTTCATAATGAAGTTCTCCGGTATTGCCTCTGCCTTCCTGGCCATTGGATCAGCCATTTTCGGTGGTAAGCATTTAGATGTGTTATTTTAATACTGCTGCAGCTGCTTCTGCCTCCTACGCCGGTGAGAACGACAACGCAGGTAGGTGCCCCGACGCGCTGCAACACATTTTCTAAGGTATCCTTTCTGAGCTTATGATTGTTAAAAACAATGAGGACTTTGTAGCTCGTAGGTACGGTACCTTCAACCTGCCCAACTTGGTACCTGGTGAGGAGAGCTCACCCGCTGGCGAGCCCTCCAACCCTGGTGCTGGTGACGCCGAGCTTTGATTTGCCGTAAAAAATACGCAACATGCCATGAGGCGCATGACTTTCACTGATATTTATGCGATTCGTCGTATAGAGAAGGATAGGTTCATTGAGATTTACTCCTTCTCGGAATATCTCAAGTTTCTTGTTTACTATCCGCCATTGTGTTTGGTCATAGACTTAGATGGTGAACTCGCCGCTTTTATAATTGGTTAGTAGTATATTTGATTCTGTGGTCTATATTGTGTATATCATGATGTGTCACTAGTGATTCAGCTGTGTGTTTCAGTAGCCCTTCTTTTGGGGGTCTATTGGTTCCTTAAAATCATATCTAGTTGTGATCATACTGTCCATGTGCTTATATTGCATTTATATACTATTGTACCGGTTATTGTCCATTGGAATCCTTGTGTTTGTTTTAGGATTAATTCATCTATTTGGTTACACATTGAGTTATTCTTTGTCAGGATGCACGGAGATTGATAATAACGTTGTATATGGCCACGTCTCGTCACTGATTGTATTACCGCAGTTTAGGCGGCGTAAGTTTGCTACAGAGCTTATGTTGGAATTTGAGCGTGTCTGCCGAGAGGAATTGAATTGCGCTTATGTAAACTTTTTTGTGAATCCGTTAAACGAAGTTGCCTTATCTCTCTACAACAAGTTGGGATACCAAGTACACTGCACGTTGCCGAAGTACTACAACAGCACTGACGACGCATATGAGATGAGAAAATCACTTATAAGTCCGACTGAACCGTTATAGAAGATGCGTGACGAAATCGAGGTTAAACAGTCTGCTGTAAAGCGACTTGTTCGTGAATTTAGTTTTCACAAGGACGAGTTAGCTGCACTTCGCGATGCATTGGCAAAGGCTACTGTAGGTGTGCATTATATGGTTTCATATTACACCAGGATGAGTTTGAGGGCAAGAAGTTCAAGCTCATGATATCTGAGAGTATAACTGTCATGCGATCAACTCGTGACAAGCTTGCTGAGTACGTTCGTGACCTTCGCGAGTCTGGCGTGGAAGTTTCCAGTGATGCCATGGAGGTAATCTCTACTGAGCTCTAATTACTTTCTATATCGGCAGGTGTCCTACTGATGTAACGTCATTTTTCCATTGATTCATTCCCAGGACGTCCTCTATAAGGCATGTATTTATTACCTGAAGTGTCGAGTCGAAGTTGAATGCTTGTTGCACTCGATATTTACGTCTAACTTTGGTGGCGCACTTCGGTCCGGCGTAGAAGACATCCTTTGTTGCGATAGTGCTGCAGTCACATACTATTTGGGCGTATTTACCGGACCCCTTTCCAACTCGGCATGTTGATCCGTTAAGGCAGTAAGTCAAGGCAGCGCTGTCTGCAGCCAGTACAGTCTTGCATTCTGGCAGGTCACTGAGATCATCTTCTTGTGACAGTTCTTCCAATGGCTGTTCCTCAGCGACCGTTCTGTGCCTGGCAAATAGCCAGGACAGCGCCACAAAAACTGCAAATCGATACACTAGCATAGATTTGACATTGTACTGAATATAGTATATATATTACACGGAGTAGTGCTAACGACTTACTGCGTATCGATGAATAGAGCCAGTGCATAGTTTCGCGATAACAGGGCACCAAGTACTCAGATCAATGCTATTCTATATCATATTGCTACTACCCATAAGATTACGCTATACGTTAAGTTGTCTAGCACAGTACACATCTCGGTGTGTAGGTCTGTTCTATAGAGACCTACACACACCGGGTACAACTCAGCTAAACATTCAGTAGCTGCAACCCACAAGGTCGCGGATGTTTCGTATGTTATCGCGGATCATGGTAGGCCGTTCAAGGCTAAGGCCCCAGCCAATGACCGAGAGTCCTTCCGGCAGTCCCATCGGTAGCAGCATTTCAGGTCTGAAAATCCCGCTATTGCCAATTTCTACCCATCTGCAGCAGTGATGCAACGTTGAAGCATTAACCTACTTCTTTAGATCTGGGTGGTAGCCATATATTTCCATGGAAGGTTCCGTGTAAGGGTTATAAGCAGGCTTGTACTTGAGCTTATCAATACCAATCGCTTTATAGAATGCCGACATGACACCCATTAAATGTCCCATACCAAGTCCGAATCCTATTAGTACGCCTTCAACTTGGTTAAATTCACACAGATGTGTCGAATCCATATTTTCGTTACGGAATACCCGATCGATAGAGAAGTACTTGAGTGGTAGCCTGTGTTTATACGATTGGAAATCTGCCGCTATCCGCTTGAGTAACCTTGCGGTACATGCTGTTGTATGTGTTCGTAGTACTATTTTACGCGATTCATCTAATTTCCAATTATACATCCATCCAGTACTATTGTATCTCCTGGCATCACCATGTGCCTCTGCTACTGCCGCTACGTAATCCTTGTCCAGTGAGCTTTCATCCTGCAGTTCAGGCTCATTGGTGAAGAATGTATCCTGGGAGTCGCGTGCAGGGTGTTGCTGAGGTATGTACAAGGTGTCGAAGCACCAGAAGCTGGACTCCACATAGTTGGAGGTATCCAGCTCCTCGAAACCCATTGATGTAAATATCTCCCTGAAAGTACGCATGGTACGTGTCAAGGGGTGCAGCGCTCCACGGGCAATTCGTTTACCGCTAGAGAAGAAATTATATGGTTTCATATCCTCGGCGGACCACGTCTTCCGTTCCTGCAGTAGCTCTTGGGTCAAATCCGTTACTTGTTGTACAATCTCGCATCGGAAGTTAGCTGTTTTCCTTACTATGTAAGACACTTCCACGTGAGATTCCGTGAGCTTGCGTTTTTTTAGGTCATCAAGCTCGGCGTTCAGCTTCTTAGTATCGGGGATCAATTTAGCCATAGCGCTAAGCATATCACCTTCGTTGGCGCCGTGGCTATGTACTATGAGTAGCAGCTGCTGGGTTAAATCATCACGTTGCGTTTCCGCGGCGGGTCCTAATGACAACTGCTTACCAGCACCTATTCGTAAGAGCGATGCGCGCATCGCTTTCTTCAGGCCATGCTCCGCATTAGGTATCCCGACACTAGCATCATTTATCGTTAGGGGCTGTACAATATACATACAACGACTCAACAACATACCTCGTTGGAATTACGTACTCGTTCGACTAGAAGGTATTCAGGTGAACCCTGGTTGGAGTACTGCAAGCCTTCCTGCGTTAGAATGAACCTTTTATTTTTACATTCTTCTATTGTCACGTAACCTTTGGCCATTAAGCTCTTGACGCCATTAACTGCCTTGGTATGGGCTTCGCCCGTGGCTAAATCCAAGGTGCTTACACAGGCGTCAGCAGGGCCATCTGAGGGCAGCGCAGCGTCTATAGCTTTTAAAAGCCATAAAAGATCGTCGTCCTTAGTACACATTTTATAATATGTAACATACAGTGTCTAGACACACACCACAGTGGTGTTTACTAATGTGTTATTTATAAGTATTACCCCTTGCTGTTGAAAAACATAGATATCAGCGTGGTGCGGAACCCCTGGGAGAGCGACGCGCTTTGCGAATCTCTAAGTGATCCTGATTTCGGACTACTTGAAGGGGATGACTTCGATGTGTCTGCATAGCACCGGTTTGACTGGAACCCGAATTCACCGTTTAGTGATATTTCAAGCCCGTTTTTGTACCCAGCACTTGAGTTGAGTGGCGTTGTCCTTGTTATATCAACTCCATCGGTATGCATTCTACCATGTTGATTCATATTTTTAACGATGCCATGCATTGGTCCATCATCAAAATCAGATACTTTCAATGGTTCCTCATTACGCAGGATACCATCTAGCTGTAGGTACTCTGGGTTGGCAATCTCAGCTCCACCTTGGTTAACGGCTACATTGTTCTTCTCAGTCCGTTCCAAATACTCCACACAAGCACGCTTTACATTTTCGTCTAACAGTAATTCCGCGAAATAATCTTCTATATAGCGACTTCTTTTAGAGCTTTGTGTGGACGATAACATTTGTGTCGATCCGGTATTATTACTTGACGGGCCCTGGGAATCAGGTACGTGGTTCCCATTATAAGGCGACAGCCCCGTTCTGAAACACCCAGCCAGCGGTAGATCGCCATGCGTAGTGCTGGAAACCAATTTATCATTCTTTGACCTGCTATTTCGCATATCTCGTGGCTCATTTCTTATGTCCTTTCGAGGGTCATTAGCCATTGAGTGTATCTCGTTGATAATGTTCAACTCGGGAATATTTATACCCAATTTAACATTCTGCTGATCGTTTCTAGGATTATAGTCGTATCCATTGGGCTTACCATGGGCAAACCGTTGGTTAGTGGTAGCACTGACTGGTGAGGTATTCTTTGGCGTGGAGCTCCCGGGCATCTGGCGGTTCATTGCCGGTGATATGTTACCACCACCCACAGTGCGCGCTGCTTGCGTACGCGCTATGATAGCACGTTCCACTAGACCAATGTATACCTCTTCACAAAGGTGGTCACCAATGTGTATCGCCATGTCACTTATCACTGCCTCCTTCATACTCCGTACTGCCCTGGAGATATAATCAGTAATAGCTCCATTTTCCATACCTACAGCAAACCTTTCTACTGCACCGTTCAGGTCCCTTTCCAGGAACAGCTTTAAACGGCATGCTTCCTCGACTAGAGGATAGACAGTATTTCGGATGTCTAAATGCGTACTCTGCGGCGACTCCTTGGCCTTTATGGGTCTTACTGGATTCTTTAACCAAAACCGCAATAGATCGTTAGGGTTAGCGACTCTGTCCACATAACGGGCACCGAAAGTACGCGGGTTAATCGAGTCATACCCGCTGTGGTCAACCCTTACGCGTACCAACGGCATGGCCTGTGCGGACTCAATAGCCTCACTGAGTTCACACTCCTTGTCTGGCATTACGATGTCGGCAACCGCACTGATGCACAACGGCGTCCGAGGCCTTTCGGGCATATTTCGTAGTATATTGTCCATGGTGAACACCAGCTTTTTGAAGATATCCTTCTCACCGCCTTTGGGCGAAACCCCGATATCGCACAGGCTTATTTCGGAGTAATGCAGCTGCCGTGCTGTTTCCAGGTATATAGGGTAGAACTTGACTCCATCATCTCCAATTTCCATGAGGCAGCAGTGCTTCGGCTCCATTTCACCAGTGGCCAACGACGTCTGTATAGTGGAACCCATTTGGAGCACCTTGAACCCTCGGGTCTCACTCAACATTGGGAACTTGAGGCACTCATGTTCATGCCCCCAAATCACCAGGTCCAGCCAGTCGGGCAGAAACTCCTCTGGAATGAAGTCCTTGGCCTTCACCCCGCGCCTCGGGTATCGGTTTTCATGGAACAGTAGCACTTTGTAGTAGCTAATGCCAGTATTCACTGGCGGTACAAATACTACCTTGTTTTCCTCGAATGCCTTATACAAGAACTCTTCCTTTACCCAACCCATTCCGTATAGCGCTAGATGGATATCACCCTTACTGATACATATTGGGTGTACCTCTACCTTGGTCATGTCAGTAACTGTCCCAAAGAAGGTAACCAGACCCGAGACATCCAGGAGATCAATTGGACTTAGCCCGTTCATGGTAGTTGGGTTATCGTGGTTTCCGTGTATAACAAAGAATGGTACACGAGCTTCCTTTGTTATGGTCCCGTCAATAAACTTCAATGCCTCCAGGCGCTTGGTTTCACTCCGCACTGCACAGCTTTTCGGCAGACGTATGTTCAGGGGCAGGGGTGACGTCAAATCTGACTTTCGGCAATATCGTCGCAGTAACTCCATGGTCCTGTAAATAACAGATCTGGATGGATGCGAGTCGTCAAAAAGGTCGCCTGCGTGTAGTATCCCGTCAACCTGGAGATACTTGGCCAGGAATAGCACTTCTTGGAACGCGTTGAACGAATCATTTTCACGGATAGGATCTGTTTCCTTATGTCCAAGGTGGGTATCGGTAAATATCATGAACCTTAACTTGCTCCCATGCAACGGGTCTGTGGTCAGTGTCAAAACAGTTTTGGGCTCTCGGTTGGGTGCGATAGTCAGAGGTAGGTTAAAACGTTTCTCCAAGGATACACTGTGGGTCCCGATATAAGGTTGTTTTAACGTAGGCAAGTGCGTATCAACGGGCCGGGCGCTTGCCAGGATGGTAGAAAGTGATGTCCCCTCTTTGCGTACCGCTTCAGTGGGTATTTCTTCAGGTACTCCACCAGCCATGTGACCAACTGAGGAGATACGGTGTGAACCGTTACCCAGTAGAGATCCATTGTCTGAGTTTGACACGCTGGAATTGAGATCACATATATCCAATTCTGCTATCACTGAGCTGGATAGTGCCCTTTCAAGGTCAGTGTTCGTGACTTCAGTTGATATATTTCCTGGCTTTGGGTCACGGACTATTGGTTTCTGCTCTGCTCGTTGCTGGATAGGGCGTAGCAGGTCAGCCACGCTTGATATGTTTGAACGCGAGGAGATGAACGACAGCGGGTTGCGCTTTGGCAATACCGGTCTATCAGGCGATATCGTGTTCTCAATATCATTTTTCATGACACTATTCCATACGGTCTTGAACGACGTGAATCTAGGCGGCATCTTGTAGGGTACCCAAGTTCAATATCACTCGGAAAGAGCTCTAGTTAAAATATGCCAGATTGGCCGATACACATGTACTCAACAGGTACATGTTGAGAAGGAAGGAACGATCTTCCTTCCACTAGCGATCCTAGGAACCATACACCTGCTATCCACTGTATGTGTAACATCAGTTAGAGTAACTGGAGAGCAAATGCAGTAATAATACGTACACAGCCGGCAAATAACGCGGTAGCTAGTAGCTGTTGTACCGTTGGTGTGTAGGTCCTGGCATGGGCATGAATGAATGCGATATGGGACTAATCGGGTACCAGAGATCCCTTTGGCCCTTTTAATGACTCCTAGAGCACCTAGATCTATTATATTTTGGCGCTTTTCCTTTTCTTAGACCCCATAAGACGCCGTGTCTAGGGGACCGGCGTCGTTGCCAGTTGTCAATTTACCGTATAATTGTACACACATGTGTGCTTGTAGCAGGATTGTTTATAACTTTGGGGAGCGGCAAATGCAGAGGCCATTCCTTGCTTTAAGCTATCTCTGCAGCTTTGTTCGGAGGTCTGGCAGTACTGACCAAGCCTTCCGCAGGTTATCGACAAGTGCGGGTTTCAGGGTTGACAGGGATAACAGCTCCACGATGGCTAAAATTCAGGTAAAGAATCCAATTGTTGAGCTTGACGGCGATGAGATGACACGTGTCATGTGGTCCTCGGTCAAGGAGAAGGTATGCTCTCTAGGTTATATCCACACACATACTTCTGCAGCTCATTTTGCCATACGTCGACATTCCTTTGCTATACTACGATCTCTCATTGCCAAACCGTGACGCTACTGACGACAAGGTAATACACATTGAGTCAGTTACATTATGTAGGTAACATTTGAGGCTGCCGAGGCTATTAAACAGGTCGGTATCGGTGTTAAGTGTGCCACTATTACTCCTGATGAGGCTCGTTTGAAGGAGTTTGGTCTTAAGCGGATGTATAGATCTCCTAACGGTACCATAAGGAACATTTTGGACGGTACTGTATTCAGGTCACCTATTTTAACCAAGACTGTCCCTGCATACATCCCTGGTTGGAAGAAGCCGATAATCATCGGTCGTCATGCATTTGGTGACCAGTACAACGCCACTGACATAAAGATTCCCGGTGCTGGTACTTTGGAGCTGGTATTTACCCCTGCTGATGGCGGTCCCACTCAAGCTTATAAAGTGACTGACTTCAAAGGTCCTGGTGTAGCTCTGTCCATGTTTAACGTTGACCAATCAATTCGTGGATTTGCTCGTGCGTGCTTTACCTATGCCCTTGATGTCAAGATGCCACTCTACATGTCTACCAAGAACACTATCCTAAAGAGTTATGATGGCCGCTTCAAGGATATATTCCAACAGATGTATGATGATGAGTTCAGGCCTCTATTTGAAGCTGCTGGTATATTTTATGAGCACAGACTCATTGACGACATGGTAGCCTATGCCTGCAAGTCAGAGGGTGGCTTTGTCTGGGCTTGTAAAAACTACGATGGTGACGTCCAGTCAGACATTGTATCACAGGCTTACGGTTCGTTGGCACTGATGTCATCTGTGTTATACTCCTCTGATGGTAAATCATTCCTTGCTGAGGCCGCTCACGGCACTGTGACACGTCACTTCCGGGTACACCAAAAGGGTGGCTCCACATCGACTAACTCCATTGCCACTATAGTGGCTTGGGCACGCGCTTTGGAGAAGCGCGGTCTTGCTGATGGCAATGACGCGCTTGTCGAGTTTGGTCGCAAGTTGGAGCGTGCTCCCGTTGAGGCTGTGGATGCCGGTTACTACACCAAGGACCTGGCCATTGCCATCCACGGCCCCCAAGCTACTGACTACCTTGACACAGAGTCTTTCATGGACAAGGTAAAGGAGTTCCTTGAGAAGTAGAATCATACGCAAATTCGGAAACGTACGAATTTGCGGTGTTTAAGTTACCGTCCCATGGTCTCGGGACTCCATATACTTGCACGTTTGGAGTACTTTAGGCAATAATTCTGACCTCTAGGGGCAATGTTCCCATGTAATAATTAGTAATCTGGTTTGCCGTGTGTTTCTTCATATTTCCTGATAATCTCGTGGTGATCCATTAGCGCAAGCTCCTTGCGAACTGACCACCTACGCAGCCCCGAAAGTAGTAGCATTACAACATTAATGCCAACGAGCCAGGTAATAGGCTTTGCCACGCATACTGGCAGTAGTGCGATTTTGGACGACCCAGTACGATTTGACGTGGACCATCTGGATTGTTTCCCAACCACTGCTATATATATCACCAATAAGCGATACTTACTTTTTCGATATAAGCCACCAACGCTGTAGGGTGACACCCCAAGCCCGAAAATGCCGTAACTAGCGAATAGTATGGCATATCCCAGTGATTCCGTGTGCTCGAGTGCCAGTGTGGCAGCCGCTGGGCCCAGGAGACCGATTAACGACAAACCGATGCTGGGAGATAGTGTCACTTTACTGAAATACCTACCCCAAGGATGACCTATTGAATCGAAGCAGGTTGAATACCAATGTACTGGAAGAAAGCCAGGGTAGTGCCGCACTGCTAATGTAGAATTGTTGCGATGCCAGGGTGTCAACAGTGGTTGACGGGATAGTCAATAAAGCGAATCCCCCAGGTATTACCAGGAAAGAGCCTATACCGTAGAAAACAACCTTGCTGCTTCTATAGGATTCTATATGTATATACTAAGACTAACCTGGACAACCTTTTGTAATCATCCTCGAGTTCCCTGTATGATGACAGTGATAGGTGTTCCCCAACCCTCTGTCTGAATGATGATATGTTTCCAGGTGTTGAGGCAACATGGTCCATAGAAGGCTTGGGTACTTCCGGTGACTTGATGTTGCGACCGTACAAGGCAACAAATCTGCGCATAGCTACTACACACTGGGTATATTATTCATCTAGGCACATTTACAATAGGAAATGCGATATATTATATGGTATATGTCTACTGGACGGGAGTACTGGGTTGCTGCAGCTTGTGGAGCTCCCCTTCCAAAAACGCAAGTCGAGCCAGTATAAACTGCTCGTGTTCCTTCTGTGTGTTACATAGGTCTCGGAATTTCTTCCTCCTGTGTATATTCAAACCTGAAATAAATACCATTGGCACGTACCTGAGATGCAGAGAATAGAACATGTATATAAACATGAGCGACATGAGTAGTATATCCGCTATCAAATCGGCTCCGAGCTGCGTTCTATGGAATTTGCACTAGCAACTTACATTAATCGCAGCATCGTCTTCTATTGGTTTTACAATAACCTCCACTTTGGTGTCCGCATTTTCGCGATATCGTTCGAAATTAAAGAACTTCCCTGATAACTTCCTCCGCACTGCGGCGTTATGCCTAGCTCTTCCTATTGACAACACCATGCGATGGGCTCTGGGACGGGATGTACAGTACTACTCCAAAACATACAGATGGTTACGTGCGGTGGCGGAAGCCACCATAGACGCTGCATATTTGCTAAAGGAAGACGTCAGTACCTTTACAGTCTCCAGGAAGATTTCCATACTGACGGTCAAAAGTGATGTTTTGTGTATTCCGGTGTCAAGGGCTGCGCGCGCGTAACCAAGCGCCCGAAGGCGCAGTTATTTACACACCAGGTGTATTACCGTACATCCAGACACGGTTTATGTATAAGTTCTATTGGTTCAGGAGTATATCGTAAGCCTAATTCCCAATCTACTGCAACTGCAATTGGCGGTGTGACCCAACATGGACAGGAATGACAACCAGTCATAATAGTCACACTGGCTAATAAATCAATATTTAGGGTCAGAAATTTATGACTCCACCTACTGTCAGCTTTAATGTACAGCGCTAGAAAACATCACGTACCCTGCTGTAGACTATATTATATAAACAATGAGTCGCGGAAGCTTACTCACTGCAGCTCGTAGGAGCTTGCGCTATCGACTGGGAAGATTGTACAACTCATTTTACTACAGTCAAAGTAACAATAAGTACGTCATGCTATTTGTGTTTCCAAGTGTAATTTGGTACACTCGCTTCCGTGCTGACACCAAGTTAGGATATCGTCTTTATATTTCACCCACTGCTGGCGGGCCTGTTGATTACAAGGAGAAGATTGACAAGGATTCCATTACCAAGTCATCCGACGATTCGTCGGAGCAATCGTCGTCACTGCTGCTTAACGTGTTGAACTACCTTGATGACACTATTATGGGCATTTGGAGCAGTATCAAGGGTACTAAACCATTGATTGAAGGATTCAAGAATGGCAAGAAGGTATACCTAAATGATTCTGCAACGGTACAGGATCTCAAGAATGCAGTATACGGCAAGCTGGCGATGGAAAACAAGGACGTGATGGTTGGATGCAAGGGCCGTATCATGCAAGATGAAGATAATCTGGCACTTGCTACACGTGCCTTTTGTCGCCGTGACCCACGTATTATCCTTTGGAGGGATGCTTAATGGAGTCTGTGGTATCCAACTGTATTAATATCGTATTTCATTTGTTATATTCTTACTAGAATAGCATTTGGTGTGAATATTTGTTAGACATCAGTATTACCCCCGGGGTAATGTAAGTAGCGGTGATACACACTGGATGTAGCGCTTATTATTACACCAATATACACATCATGGTATATTAGTGTGTAGTTTCTCTGCGCCATGACGATAGTTCATATTACTCTATCTTACAGGTGGCGTCATACCGGCGTGATATCATGACAATGTTTCGCTCAATTGGCAACTCTGTAGCAGCGCGCTGTCGTTATCCAAGATGCATAGCCTTTACTACTCACTCGGATACTTCATTAATCAGGACCCAGAGCATTGCCAATATCTTACCACGGCCTGTTAATGGCCGTGGTAACCATTTTGTTAATACCTTATCGCATAAATATCCAAGTCGTGCCGTTATCAGCCAGTTTCCAGACACCAGGTGCTACAGTTCCACTGTTGATTTCGAGGTACGGAGGCATAAGCTTAAACCGCGCAGGAAACAGCTAGTTACGTTATCAGAGAAGGCAGTTGCCAGGCTAAAGGAAATCTGTAATGACCGTAAGTTTCTATCTAGATGATATAGATACACGCAGCTTCACGCATAGTTAAACTATTCTTTGTAGTTAAAGGGTGTAATGGCTATTCCTATGAAATGGAAATCGTTGATCGCAATTCTCTAGACGATATGGATGAGCTCATCAGTGACGATAGTGGTACCAGCGTGCTTGCCATTGAGAACAAGGCTGCGTTCCACATGCTTGGGTGCCATATTGATTACGAAATATCGCCATTAGAAGAGGGTTTTGTTTTTAGTAACCCTAATGTCACATCCAAATGTGGATGTGGTCAATCATTTAGATTTTAGTTATCTAGTGGATTTAAGTGACACCACTGGTAATATACTCCGTCAATGCATTATAGATGTATAGTGCCAGAGATTCTATGCATTGCACCAGTGATATCCTAGATGTCCATTGCACTGGACATCCAATTGTTAGTTTAGCTACTTTCAGATGTTTGAAAGCGCAGGTAATCAATCAGGTCATCAGGGGTACTGAAGCTTAGATTGCCTACGTCCTTGGGGCACCAAGCATGCTTCTTTAAGCGGCTGGCGTTGCAACCCACGAAAACTACCAACACACCGTCTATTATTTCCATGTCTACTTTATCACTAGGTTCTATGCCATCTTTAACCCTGGTATAGTAAAAATGATAAACGTCCTCCAGGTGTAGTAGTCCATCTGCCACAGCGCCAAATGGATATATGTCCACCAATCTAGGGTCAGTTAGCTCCCGAGAGATAGTTACATCGAATATAGCGTTTGGAGTGTCTATATTGAGTATGGGCACACTGAACTGCTTCAGTAGTGTGACTAATCTATGCGCATCCTTTGCCATGAACTCAAAGTTTTCATGAACAAACAGCTGTTCGATACAAACTAGTTCGTGTTCCAACACGAAGCATCGTAGTTGGTAGTGGTTGTTGAAGTGACGACCTGGCAGTAGAGTCAAATGGGAACTGCCCTGTGCCCGATCATGCCAATAGGTAGATGACTTGAGCTGCATTAATAGTTCCCTAGGGAAGATGATATATCGATCAATATACCTACCTCACATTACTGCATTCTATAGTGTAGTTAGTGACCCATAGGGCGTCATCCAGGTACGTACCGTTGACACAGGGCACTACGGAACCGTAGTTGTCAATACTGGTACGTAGTTCATCGGTAAATGTTTTTATAACTTCCCAATTAAACTGTTCCATGTCAGCCTCGCTATCAGTCAGTTCATTGTCCGATGGGTAGCTGGATGTATCAGTGTCTGATTCTATACTGGAATAGGATATGTTATCGGTACCCGGTGGGAATACCATGCGATCTGATGTAAGGTACCTCAGGACTTCTTTGTCCAGCAACATCCGATGACTTGGTATGCGCATATGCTTTAGACTCGTGGTACCTAGAGTCTCGCTTGCAGATTGGTGGCCTTGTGGAAGTGCCAGTGGTAAGCCGAATTCCACAGTGTAGGAAGCACTCACCCAGTGCCACAATATATATAATCGAGACTCCAGTGGCGCTATGTAATATGCACTTGTCTCGTTGAAACTGTGTGCCTGGATCAGTTCCAGCAATTGGGTCCTAGCATCACGATCTACTTTTAATGAGCCGAAGCCTGTGCCATGAGCCCATTGTGAGAAGTGGTCCCATGCAGTGACTCCTGGTGGACAGGGTGGGAATTGCGTGGCCTCTGTTGGTGTGATATCGAGGTAGTTGGTCTCCAGGTCGTATGATAACGTCGCTGTGGCATATAATGTATGATTATGGTACCCACCTCGTATTAATGAAAAGTGTAGACCTTCCACTGGCAGCTGTCCATTGTCCAGGGGCTTAGTGTTACCAGCAAAGATAATGAACCTAATATCGCCACTCAGATGTTTTACCCAGGAGTGAGTGTCTATGTCAGTTACTCCATTTATCCCTAACCTGTTGTTATCAATGATAACACCCCTTGAAGTCTTGAGTCGTAATATAGCCTGGCTTCCACGGCACAATGCTGTGATGAATCCCGTCCTCAGGGGGCATCCGATTCCCACGGATTCATACATTTGTTGGATGCGATCTCTGGCAGTTTATTAAATCTTGACACCAATACATCTAATGACACAATAGATAGCCCATAGTGTCTAAATCAATGATCTAATGGAGAAATTTCCATTCTATAACACAGAGCCTAAGGCCAGGCTCGCGAAGTTAAGGGAGCACTTTAACAAATTTGAAGAGGAATCTAGCTCAATAACGGTAAGTGTGCCTTAGGAGTGACTCTAGTAGCTCTCCTGCCCAAAATAACGCTAATTGTGCTTACACATTTACAGATAGAGCAGGAGCTCCAGAAGTATCGCGATAACATTACTCAGGCACTGAACACAGTCATATCGGATAAACAAGTGCTCATTAAATGCGGTGATAAGCTGTTATTAGAAGTAGATTCGGGGTGTGTCAAGGAGTTGTTGGAACACATAAAGGATGTGTGATCACTGTCAAGGAACATAACTTATCGCACTAGACACTAGTTAAGGAAATAGAATACTACTTCGCGTTACTAATCCATATTGTACACGTCCATTAGCCACGATTAAGTTACGTAGTATAGAAAATTTCAATTACTAGGGCCCAGCATGGACTTCATGCTGATGACGTTTGTCGCGAGTATTAGCGTCTGCTCACCACGTTTCTGATTCAACGCTGCTATAGCAGCGATCTCACCAAGGGTTACACCACCCAGGAAACCAAGTAGTTTACAATGTGACCTCCCTGTTGGATTCCCCGGTAGTACACTCTTCTGCCTTAATACTGCCACGGGGCAGTCTAGTAGCCGCAAATCGGCTTCAACGGATGATACATTACGAGCCAGGATTATTAGCTGGAACAGCCTTACAGATATTGGGGCGTACCCCCCGAAAATAGATGCGTAATCCGCAGTTGCGTTCTCACGATCGACTAGTAGGTTTAATTTCTTACAAAGGCGAGCCCACCTAAGCCCATCAGGCGAATCGTTTATGCGAATGAGTCCCATGGTTTCCAGTTTGTGCAGTGTCATCAGTTGACAAAAGCCATACTGGTCCACTATAGCGCGCTTTATGCTTTGCAACTCACTTGACTTAACTCCATCCCTGGTTTGACTGAGCAGTATAAGTAGCCTGTAAACCTGGGTTACATCCACGTTCCAATAAATCAAATCAAGAAACAGTTGTACACATGGGTCCGAGGGTTTATTGAATATCTTGGCCGTGAGTGAAGCTATTTTTGAGTCATCAGGCTTTATATCAGTTGCCGACTGTAAGATGGAGTCCTCCAGCTGGTGGAGCAGCTGCATACAGTCACCGCTTATTAACGAATTCATCCACGACATCATGTTAACGTGTATAGATAGCTCTGAATGCTCCTTTTGCAAGTTTTTAAATTTTTTAACGAATGCTCCCATCTCATCAAGAGTTGCAAGGTCACCCCTCTCGTAGCCCTTGTGGACCTGCAGCGCACGTTGGTGGAGATGTTTACCGACCTCGCTATAGTTTAGCCACCTTATTTCACGGTACAGTGAAGACCTCAGGGGTACCACTGTTGTATCAGGAAATAAAGTACCAAAGTTACTGCGATATTGCTCCAGGATACCTGAAGCGTCCCCAACGGAGCCGTCAACTACACCCAACGGGCATTGCAACGATCCGTTGGTTATCCCAAAGACGTTGTCCAGCAGGCCTTCATAGGTTACATTGAGGCACATGGGCGTGACCATGTCAACACGACGGTCTATTATAACCGCCTCGTCGATGGTGCCGGACTGCTTGAGTAACTTCATGCGGCGTTGGGTATCCAGGTTAACAGTGGCAGACGGGTCTTCGTCAGTACCTGATGTGGGCATATCAGTCAACAAACGTTGATTGCGTAGCTCGCGGGTCAAAAATGGCATATCTGAAGATACCGAAGAATGCTTAGTACTGTTGACTATCAATTCAGCTGCGCAGTCACGTCTGGATTTGATCAGTATTTCACCACTGAACCTTGCCAAGTGGCCGAGGCATGTCAACAGATTAATGGCACCGTCCAGTATTCGGCTTTCAAGGTGTTCCACGGCCTTGGCGAAGAACCATGAGGCCATGGGATCGCCTTCCATATAGAACGACTCCATGGACCTACTTATAAACATGGATAAAGCACATGATTCTAGTGGCGCCATATGTACATTACAGTCAAATAGATGTACTATTCGGTTACCCGTCTGCTTGCCAATACCGCGCACTACAGTGAAGTCCTTTCTTAAAACACCCTGTAGGACGTCGGGGAACATCTCCGATGCGCCAGGCAGGCATAACACGAAGCACTCGCTCCTGTCATAGGACATCACAGCCTTTAAAATGCCAGCATCCTCAAACGTTGGGCGTATTAAATATATCTGTTGCGATTTAGTGGTATCCTCAGAGCGCTCCCTGCGATTTGGCGGCTCCGTCTGTATTAAGTCAATGGATTTCAATCCGATATCCAGTAGGCTACCGTTAAGAAATAGGTGATCTACCAATTCTTTTACATCGCTAGTACACTGGAGGCATATGGCACAATTGTCGTTAGCGAGTGACCGAATCAACTGTTCCACATCATGTCTTACGGAGTCATATCCCTGGGTTGATGCAGTGCCTTTTTCACTAGATTCCGTGCTTCTAGCATCGTTAGGTCTACCTGATGATTGACTGGCTTTATTCCTTATATGGGTAATAACCTTTTTTATTGACGAAAGAAACTCCACCCTGCCGTCTGCGGCAACCTGGTCCACTAACGACATTGGATTCCAATGGTAACTGATACACACCTGGTTTGTACTAGTTCCATACTCAAACCAGAGTGATTTTAAAGTGTTATGCGTGATTAATATGCCATGCCCAACCTAATGGGCTGGATCAGTTACACAATATAATGGACATTGAGATCAAGGCGTACATTACACTTGTTTTAATACACCTTGGAGTTGGTACTGTCTAACTGTGTTCCCATCTATAATCTTCAGGTCTCTACTTTCTATGGGCACTAACACCGGAACGCGTTATAAATGCCTATGGAATCACATATTACCCATCGAAGTACGTTGTGGCAACTTGGCAATATATGTTATAGGCACTGGGCAGTTGCTTTACCTGCATCTTTGATTATCATCGGGCTAACAGCTGCTTTTTACAGTTACTTTAGTGAACGGTCAATGCTACCACCGCTGAATTCAAGAACTGCGTTCGTAGGTAATAATTCTGTTATGCGTTATAATCGTGCCAGATCCCGTTGTACAACTTGAAAGTGAAGTGCAGAAAAGGAAACCACTGTATGATATACCACTGGAAGTTGTAAACCAGAAACTTTATCAATAGGCACTGTTTCGGGAGATATCTATATAAATCCCGAGACCATGTAATCAGGAGTGCCTATTGGCTAGTATAATAAATTGCTATATGTACAACTGTGGCATTCAATAATTATGAATGCATTAGTAAAAGAGTGACTACATGTGAATTGACTACCGATGCTTACAAAACATCGGTGATGTGGCATCTCTTTTACTGAGCTGCAAGTTGACGTATCAACTTAGGGCATCCGTCAATAGAAAACATACTTCTAATGGGCTGCCCCTTATTCGACGTTGCATTTTGTATTATACCCGCAGCATCAAAGTGCGTCATAACGTGGTAGTACAACAACAGAACTGGGCGTTGTTCGTTATCAGGCCTTGAGCCTACAAACCTCTGGATCTTAGTCTGGTCACTAAAGAAGAGGTATATGTCCATGTTAAAAATATCGGCCATGGTATCGATATCCTCATAGGAACCCCAACTGTAAGGGTTCTGCACCTGAGATAGCATGGCGTATAGCCTTTTGGCAATATCAAGCAAATCGCCATTTTGTCTTATTTCTCTTAGGATTTTGGTAGGTCCCCACCTGATGTCGCCGAAATCTTGAGTGCCTTCTACGTTGGAGAGTACTTCCAATTTTCCAACTAGTTCCGATACGTCCCAGAATGGTAATGCATTTTCATTGTGAGGGTCTACACCAATGAACCTTACCGCAATTATTCTGCGCAAGTCGCCAACAGTGTAGTAAGTATCCTGGAATTGCATATCATCTAAAGACAGTGATACCGCAGCCGGCAAGTTAGTCAGTTTGAGTTGAAGCGTATCCCGTGAAACCTTGTGGTCACGAAGAATACCCGATACTGCGTTGAATAGGCAATTACCATCAGCGCCATAGTTTTTCCTACATACAACCATGTTTTGCTTTAGTAACATATTATCCCATATGGGATTTACACGGTTCCATGATGAGTACCTAGTGCAGGGGTGGGATTTACCCAAGTGCTGGGCATTGCTAGGCTTTGGTTGTACAGGATCACGATTGTTTTTGAACGCGTTTAGTATATCACTCCATCCAGTTCCAGTTGACCTGTTGGTGTAGACAACGCCAGGAATCAACCAGGAAAACGCAGTACAAAAAATAAACCAAGAATTAAATACACGATACATGATTACAACGATTAGATAGCGTCTATCATTATTGTATAACGGCCTTTAAAGGAGCTAGACATTAAGCTAGCACCTAAGCGCGCCATACACACACTAGTGGTTTACTAAATGGGCTTATCGTTGTCGCCCAGCATTATTGCTAGGGCTACAGGTATGTCCTGTGCCATTATTAACGACACGGGTCGTGCAACCTCTGGTTTATCCTCTGTACATACGTCTACTAGTCCCGCAAGGTTGAAGTGGCGCATGCCCTATGAGTGTGTTGGACATATAGATTACAACTTACTTCGTAATTAGTCAATAGTGCGAAATGGATAACTTGGCCCGGGTGGGAAAATAAGCTACTAACGACGGCAGTTACCTCGTTAAGGAAAATTAGCTTGAATTGGAATAGATCCTGGAAGAGGATAATGTCGATGTTGCTTCCAAAGACCTTGTCATGCCTCGCCTTTATCTCCCGGTGTATTTGGGAAGCAATTTCCATGGCGTTGTCACCAGTTAGGTCCTTTCTCTTACCTAAAATGTCAACGCCGTTCAATACCTCCAGTAGATTTTCGTCATCCTGAGACGCGTCATTTTGTCTCTTGAACTCTTCCATCATCGTTAACTTGTCGTGGAACAGCGCCGGGTCGAAGTGTTGTACTGATGCTGGACTGTCAGGGTCTATACCAACCAAACCAGCCAGTGAAAACTTCATGAGGTCTTCTGGAGTGTAGTAGTCATCTTGAGGTCGATATTCTTTAACCAGCTCCACCAGGTGCTTGTCGTAATTTTCATTCATGAAGTGTCTCAAACGGTCAGCTGTCATTCCGGATAACCTGAAACCAGCTGCCAGGGTGTTGAATAGGCATTTTCCATCACCCCGTACCGCATAAGTGGCATAGTCCATCCCATAGAATGCAAATCTTTGGTGCAATGCATACTGTACATCGGGGTATGTCCACGGATGCTCAAGTGGTGGACGCTTGCATACCCTGTGGTTTATTGCACGCCATAGGTATAAACTCCTCGCGAGCGTATTTCGATCCATTGTATGCATTTTGTCGAACTGTTTGCCATTTGCTTCCAAATCTAATGGCGTTCTAGAGTTCACGTCAAACACTTGATCAACGGTTAACGGGTTCCATCGTGGAACACCTAACACAAACGCAATCTGCGCCCAAATAATAGCGACTACAAACATCATAATTACACATTAAAAGGCCAGATATAAAAGTGATGAGCGTTATATAGGGTAAACGATCTGTATGTTACAACTGGGTTAATGCCCAGTAGTTAATTACTTATATGATTAATAACGTGTTTAAGTAAAGTTCGAAAACACTTCATTTGGTGAATTTTCATTACATATTTTCCCCATTCTAAGATTTCTAGCTGCACTGCGCAGAATCATCGACTCAAAGTGACACGTGATATTAGATGTGACCGTGAGTTCGAGATGTTAGTTATCAATGGGAGCAACAGCATCTCTGACATACGATGATACATATGATAATAGATGATTAGCTGGATCTTTCGTGTGTACCTGTATCTTCGGGATGGCCGTCCTCTGCGCCGTCCGTTCCGGCACTAAGGGTTTCACAGCGCGCAATCTCCTCGTCCTGCTGCTGTTGCTTAAGCTTTTGCTTACGTATACGCATATAACATGCGTTACACACTGACGTTCCTTTTATATAGCGCCACTGAGGTGTTGTTTTGGCATTGCACATGGCACAAACATAATTATGCCTATTCATTTTAGGCCTTCCAGAGCTTACGTGACGTTTATTGGTTAGCTCCCTTTGTAATCGTGATGTTAATTCGTTATACAGAATCTCTGAGTTGAACCGCGGTGTCCTTTGTGATCCTGGAGGTTCATTGGAGTTTGGGTGGCATACCGACCTGGGCTGCAAGAGATGTGGATCCATGCTACCCATTTGGCCATACCAACCTTTATACTGCATTTGGTCAATCGGTATGTGATGAGATGGTAAAGAAGATGACTTTACAACGCCAGGGGTCATAGTGGAACTCAGACTACGGCGTGGAGTGTATGGCATATACGGTTGTTTGCTATTGTAATACGACTCGTTGGATATGCTGTAACCGGCGGGATATGGCATATTACGCTCTACTGGATACGAGCTGTACATAGAACCACCCATTGGATAATAAGGTGATGTGGCACCGTATCGATAGTTCCCATAGCGAGTCACCGTCCTCGGGTATTGCTGAGCAGTCCCAGGTGGAGTTGTTCCATAGGGAGGTGGTGTCATTTGATAGCCGCACCAGTAGTTGCTACTGGGATCTTCGATAGTTTCATGCGTCCCGGTCATGCTTGGTGCTGAAGTGCCTATCATACCACCAGAGAAACCTCCCGACATAGATCGCGGTATGTTAGTGGCTGGGTCCTTCCCAGTTAACGGGGAGCCATAACCGTCAACGTTCCTTGAGTCGTAGCTATCCGTGGTTCCCATGTGGCCCGTTTGACAGTATTCCTGGGAGTAATCGTAGAGCATAGTACCAGCTTGCATAGGGTCATTCAAGGAACTGTCATCAATATTGCCTTCCGTGTGTACTGTAGTGACGTCATCACAATACTGCTCTCCTATGTCCATGTAACCGGTGGTGATGCCGCATTGCGGATTATGATACTCCTGGTCGTCAGGCTTGTCGCCAAAATCATCCGACAAGACGAAGGAATTGCTCGGTGTAAGACCCTTGCCGTAGACACTGTCACTTCGTTGACCATCGTTATCATATCGCGCTGAATGCCTCTGGCCCAAATCATCCATACCTACACTGGATACCTATGTAAGATTCCAAGTGGGTCCCTTAGGGTCAAACAGGGACGAGCTGCGAAAGTGGCTCACGTTGCAAAATGGCAACGTCAAGAAAAAGAACACGCATAACGCTGTAACGTGATTGTTATCCTGTTTGTCCCCCGTTAAGTAGCGTGTCCTTAGTGCACATCAATCAATAAAATATTTTGTCCGCTAGGAATCCGCAGCCGATCACAAATCAACTCTGCTTAATTCAAACAATTGTACTATAAATTATATAGAAAAGATGTATTCGATATGTTGATTAACCGGCTCAACATCAGAAACCCTTCCAAATGTCTCCACAACACGCCTTGCAACTTCACAAGGAGACAGACCATAGACAGCCAAATGAAAAACAACCAGTATGTTTCCAAAACTACGTTTTTAAATTTAAATCAATAAAGAATTCATTTGCTAGTCGCCTTACATGTGTAGAACCCGTAAGGACCAGGTATGAAGCACTGAAAAGGCAAACATCCCTGATCCATGACCTGAAGTCAACCGTAAGCAAAGTACACAAGAACAATTATACACATGTTAAAATGCAAATTAATAACCAATGCTATGCAATTTCCGCAAACGTCTTCAAGTAGATATTACTGCATTTGTAAGTGGAAATGGTTTAAGCATGCCCATTTGCTGACGCGGAGCACTTATGATCAATATCCACGAAAAGCCATAGAGACACCGGGGATTTGTTCCATCATGCCCTGGTGTATGCTTTTGTGTATTAAATACACATATTTAAAAGGAAATTCCTCGTTTCGGCCATATTGATCTCGCATTAATCCAACGCGCGCATACACACGGCACCACGTCGAACCAGAGTTGTGGTCCAAGTGAGGCAACACACGTTATCCATCCGATTATGTATAACCGTATCCGTCCCGGATCTCCGATAATATCACGAAGGACGCGATGCGAATATGGTATCCAGGGCTTCTAAAGACTAGTAAGTGATGGCCAGTGGATACTCCGTGGCCACTGTCTATATGTGTGCCTGCGCATACACGTAATTCACATTATAATCGATCTTCAGTGACCACCTCTTCAAGCTGGTGCTCATAGGTGACAGTGGTGTTGGAAAGTCATGTGTCTTGTTACGCTTTGCTGTGGGTCCATTATTAGGTGTACATCAACGTTATTCCAGGACGACACATTCACTGACAGCTATATAACAACTATAGGTGTGGATTTTGTAGGTCTACATCTGCTTTTATGTCATTACTCCAATAGCGTTTTCGTACCATTGAGGTGGAAGGCAGAAGAGTGAAGTTACAGATTGTAGGTCCTTTGTTCATATTACTATACATTACAGTGGGATACCGCTGGACAGGAGCGATTCAGGACTATAACAAGTGCATACTATCGGGGTGCCGATGCCATTATAATAGTATTTGACATTACAGACAAGGTTAGTTCATGTTACTGCCTAGCAGTTATTACGCAGCTCTCTTTCGAGAATGTACCTTCATGGCTCCAGGAAGTGGAGAAGTTTGCTCCTGATGGAATCCACAAACTGTTGATCGGTAATAAGTCAGATCAAGCTCAAGCACGCGATGTGGATCCCAGTGAGATACAGGTAAGTATACGCCCCTGATAGGAACAGGATGCTAATTGATTACAGGAATTCAGTGAATTGCACTCAACTCCCTACGTTGAAATATCAGCCAAATCCGGTAGCAACGTCGAGGAGGCGTTCGTGTCAGTTGCACGAAGGTTGGTAATAGATCGCCATGGAAAAGACCCGGGCTCCAATCAATCGGTACCACAACCAATATCGCTCAACGATCGTGTGAAAGGTATGTCCCATGATATGCTCTATGGATTCCATAGGTGTTGTTGAAAGCTTATACGGGGGTAACAAGCTATGTTGCAGCTGATGGCACTAACAATGGCTGTGACAATACCTACAAATAATGATATAGCTACCAACATATAAAGGGGCTGGCACTCCCATAATACACGACTAGTAACACTTGTGGTATAATGTAATAATCTGTTTAAGTTAATCGGTCCCGTGTAACCATTGGTGACCTATTAGTTCTTGAGCAGGTACCCTATCTTTGGGGTCTACCCTAAGCATACACAGTAAAAAGTCAGCGAGCGCCTTTGCGGCAACCGGGTTCATCTTGTACTTGCGAATTAATACGCTATCCAGCGGCCACTGCTTCACGCAGTTTATTTCGTTCTCATGCAAGTGGAATCTGACACTGTTCCTTATCATTTCGCTAGGCAGCGGTCCCAGGAGTTCCACAATAAGCTGTAGGTGGTTGAGGTCACGCTCCTGCGTGGTGTTCCCATGTGGGTCGAATAAGTAATCACCAGTATAAAGTTCAAATATAATACAGGCCAACGACCAAAGGTCAGCGGTTTCGTCGTATCCTATTTTCAGAATCGCTTCGGGCGACCTGTACTGCCTCGTTTGTATTTCATCGGTAAAGTGTTGTTTAATCCAGCACGCATTCCCAAGATCGCAGATCTTGTAAATTGCCTCCGGCCTGTCAAAGCAGGATATGTCAACTGGCTTCAGCTTTAAAATGCCCTGATCGGTTTTGACACTAACCTTCCGTTTAGTTAACTCAGCAAACGGTGGCTTGGGATTCACCTTAGTGGCGACCCATGGGTGATACAACTCAGGGTGTGACGATTTCCCATTGACCTCGCGAAGCGGTTCCGATATTTTGTATGGCACATGGTGATAGGGCATGCGGAACATTGTATCCTGTAGCGCCTCGAGCTCGTCGTAACTCGTGAGACTAGTAGGGTCACTGAAACTAGGCCTGATGGTACATTTTACGTACGACAGGTCCACCTGGCGCTTTCGGGAACTGCTTTGATTAACGCCAGAATCGGTGTCCTTGGGTAAACATGGTACACAGCCGTGAAGCTTGGAAGTTACCAATATGTTCTCCGGCTTTAGGTCCGTATGTATAATACCACAGATGCGATGTAGGTAGTCTAAACCCAGTAAAACGTGCGCAGTGACCTTCCTGATCATATACGAAGGCACGCCCTTGAAGTTGTACAGCTTAATCAGTGATAACAAATTGGGACCCATGGGTTCCAGAACTACACATACATGGGTGCCATTGGGACCCTTTACAGAGAACCAGTTTAAAAATGATACTACACCACACGTGTTGTTATACAACTCGCCAAGTTGCTGTTTGTACGTTGCCCTGGTATCAGTCCAAGTCCTCGTTATAATCTGGTCTCGAACCGTTCTTAACAAAATCATCTCGTCCTTTACAGCATCGGTGTAGTTCTGCGCACTGCGTTGGAACTTGATGGCAACAAATCTTGGATTCTTTTCACACATGTCTGCTGCCAGCCACACAGTTGAGAAATAACCCCAACCAAGTTTACACTCGATGCGGTATCGGTCGTCATATACCTCGCCTTCTATAACCGGATGGTACCCACCCGGTACATACGCATTTGAGTCCTCACTCTCACTTAATACGCAATCAAAGGTGACGCTCGCTCCATCGTGCTCATCACCGTCATCCGATGTTTCGTGCACATCGTCACATGGCACTTCTGCGGTAGCCACTGTTGTGTTGTCATTGGTGGAGTGCTGGCTGGGAGGTATAAGCGTTCCGCAACTCATGTCTATAATGGGTTCACCCGTACAGTCATTCAACTCAACGGTGTCCACTTGATGTCCCATATGGACAATAGCTGAATCAGGAGTCAATGCGTCGTTGTCCAACACGGTTGGTAATTTATCTGCACTGTCATTCGATATCTCTTGAGTAACGTATTCGTTCGGGTTCGATTCAGACTCTTCTACATCGCCATGTATTTCATCGCGGTCGGCAGCCATTGCTTCAGTAGAATTTTCACAGTCAGCCACCACACCCTTCAGCAAGCTTAGATCCATCCGTCCTAGAGACGATACCAAGTTGACCATAAACGACTTGCGCTCACCCATCCTTCGTTTAACGCCTTGCGCCTTAATCATATACAACTAAACTCTCCATCATCAATAAAAAGGAAATAATATAATGTGTAACCCTAGTTTTATATGCACCTTCATTATTTTTGTATTAACTACTAGCAGATGCATCGGATTCTGCCTCTAGAAGAATATGTGTATAGGATAAGGTGACCCTCCCCTACACCCCAACATAGACTCACTTTAGTGTTCTATGTGACCACAGACAACATGTCTACTATTTTATATAAATACATATATGGCTCAAATGTGGCCTAGGCATCGCCGGAATGTGGCGCACTGCTATATACTTTTATAATGAGGGCACGGATTCTGTTGTCTAGCCCTAAAGGTGTACGCTGGGCCCTCCGCGTCCTTCCATTGTTATTGTGCATTTCAAGCACTATCGCATTTAATATAAAGTCGAAAGATGTGAGTTCCTTGCATTCTAGGCTGCAGCAGCCTCAACTGAAGCTGGGGTCTGGTCATCAATCAAGGCCGCTATACGGCTTTTTTTCCAGTGACTCTTCCGAGACTACCGATGCTTTGAAAGGTGCCTTGCAGCCTAAAATAGGCCTCAGTGCTGAGGTGAACAGCATGGATGGTGCTAAAGTTAGTCGTTATGACGATGAACTAAACTTAGATTCACCTTCGCCATGTGTTAAAGTGGAAAACGAGCAGACATACCCATTTCAAGCTGAAGTCAGCAGGGTAATGGACATTATCGTCAACTCACTGTACACCGACAAGGATATATTCCTAAGGGAGCTAGTGTCTAATGCCGCTGATGCTCTTGATAAGCGTAGGATACAAGCTGATCCCGATGAAAAGGTTCCGAAGGAGTCCTTCGGCGGCATAAGAATAATTCCCGACAAGGAGCACAACACTTTGACTATCGAGGACGATGGTATCGGTATGACTAAGGACGAGTTAGTACACAATTTGGGTACCATTGCTGAATCCGGCACTGCCAAGTTCCTCAAGCAGCTTGAATCTGGAACTGATACCAATAACCTAATCGGTCAGTTTGGTGTTGGTTTCTATTCAGCCTTTCTGGTTTCTAACAAGGTGGAAGTCTATTCACGTGCCTATGGCCACGAAGATGGTGGCATTTTCCGTTGGAAATCGGAGACCAATGGTACCTTTAGTGTGGCCCAGGTAAATGACGATGAATTGCAAAAGGGATTCATGAAATGCGGTACTCGTATTGTGTTACACATAAAGCCTGAGTGCGACGACTATTTGGAAGACTACAAGATAAAGGAACTGCTTCGTAAGTACTCCGAGTTCGTTAGGTTCCCCATCCAGGTATGTTACACTGTCAGACACCGTTTAAATGATTAATTAACGTGTATTATCTGAGAATCCTTGTTGTCTTCTGTCGAACCCACAGAGGAGCCTGGGAAACAATGAAATCACACTACTGAATGATAAACGGTTTTACCAATCACTAATAATTCATGTAAAATAGGTATGGGTAGAGAAGGTCGAGTACGAGAGGGTACCTGATGAATCCACGGCTGTAGAGGGTAAGCCTGGGCGTTACAAGACAATAAGTAAGAAACGGCACGAGTGGGAGCACGTTAACACACAGATTCCTATATGGAGACGTGACCAGGCAGATGTGAAACCTGAGGATTACGTGTCGTTTTACAAATCAACATTTAAAGCATATGACGACCCTCTGTCTTATATTCACTTCAAAGTAGAGGGCCAGGTTGAGTTTAGCTGCTTGCTATTCGTTCCTGGATCGTTACCGTGGGAGCTGAGTCGTAACATGTTTGACGACCAATCTAGGGGCATTCGTTTATATGTCAAGCGCGTGTTCATCAACGATAAGTTTTCGGAGGCTGTGCCCAGATGGCTAACGTTTGTACGCGGTGTGGTGGACAGCGATGAACTTGCTCTCAATGTTGGTAGGGAGTACCTGCAGCGTTCGAAGGCGCTGACTATCATCAACAAGCGCATTGCCATCAAGGCTATTGATATGTTCAAGAACCTGCAAGCGGCCAACCCAGATCGTTTCAAGAAGTTTACCGATAACTTTGGCAAATACATCAAAATAGGTGTCGTCGAGGATCGGGAGAATCAACAGGATTTGGCTTCTCTAGTTAGCTTCTGGTCAACCAAATCGGGGCAGGATCGTGTAACACTGGATGAATACATCAAACGCATGAAGCCGAATCAACCTGCTATATACTACCTCACTGCGGACAATTTGCAAGCTGCACAAAGTTCACCTTCATTGGAAAAACTCAAGGCCTTGGATTACGAGGTTTTCTATGCCCTTGAGCCCATTGATGAGTTTTGCTTCTCGTCCCTGACTGCCTCCAAGTACAAGAATATCATGGTCCTGGATGTCAACAAGAGTGACCTTAAACTGAGCGAAGCTGACAATAAGCAGGAAAGTGCACAGAAAGATAATAGTGTAGAATATGAAACATTATGTGGTTGGCTCAAGCAGCTGTTCCCAGACGATTTACACGATGTGAAGGTCAGCAAGAGGCTGGTTGAGTCACCTGCTATATTGGTACAAACTGATTTTGGCCTATCGCCCAGCATGCAGCGTTACATGAAGCAACAGGCTACATCAGCTGGTATGAACGACACCGAGTTGTTTGGTACCTCTATGGTAAGCAAGCCCGTGCTAGAGATCAACATAGACCATCCCATCATCCAGCATTTGAACATGATGGTGAAGACCGACAAGTTAAGTGACGTCCCACGTCAAGTTGCCAAGCAACTGTTGGATGTAGTTTCAATCCAGGGTGGCTACAATGTAAAGGATCCTACACAGTTTGCTCGTAGCGTCTTAGATCTAATGCAGCGTGAAGCCAAGCAGTTTATAGAGAAGCAGGAATCTGCTTGATAATATAGTAATTTTACTTATCTACCATGTCTAGTGATAGCCCCGTGTTGTGTATTACACATTTGCCTAATATGCGCAAAGTCAGTCTGCGCAAATTAATATCGGGGTAAACGGACTGATGGAACAGTTGTATAATACTTTTGGCATAGCTTGGAGTAGATATGGAGACTCCAACACGGCAGCGTTCCTCCCAGCGCACTCAGGGCTCTGAGCGCCGCCGTGAGGGGTCAACCCGTAAAATGAAGTTTGTAAATGCAGGTGTGGACACCGAAGCTTTTGCCAGGCGTACGAAGTACCTGCGTGAGTTATTCCTGGACCCGGAACGTAGGCACGCTCACCCCTGGACTACTATAGAGAAGAAGATTCTATCACTAGACTGGTTCCATAACCCCGCAAAGTATAAAAAATGGCGACCGGATCAAACAGAAGACATGGCATGCCGTTTGTTTGCCAATATCGTATTTAATTACAGCCACCTTGCAATGACCAATGTAGGATACACTGTTATCCATTGCCGTTTAATTAATGAGTTTGTTAACATTCTGGGCAACTACCAGTTATGTTTTATGGTAGTTCGCTCAGAAATTGGCGAACAGCAAACTCAGGATACATTAAGGCCAGGATTAATATGGCGTGGTGAGCAAGTGTCTGAGACCCTTGCAGAGAGGAATGCGCTAATATACACGTCGCCCATGTGCGAGGACTACCAATGCTTATACGAAGGTATAAGCTTCAATATACATACAGCTACCCTTGATGACTTCCAAATAAAACCACCTTGTGAAGTTTGCAACGCTCGAAAGATCGAATTGCGCAGCAGGTTATACTTACCTGAAATATATTTCAAGGCTCAAGTTGTTGGCATGGCTGTAACTTCAGCTGTTGTCGAGGGACGTCGCAACTACTTGGCCGCCATCCAGAAAGTTGACGGCACCATGCATATAATAGATGTGACCAAGTACCTTCAGGTAACCCTTGAGATAGTACACCAGTGGATGTTAATCCACGATGCATATGTCAAACGTGTTCGTGACCTATACAAAAATTGTGGTATATTCACTGGTAAGTCTGAAGGTAATAAGGCTGTTCGTCAAAAGGCCAAAAAGGGTTGCTGCACAGGCTGTCTTTTGACTGAAAGTGAAATGAAGACATTGGATGAACTACGTAATAAAGCCATGGATTTTGAACTGCCTAGTACCCCTATATCCTTAAAAGGTCTTGACGTCAGTGAACAGCCTTTCAAGGGTGTTGCGATTCCTCAATTCTCACGTCAGAGTAATGTGGAATTCATATACACCAGTATAGAGAACCTGAGGGTTGTCGTCCCAATGTACGTAGCTGCCATGGGCACTAATAGCATCTGCTTATGGGCCATTGGGGATGTTAACGACGGTGGCGAGCGCCAACCGCTAAGTGTTATGCAGTTGCCAAAGGGAGCTAGACCTACTGATATCAGCTCTTCCTTAGGTATTGCCAAGGACTACCAGAGCCTTTTAGCTAACAAGTTCCAGTATGAGCCGCTACTGTACAGCACAGACGACACGGGATACCTCCGTATGTGGAGTTTGGGCTCTAGTGTCTGTGAGTCAGCACTGAAGATTGACTCCCACGCGCTATTATCACTGGCGGTAAATAAACGGTACCCCAACCTGATTGCCATTGGTGTTGAAACGGGTAAAATAAAGCTTTACAACCTATGGAAGCAGTGCATCTCCTTAGTGGGTAAATCTGCTGACGTCGACTTGCTCCGCATGACAACTATTCCCAGCTACCTCCCACACGATGTCTATGAGTACGTTAAGTGGTTCCACCCCGTTGTTAAGTTAGTTTGGGTTAACGACACTTTTTTGATGGCTCAGTATGCAGAGCCGCTCTACGTGCGCGAGTCGGCCAATGCATCGACTGTCGCCATATGGAACATGGCCAAGGATATATTCGACCGCAGCGATGCTATCATGTGCCATCGATCTTGGTCACAAGACATGACACATACGTGGCATCTATCATCGCGTTTAGTATGCCTCCACGGTGGGCATTACGCCAGCCTTGGAGGTGTCATTTCATCTGACTGCAAGTGGTCAAATGAACATGGGATCATTGCGATAAGCTCTGATGCCACAGGGCAGTTACACGCCTATAAACCTGGTGTATGGACATGGACTGATTATGATGATGCCTTCTGTTTGGCACGCCTAACCGGTGATGCTGAATTCTACAAGAAGGTATTGGAACGTGTGACTAAGGAGCATGACTTCCTGATGAATCGTAACGCTTCGGAAGTAATGGCATCATCTGATTTGCGCAAAGGCCGCAGCAAATATAGCCAATATATAGAAATTGCAAAGAGTGAACTCAAGCAATTGCAAGATGGTCAACCGTTAAAGAACGATATTGCCAGCTTGCCCATCTGGGCCAAGCATACACTACGCCTAAACAACAGCTGCGAAAAGATGGTTAAGAAAATTCTAAAGAACATCCACGATGTCGAGATCATGGAGCACAATCTGGCGAATAATCCAGTTGAACATCCAACCGGTGTTGCACAGAATTGAAAAACGTAAAACTGTCCTGAATGCATTACACCTTGTTTAGTTATGTGTATTACTTGCGTAAATGTAGACATGTGTTGCCCTGGCGTTGTGTAATTCCCAGACAGTGGAAGGTCACGCGAGCTTCTATACACATAGATGCCAGATTATATAATATATCGCAATATACAATGCAACACTTGTAAACATAGTGTCATAATGCCGAATACAAATAAGCGGCAGAAGGTGGACGCCAGCGTTGCTAACGCTGGCGTTAGTCCAACAGCGGAGGATGATACTACTCAACCGTTTGATTTTAGTAGTATATGCGAGCGCATCGATGTGGTTGCTACACCTTCGGTACCGCCAACTATGGCTGTAACCGCGCCGGCATATGATGATGTGATCATGTCTTCCGTCGATGCAATGCACTCTAACTCCCAGGCGTCAAATAAGAAAGAGCTTGTTAAAAGCTCTGTGACGAGGTGTACCATTGAAGGGGTACAGTTTGATGTAATGGGCAGTGAAGTGATATCGCGTATCTCTGAATTGCAAATTATGAAGCGTGAGCTATATGACAACAGTAACAACGAGCCTCTACCCCTGGGAGTCCTGGACTTGAAATTAGGTAAATGAGTTTCTTTTGTATTATCACTCTGTAATAGGATCGAATAGAGGTGGTAGTTTATGCCATACGTGTGGTAAAGACCTAAAGCAGTGCGTAGGTCATTGGGGCCACATCCAGCTGCAGATGCCTGTATTCCACATTGGTTTCTTTAAATACACCATTCAGATACTATACTGTATATGTAAGCGCTGTGCCTTCCTTCTACTACCTGAGAATACGGTCAAAAGGTTCCTAGAGGCACATCGTCGTCGAATGGATGACCCTCTACTCCGACCGTTACTCTTCAAGCAGATTATGCAGGAGTGTCGGAAAATCACTAAATGCCCTCGATGTGAAGCGCGTCAGGGTGTGATTCGGCGCATAGTTAAGCCTGTGATGGACCAATTCATGAAATTGCGCCACGTTATAAAGTACAAGGAAGGTGGCAAGTTGCATAGCATTGAGGAAGACTTGAATCCTCTAGTGGTTAAGCAGCTTTTCGAGTCGATTGACCCTACTCACGCTAAGATACTTAATGTCGTATCGCCAGAGAAGCTGTTAATTAATAACCTAGCTGTACCACCGGTATGTTTTTGAATGTTGTGACTATGTCTCACAGAGTTGTATCCGTCCAAGTGTTACCATAGAAGGCCAAGGGACCACTGAGGATGACCTGACTTGTATATTTTCGGACATTGTCGAGCTTAACAATGGATGGAAGAACCAAATACGTAATGGGAGCCAAATAAGCCAGTTTATCCTAAGTTGGCAGTGTCTGCAACTTCAGTGTACAAGGCTGATTAACGCTGAAGCTCCTGCAGTATCGCAATTGCTTGTATCACGCAATATATCTAAACCTGGGCGTGGCGTTTGCCAACGTCTTAAGGGTAAGGAGGGTCGTTTTCGTGGTAACCTCAGTGGGAAGCGTGTTGATTTCTCAGCTAGAACTGTAATTTCCCCGGATCCTAACGTTGGTGTGGACGAGGTAGTGGTGCCTGAATGGATCGCCATGAAGCTTACGTTCCCCGAGGAAGTAACTGATTCCAATATATCGATTATGAAGAAGGCAGTACTTAACGGAGTCTCTATTTGGCCTGGTGCAACCTATGTAAAGAAGCAAAACGGTGGCAAGTGCAGCTTACAATATGCTAACCCAAAGTACATGAGTGACAACTTGACAGTAGGCGACGTCGTATTACGCCACTTGTGGAATGGTGACGTCGTGCTATTCAACCGTCAGCCATCGTTACATCGCATGAGTATTATGGCACACCGCGTACGGGTTATGCCAGGGTCAACATTCCGCTTCAACGAGTGCGTGTGCCAGCCTTACAACGCGGATTTTGATGGTGACGAGATGAACTTGCACTTGCCCCAAACATACGAGGCAAAGGCTGAGGCACTCCACCTAATGAGTGTACTGCACAATCTAACGACTCCGCGTAACGGTGAGCCTTTAATAGCAGCTGTCCAGGACTTTTTATGTGCCAGTTATTTATTAACTTCTAAAGACCGGTTCCTTACAAGGGCAGAGTTCTGCCAGGCATGCTGCCACTTCACTGATGCCGCAAGTCAAGTTGATCTACCACCTCCGGCTATCATATACCCCGTGATGCTATGGACTGGTAAACAGGTGTTCAATGCCTTGCTGCGTCCAAATAGACGTTGTAAGGTAGTGGTTAACTTTGAGTGCAAGGAACGCGAGTTCCAAGATCCACCGGTTGGCAAGAATGCATGTATGTGCCCAAAAGATGGATACGTCATATTCCACAACTCTGAGTTGGTATCGGGTGCCCTCGGGAAAAAAGCACTAGGTGCTTCTAAGGACGGGTTATTCTACCAACTTCTTACACGTAACAATAGGTACATTGCTGCAGAGTGTATGCTGAGGGTATCGAAGCTAACCAGCCGATGGCTGGCTGGATTTGGCATGACCATAGGTCTAGATGACGTGAGGCCGGGTCCCGAATTGCTCCATCACAAGCAGGAGTTACTAAATGAGGGTTACGCCAAAGTCACTGCTGCCATTAACAACTTCGATACTTTGCAGGCACTGCCAGGCTGTACCCGCGAAGAGACTTTGGAACTACAGGTTAAGCGTGTGCTAGATGAACTACGTAACGAAGCTGGTAAAGCATGCAATTCTAATCTACGGGCTGATAACAAGCCGTTGATTATGTTTAACTCTGGCGCCAAAGGAGCGCTTATCAACATCGCACAAATGGTTGCCCTCGTGGGTCAGCAGAACGTTTCAGGACAACGTATAGAAAATGGATTCATAGGCCGTACACTGCCTCATTTTGATATTGGCTGCATGGATGCCAAAAGCCGTGGTTTCGTTGCAAATTCATTCTTCTCTGGATTGGGTCCTGAGGAGTTTTTCTTTCATACCATGTCAGGCCGTGAGGGTTTGATTGATACCGCTGTTAAGACTAGTGAAACGGGATACATGCAACGAAGACTTATGAAGGCCCTGGAGGTACTTGCTGTGTGCTACGACCATACAGTCCGCACAACAGATGGGCACGTTGTACAATTTCTCTATGGTGATGACGGTTTGGGTGGCGCATCGCTTCATATGGACACGAATGCCCTAGAACCAACCTTAAAGCATATACGCAGTATTACACCTCACTTATCTCAACCAGTTGATTACAGTGGTCCATTTGAAATCCTCCCTGTTGAGGTACAAAAAAGCGCAATCGAGGTAGTTCAGGATATCATCCATGATCCTGTTTTATTGACTCAATTGCCTATACAGCTGCGTAAGAAACTGGAGACCTATAAGCACTGGGGGCATAATAGTGAATCTAGAAATCGACGTGTTGAAAGTACTATATGCGATCAGTTACTCAATAACCTAGTGGGTTTTTATGTACTCTACAGGCAGCTGAGCCCTGAGCAGCGTAACGTTCCCTTATTTCCAGAGGAAATTATACAATGGTCTGAGTTCTTTAGCCCATTGATGAAGGAAGTGCTGCCAACCGCTTTACAGGACCATTTTGAACTATCTCATAGTGGCTCCGAAGACGCTGGTTTAAGGCTTAAATATGATTACAGCTGCTCTATCATAAGGACATTACGTAATTGGGCTTATAGCATGAATCTAAACATGAGTTACAATGAAATAATGAAACAATACTCTACCAGTGGACAGAATACTATTGAATTCAGATTGAACATGGTCAAGTGCCAGCATAGGCTATCAGTTAGGCAGATTTTCGAATTCGTGCGTTGTTGTTGGAAGGATTACCAACGTGCCATTTGCGTGCCTGGTGAGGCCATAGGCGCCTTGGGTGCACAATCCATAGGTGAGCCTGGTACCCAAATGACCTTGAAAACATTCCACTTCGCCGGGGTAGCATCCATGAACGTTACACTGGGTGTACCAAGGATCAAGGAGATCATCAACGCCTCTAGCACTATACAAACACCGATTATTGAAGTGCCCCTGATAAACAACAAGGACTTTGAATATGCACTCATGGTCAAGGCAAGGATTGAAAAAACAACATTGGGGCAGGTTTGCAGTGATATTAAGGAGATATTCGGCCCTACGGGCGCACAATTGCGTGTAACACTGAACGAAAATCTGATAAAGAAGCTGTTGTTACAGATTGATGCTTTTAAGGTGCGTGAGATCATCTTAGATAACAGTGTGATGACTAAGTTTAAACTTGGAAAGCATGCTATCAGTGTGGTTAACAAGTACCAACTCAATATTGACCTTGCAACAAGCCAACATCAGTTCTTCCAGCAGCATGCACTGATAGTCACATTGCTGCAGATAATGGTTGCTGGAGGCAAAAGCATTAAACGTGCTGTTATCAAAAAGGAAACTGATGCTGACGGGTTCCGTTATCAATTAGCCGTTGAAGGGTATGGGCTCCAGGAAGTCATTGGCGCCGCGGGCGTCAAGTCAACTGGCGTCAAGAGCAACCACGTACTGGAAGTGGCAAAGGTACTGGGAATAGAAGCTGCTCGCAGTGTAATAATCAGTGAAATACAAAAGTGCATGGACGCCTACTCTATAGACATAGATCAACGTTATATGAAACTTTTGGGCGACGTCATGACATTCCGCGGTGAGGTCATTGGTATTAACCGATTTGGCATCCAGAAGATGCGAGCTTCTACGCTAATGCTCGCGTCGTTCGAAGAAACAAACGAACATCTATTCGAAGCGGCAGTGCACAGATTACGGGACCCGATTAAGGGTGTCAGCGAATGCATCATCATGGGCAAGCAGGTACCACTAGGTACCGGTGCTTTCGACGTCCTTCTTGCCAACGATTGCGTAGCAGCATAATACCGCACCGTTTAACAAGGACCATAATTCAAAAGTGCATGCATCTATTTGCTTTCTCAGTGTCCGCGTACTCCACATTGTGACCGATACCATGCAATATCCCATATGTGGAGACATGTACGAATAATGGAGCACAACTTACATGTTATAATTATGTATTACACGTAAAAGTAGCTTGTTTTAGAGGTAGTATATGACAATTCTTATGATGACGTTGCTCAAGTGTGCGCAATGCAACCGTCATGCGGAATGAACTTGAATTTATTCTTGCATTGAAAATAGTACAACACTAGATATCTGATTTTATTTCAATCATTTACGGAATATTCAGAAGCCATTCTTCTGTACTCCGCGTACTGCCACGGTGCCACCACAACATCACTGGTATTCTTGGCACTAAATGCGTCAGGTGAACCCATTTCAAAAATTCCCATAGATTATCCATGTGTTAGTACATCTATACGCCAAGATACATAGTGATACAGTTGCTAATAGACAACATAATTACATGTCTGATGTATCACAGACCCCATTTGAATCCAGAATATCCAAAATAATATTAGTGTGTTGCCACTTAAAGACGTTAGTGTAGGATACAACTCTGTATCTTACCATCACTCATCTCCATTTTTAAGTCTTGGAGGGAAGTTTATTAGTGTGCAGGAATTTTCGGCTATTTTACCATAAGTTGTTGAAATGCGAACTCATTCAAGGAGTGGAATATTACTATCCCGGGCACTTTCTGCCATTATATTACTCCTACCGACATTTACCTCAAAATCCAAAGTCAATGCAGATTATTTGAGGCATGCAAAGGGAAAGGGGATTAAGATTGAAGGCCTTCATAACGAAGATGAAGGATTCAAAAGAGGAAGTACGGTTGATGTTGTGTCCAATGGCAACAAAATTGAACAACCTGAGGAATGCCAGTCTAATTGCCCCCCAGGATATTGCGATTTGAAGACAAGCATCGTTTGGGGGTTAATACAGCCACTTTCATTAACATACCCCTATGTTCACAACGTACCTTTTAGTGATCTCCAAGAAACTGATGAATCTTCCAACAAAAATCTAGAAGATGTTATTGAAGAAGCAGACCCTATGGAAGAGTATGCTGGTGAGCAATTTGCTGGCCTTGGTATTATCGACGCCATTCAACGCAAGGAACTCTATGAACTCACAGGCGTCACTGCTGCTTGTCTTAAGCTGTTTGGCCACTTCTACAGAGTTTCCGCTAAGGGTGTACCAGTGGACCCAAAAGCTCCCATTAGGAAGTACATGTTCCTGAAATTCATTCCCACAGATGATGTCACTTTCGGGCGCGTCATCAACTGGATGAGCATCTGCTTTGTCTCATACGCATTTATCGCTATGTTAACCTTTATAGGAACAACCAAGAAGCATGAGGAGGTACAAAAGAATAGTTGACCTCTCCAGATTCTTGTCTGATTCATCAAAATCAGTAGAGGCTTCATGAGACCTGCAAGCGTAACATATCGTGTGTGTTTGGCACTACCGTATAATAGGCCAAATAAGTATACGCTGGCTTTGTTCAAGGCTGGTATGGAGATTTTATACCCCTAATCACTCCTGGCATTCGACTTGATCTAAAAGATATATCTATTATGATATACACCATATGGATATTTTCGCCAATATGGGTAAAGCGTCGAATGCTCCGAGGAGGATTCCTAGATCTTGTGGAAGGCGGGCTGCCAGACTATTTTAAGCAGCCGCTCATATCCTAGCGCAAAAATCGCGCTATGTCGTTTGGCAGCAGCAAACGCACGATATTATACGTGTGAATCATAATCATCTTCATTGTGCATGCAACAAAGGATTTGTTGTATCCATTCAAGTGGCATCTGTTAATCGTCTTAACAGTGCGCATATCGTACACAATAGAAGCCTAATAGCAGGCTAAATACGCAACAGCTCTAATATTTTAACGACTATTCATTTTGTATGAACTGGACTTAGTAGTGCACTATGTCAGGTTTTGGCATGCTGTATAGAAATAACTTTATATTTACTTATATGTGTCAAATTAATGTCCAAGTGGTACATATTAGCCTTACAGAGTGTTTAGGGTTAACTAGAGTGCTGTATTGAAGTTAGGTCATTCAGATGCTGCTTGCTGGTGGCAACATGGAACACCACACTGTAAAGCAGGCCTACAATAACACCTGCGCCAGCCATTACGTTGAATGACATGGTATTATCTGGCAATACAATATGCGAAAAGAATGGACCTGTATAGTGCATCCTCCCACTTAAATCCATAGGGTCTCCTAGCGGATTCCCTGGTTTGTCTATAAGGATACCCGAAGGAATAAGCTGACCCCTGTGCATCGAGTATTCAATCTCGTCAAAACGGAGTTTATTCTTCTGAAGATCGACCCTGCACTCGACGCTAGAGTTCGGTGGTATGCAAAGTGAGAATCCAAAGGCTATCCAGTACTCTGACTTGTCATAAAGCATTGACAAGGATTCTATGCCGTGAGCAGATGGCGTAAAACAATTACTACCATGACACCAGTGTATAGCCTGATGATCTGAACCCTCAGTAACGTGATTTATCGTTAATGTGAGTGTAGATATTTGAGGGAGGAGCCAATAAGGCAACGGCTGAACAAATGTTATGTGCTTTTCTGTATTGTTCCGATTATTAACCACAACCGATAAAGACGACTGTACCCTGCGTTGAACCGGGAAAACAGTACTTTCTAACTCAGATACACGGAATGTTAGTCCCGTCTCCGGTGTCCACGTGGGCATATTCTCGGTTGCGTTGAAAAGCTTCTCAAATGTTCCACCGATTTGTATATGTGTATTTAGATCCAAAAAGTCAAACTCCATACTGTTAACTCCGTCGAACTGTTGTTTTAACGGTTCGGGTACAATGAACTCAACAACGCTCCTTGAGGCACCTGGCAATATGCCGGGTATCACCTTGTTCTTGTACAAGTTCCATAAACCTTTTTTCATATTTCTACGGTCAACAAATAATTGGAATTGTAACTCTAGTTTCAGAGCATCCCGTTCCATAAACATGCGTGACCGAACACCTTTATAACCCGAACGAGCCCAAACGCGCTCGTCGTTAATCAGTGATAATAAACCCATCTGTCCTAATGATGGTAACATAGTGCGCCATTTATACAGGTTATCCACGCAAAATACATCTTCTGAATATGATGCAGCAAGACTACGTAGAGAAGATAGATTATCAACTTCATTTCCAATAGATAAAAGACGACCTATGTCAAAAACATATGTATTTTTAGATGCTAAAACGTAAAATTGCGATCCGGTGATACCCCAAAGGTTAAGAGCTAACGTTTCAAAGTGGTCATACGTCTCCTCAGGGGTTAGCTCATTA